>NW_028258414.1:1520312-1824375 GCF_053883595.1 Heterocephalus glaber
AATACAAGTAGGCTGAAAGAAAAATATATATATATATTATTCAATCATAAATCAAAGAAAGAAGAGTGGCTATATTAATGTCAGACTTAATAACAAAGAAAATTACCAGAAAAAGGGACATTATATAATGACGAAAGCATGAATTCACCAAGAAGATACAGCAGGCATAAATGTGTATGCACTGAACACAGAGACCTCAAATAATGGAACTGGAAGAAGAAATTAACAAACTCTTAAAATTATAGTTGAATACTTCAAAACCCTTGTCAGAGCAATTAATAGAATGACTGGATACAAAATTAACAAGAATATAGAAGAGCTCAATGAGACTGTCAGTGATGGGATCTAATGGACACTTAATAAAACACCTCACCCAATAAGCAGAATACACCTTGCTTCCAAGTGCACATGGGACGTATATGAAGATAGACCATATCCTGGCCATAAAGCCAATCTCAACAAATTTAAAAGAATTAAAATAACACAGCATATGTTCTCTCACCACATTTGAATTGACTAAAAATTAAAAACTGAAAGATAAAAGAAAAATCTGCAAACCCTTAGATGCTAAATGAGACGCTTCTAAATAATCCATGGGAGAAACAGGAAGTCTTTGGAGAAGGAAAAAATACATTGATCTAAATAAAATTTAAAAGAAAACATACCCAAATTTGTGGGGTACTGCTAAAGCAGTGCTGAGAGAGAAATTTATAGCAAAAAAATCCTACACGTGGACAGACAAAAGTCTCTGTAATCTCAATTCTCATCTTAGGAACCTAGAAAAAGAAAGAGCAAAATGAACCCCCCAAAAATAGAAGGTAATGATAAAGAACAGAAATAAGTGAAATTGAAAAAAAAGCCAATAGAGAAAAATCAATTAAAGATTATTTCTTAGAAAAGATTAATAAAATTGACAACCCTCCACCAAAATTGACAAAGAAAAGAGGAAAGAAGATAAACATTACCAATATCAGGAGTGAAACAGAGGTTTTCATTATAGATCTTGCACACATCGAAAAGATAAACAGGGATTGCTGCAAACAACTCTGACATAATTAGAAATTACTGAACAAGTCTAAGAAAATATAAAATACCACAATTCGTACAATAGTAAGTAGCTAATCTGAATAGCCGTATTCAGAAATAAAATTGTTCCTATTTGCATAAAAAGGAAGAAAGCCAAGCTGTAACCCTATAACTATGAAGGAGATGGAATTCATAATTTTAACCCTCCCACCAAGAAATCTCTAGGTCCAGATGTTCCTACTGGAGAATTTTGCTAAATATTTAAATAAGAATAAAAACTGGTTCTGCAGAATCTCTTCCAAAAAATAAAAGAGAAAGTAATATTCCCCATTGATTTCATGCAAGTATTATTATCCTGATACCAAAACTATGCCATGATACTTCAAAGAAAAAAAAACTATAAACCAATATCTCTCATGAATATAGATGCAAAATCTTTTCTTTTCATTAAGTTTTTTGGTACATTTTAGGTATACAATACAGTTACATTCATCATTGGGATCTTGTACCTTTACATGACATATCTTGGTTCTTATTTTTTCCCCATTCCGCTGCCCTTCCTTCACCTCCTCCACCCTTCCCTATTTACAAAGACTTTGTTTCCATTTTTTCCTTTTCTCATATTTTTTCTTTTCCCTTCTTTCCTATCCCCTACCCCTCCCACTTCCCCTACTCGTTTACATCTTTTCTTCCTATTTCACATTATCAATCATACATTTTGATTCTTATTTACACTTTTAGTTTCTCACAGCAGAGAAACTATTCCATATTTACACATGTGTGTCCTATTTATTTCACTTTAGAGTATGGCCTCAATATGCATCCATTTAGCTATAAATGTCTCTAATTTCTCATTCTTCATGGTGGAGTAGTACTCTATTTTATAAAAAAACACATCTTCTTTATCCAGTCTTCAGTTAATGGGCAACTGGGCCATTTCCAAGTTTTAGCTATTACAAACTGTGCCACTATAAACATGGGTGAGCATATATCACTGTGGTACGATTCTTTTAATTCTTTTGAGAAGATACCCAGCAGAGGAATAGCTGGGTCAAATGGGACCTCTAATCCTAGTTTTTTGAAATATCTCCATATTGATTTCCATAGTGGTTGCACCAGTCTGCACTCCCACTAACAATGAAGAAGGGTTCCTTTCTCCCCACAGCCCTGCCAGCATTTGTTATTGGTTGATTTCTTGATAGCAGCTATTTCCTCTGGGGTGAGGTGGAATCTCAGTGTTGCTTTCATCTGCATCTCATGAATGGCCAGTGATGTTGAACATTTTTTCATGTGATTATTTGCTGCTTTTACTTTTTTGTCTGAGAAATGTCTGTTCATTTTAGATGCCCATTTTTGAATTGGATCTTTATATTTGGGCGAGTCTGATTTTTTTTGTTCTTTATATGTTCTAGATAGTAGACCTTTGTCTGAGGAACAGCTGATAAAATTTTTTCCCACATTGTAGGTTGTCTCTTAGCTCTGTTGGTGATTTCTCTTGCAGTGTAAACGGTTTTAGTAAGATGAGATCCCAGTTGTTGATTTTTTGTGCTAGTTCCCATGGTACTGAGGATTTGTTCATAAAGTCTTTTCCTATGCCAATGCCTTTGAGAGTTCTAACTTATCTTCCAGCAAGTTTAGTGTTTCTGTTTTAATATTTAGATATTTAATCCACTTTGATCATAGCTTAGTGCATGGTGATAGGTATGGTTCTAGTTTTTTACCCCCCATTAAGTTTATTGGTACATTTTAGGTATAAAATACAGTTACATTCATCATTGGGATCTTGTACCTGTACGTGATGCATCTTGGTTCTTATTTTTTTTCCCCTTCCCTTGCCCTCCCTTCACCCCCTCCACCCTTCCCTGTTTGCAAAGACTTTGTTTCCATTTTTTTCCTCTTCTCATATTTTTCTTTTCTCCTTTTTCCTTTCCCCCTACACCTCCCACTTCCCCTGCTCCTTTAGACATTTCCTTCCTGTTACACAATATCAATTATACATTTTTTAAATTATGATATCAAGATCTAGGAGACATTACCACAGATTTTACAGAATTTAAAAGGATATAGAAGGCATATCAAAAAATCTTTTTTTGAAATAAATTTGACAACTTCTAAGAAGTACCTTGGAAGACAAATTAATGAAACTAACTCTGGAGGAAATATAAAATTTGAATAGCATCTATTAAAGAAAGTATATTCCTAGCTTGAAAACCTACCTATATGACAACAACAGGCTCATATACATTTTAACTGATAAATTATATCAAACAATTAAAGCAGAAAAAAGAAGGAACACTTCTACCCTCATTTTAGGAAATCAACGTTGTGCTATTCTTAAAACTAGATAAAGATAATAGAAGAAAAAAGTATGAACATAGATAGAAATTTGTTTAACAAAACAAACTATTAGAAGTCAGATCTGGCAGGATGTAGAAAGTGGTTTTGTTATAGGGGTGGCAGTGTTGGTTCAGCATTGGAAGATCCACCCCCAAAAGTCACCATTTTAACAGAGGAAAGGAAAAAGACATATGATCCTGTCAGTAGTTGGAGAAAGAGTATTGGACTAAATTCTACAGCTGTTCATGGTAAAAGCTATCAGGAGACTAGAAGTAGAACAGAACCTTCTCAACAGATTAAAGTCATGTACTCTATACTTCCAGGGAGAATACCTTATATGAATGGAGAAGATACAATGCTGTCTCCTTAAGGTGGGAAACAAGGGCAGATATGCTTACTCTTTATCTGTCCATTAAACTTTGAAACCTAGGCCCCACCAAAATAGTCTGGCAATAAAATGACACAATTAGGATAGGATTGGCAAGGTAGAGGCAAAATCTTTATATGTAGATGAAATGATCATCTACAGAGAAAATACTAAGAAATCTCTAGGAGCTCCTAGAACTTGTATTTGAATTTAGCAGGATTAGAAAACACAAGGTATATATAAAAATTCAGGTCTGTGTATACTTGCTCTAAATGAAGAATTGGATATTGAAATTTAAAAGTTATGTAGGAGTACAAAGGACCTAGAAAAGTTAAAAAAAAACAGTGTTGGAAGACATTTAGTACCTAACTTTAAGACTTCTTCTAAAGCTACAGTAATCAAGGCAGTGTTGGTGTAAGGAAAGATATATAGATCATTTGAATAAAACAGAGAATCTAGAAATAGAACCACACATATATGGTCCACTGAGTTTTGAAAGATTATTTAACATTAGCATTTTATAGAATATGAACTCAATTCAAGAGCTGAGGAAGAGATAGTGTTTTCAGCAAATGACACTAGAACACCTGGTATCCGTATGTAAAAAATTAACCTCAACCCTTTACTTCCACGCATGAAAATAACTTGAAGGGATCTGTGAACCTAAATAAGAAAGCCTAAAAGTATAAAACTTTAAGAAGAAACTATAAGGGAAAATATTTATGAATCCAGGGTAGGCAAGAACTACCTAGGATACAAAAGACATGATGTATAAAAGAAAGAAATTGATAAATAAGATTTCATCAAAATTTAGAACTTTAAATGACATCATTAAAATGAAAAGTAGTCTTTAAACAGACCATATTTACAATGCATATAACCTATGACTGGAATATATAAAGAATTCTTAGAGCTCATTAATAGACAACCCAATTAAAAAGTAGACATAAGAAGATGATAAATAGCCGGTATAGCACAAGGAAAGGTGTGCAACTCTAGAATCAGAAAAATACTAATCAGTACAATAACAAGATTGAATTATGCACTCATTTGGGAGATGAAGTTAAAAGTTTTAAAAGCTTTATCATGACTTCTTCTTTTTGTTGGATTCTCCCCCTTTGCCTTTAATTTGTAATGCCCAGTGGATTCATTCTGCTGGGTTTCCTGGGGTTGTGATCTCCATTGTCTTTTCCTAGGGTATGGTCTAAAATTTTTGGAGTGCTGGTTTGGTATTCATGAAGTTCCTAAGGTACTCTTTGTCATGAAAGTATCATTTCTCCATCAGTTTTGAAAGATAGCTTCACAGGGTACATCAATCTGGGTTGGAGGCTGTTTTCCTTTAGGGCTTGCAATATATCACTCCAAGTTCGTCTTGCCTTGAGGGTTTGCATTGAGAAGTCTGCTGTAACTCTGATGGGCTTTCCTTTGTATGTGATTTGTTTCTTTTCTCTCACTGCTTGTAGAAGTTTGTTCTTATCTTGGGTTTCTGGAATCCTAACTATTATATGCCTATGTGTAGATTTTTTTGATCAAGCCTAGCTGGAATCCTATATGCCTCACTTATCTGTATGTCAAGCTCTTTTCCCCTGCTTGGGAAGTTTTCTGCCATCACTTCTGAGAACAGTTTTTTTATGTCATCTGCACTCTGTCCTCTTTCTTCATTGACTCCAATCAGTCTTATGTTATTCTTCTTTGCATTGTCTAGCAGCTGCTGGATTGATTTCTCATGGTCCCTTACAATTTTAAAGCAATTTTTCTTTTCCTGGTCACTAATTGCAATCTTTTCTTCTATATCTGAAATTCTATCCTCACATTGGTTCATTCTGCTGCGCAGACTTTCGATGGAGTTTTTAATCTCCTGCAAATCTGTTTGCATCTGTTTTATGGATTCCATTTGTTTCCTATGTTGGGATTCCATCATGTTCCTCAGATCCTTTATTTTTTTAATCTGTGTCCTCTCTAGATTTATTAATCATGTCTTGCACCAAGAGCACAATCTTTGCTGTTATCTGAGTAATTATTTCTGATTTCATTTTTCCTAGACCCTCTTTTGTTGCCAGTTCAGAGAGTCTAGGTAGTTGAGTATCAGATTGTTCCATCCCGTTTCCCTTTGGGGTTTCTGTAGGTGATCTGAAAGTCTGCTTTTGAGGCTTGTTTACTTGTCTTCTCATTTCCACGGGGCGGGAGAGGGGGGCGAGGCTCAGCTTCTCTGCCCTAGGAGCTTGGGATGGTGGCGGGGGAGCTTCCTTCTGGCTGCTGGGACCAGCTCAGCTTCTCTGCCCTAGGAGTGTGAGATGGCGGCTGGGGAGCTTCCTTCCTGGTGCTGGGTGGTATGGTTCTAGTTTTAATCTTTGGTAGGTTAATATCCAGTTTTTCCAAAACCATTTATTAAATAGGTTATCTTTCCTCCAGTGAGGATGGTTGACTCCTTTGTCAAAAATGAGATGGCTGAGTATGTCTGGAGTAGTTTCTGCATCTTCTAATCTATTCCACTGATCTTTGGGTCTGTTTCTTTGTCAGTACCATGCTGTTTTCATCACAGTGGCTTTGTAATATAGTTTCAAATTGGGGGTTGTGATACCCCCAGCCATGTCTCTGTTGCCAAAAATTGCTTTTGCTATTCTAGGTCTCTTTTGGTTCCAAATGAATTTTTGGGTTGTTTTCTCTAGTTCTGTGAAATATACTATTGGGATTTCTATTGGGATTGCATTGAATCTGTATAGCAGTTTTGGAATTATGTCCATTTTCACTATATTGGTTCATCCCAGGAACAGGGGATGTCTTTCCATTTTCTTATAACTTTTTCTATCTTTTTTTTTCAGAGTGCTATAATTCTCAATGTAGAGGTCTTTTGCTTCCTTCCTTAGACTGATTCCTAGATATTTCATTTTTTTGGGTGCTACTGTGAAAGGAATTGTTTCCCTAATTTTTCTCTCAGTGAGTCTGTTATTTTTGTACAAGAAGGCTATTGGTTTTTGAGTGTTGTGCTTGTATCCAGCTACTCTACTGAATCTAGACACAAAATCTTTAATGAAATTTTAGCAAATAGAACTGAGCAATGTAAGAAAAGAATTATAGGCCATGTCCAGGTGTAGTTTATTTCAGGAAGAGAAAGAATGGCTCAATACTGGAGAGTCAATCATTGCAATCTACCATTACATTAAGTAGAGGTGAGATCATATGATGATATAAATTGATGCATGGAAAGCATTTGACAAATCTCAATACTTATTCTTGATAAAAACTATCAGAAAATAGGAATAGAAAGGAATGCCCTCAATAAAATAAGCAGTAACTATAAAAGAGTTAAAGTAAACTTTACATTTAATGGTGAAAGGCTGAATGATTTTCCACCAAAGATCATAGCAAAGCAAAAATGTCAACTTTACCACTCTTTTCAATATAGTTCTAAAAGTTCTAGCCAATGAAATAAGCCAAGAAGAGGAAGAAAATGGTATACAAATCAGATGATAAAACTGTTCCTATATGTAAATGACAGTTGCTTATGTAGAAAATCCCAAGGAATCTAAAAATCAAGAGTCACAGTAATGAGTTCAAGTAAATTGTAGGATCCAAAATCAACATACAAAGATGAATTGCTTTTTATATAGTAGCAATGAACATGTGGACATTGAAATTAAAAATACAATACCATTTACACTCACAAAAAAACATTTAGGTATAAATCTAATAAAACATGTACAGATTTGTATGGTAAAAGTGACAAAATGCTATAAAAGATATCAAAAAAGGCCGAGAGTTACCCTGAGCTTTGAGTGAATTCAGCAACGTCTTTAGGAGTCAGCACAGTAGCAGAAGTCAAGAAGACAAATATCAAAACCGAAATCAAGAATCACCAGACTATCCCTAACCAGAACCAGACTAAGAGCTGCAAGCAGAACAACGTGGGCTTGCACCACTGGCAGAACCACTCGAAGGTGATGCTCCCATGGCAAGTGGTACAGGTGGGCATACAAGTTCCAGTGCCCAAGTTTTGGGTGTCAGCTGGGACCATTTCCTGGGAAGATCTGAGCTGCCCCACCCAGCTCTGTTCTGTCCTCTGTCCTTCTCATAGGGCAGTGGATAGGAACTCGAGGACATTGTGTCCCTACCCTGGAATCCTGCTTCATGAATTAACAAATAAATACAGAGACAGAACATGTTAATAGATTGGAAAACAACATAATAAAGATGTCCATACTCTCTAAGTTTGTATCTGGGATCCGCGAAATTCCTATCAAAATTCCTTACCTCACCCTAGCTACCAAAGATTTTTTTCCCTATGTTCTTTCAAAAAAGATTTTAGCTGATTCAAAAGTTTTTAGTTTAAAAGTTGTACTATACTATATAAACTTTTGATGATGATATTAACCTTTTAGAAAAAAGCATAGGAGAGAATCTTTGTCATCTACGGTGAAGTAATGAATTCTTAGGCTTGATGTCAAAAGCATGGTTCATAAAAGGAAAAATCGATAGATTGGGCTTCAGAATAAAAACTTTTGCTCTGTGAAAGACCCTGTAAAAAAAGGATTTAAACCCAAGCTACTGACTCGGAGAAGATATTTGTTCCATATCCAATAAAGGAACAGTATTTAGAGTATATAAAACAAATAACCCAATTAAGAAATGGGCAAAAGACATGATGAGACATTTTGCTGAAAAGGATGTGGATGAAAAGATGTTGAACACCATTAGGTATTTGAGGAATACAATTTAAACCACAATAAGATACTACATACCTATCAGAATGGCTAAAATAAAAATTGTGAAAATATGGAAGTTCTGGAGAGATTGATGGAAAACGACTCACACATGCTTTGCTAGTAGGAATGTGAAATGGTGTTGCCACTCTGGAAAAGTCTGGCAGTTTCTTTAAAAAAGAAAAAGAAAAGAAAAAACATGCAAGTATCATACAACTTGGCAATTACTCTGTTGAGCATTTATTGCAGAAAAATAAAAACTTATGCTCACACAAACACCTGTGCACAAATGGTCACAGCCACTTTATTCTTAACAGTTGGAAGTTGGAAGCAGCAGTGACATCTAACTGGGGAGTGTTGTGGGGAGTCAGAGGGAATGGACTATCAATACACACAGTAACCTGGTCAAAACACCAGAAAGCTCTACTGTGTGAGGAAAGCCAATCCTAAAAGGTTACACATAGTATGATTCTGTTTATACAGCATACTTGAAATAATAAAATTTCAGAAATGGAGAACAGAATTTGTTGCTGGAGGGTTGAACAGGAAGGAATAGGAGGGAAGCATCTAGCCATAGCAAGCATCTAGCCATAACATAAAGTGTCTTAGCTACTTTTCTCACTGCTGAGACAAAATACCCACAACTCAAAGTTAAAGGAGGAAAGGTTTATTTTTGTCTCACAGTCTGTAAAAGTTTCAGTCCATAATTGGCTGGCTCCAAGACAGGGTGCCATGGCAGAGGGGCATCACAGAGGAGAAACAGCTTCTAGGGGGCATAAGACTGCAAAAGCAGCAAGCAACAGCAGCAATCCTCTTTCTGTCCCTTATATTCTACCCAGGCTACATGCTCTAAGGGTGGGTAGCACTCACATCCAGCATGGGCCTTCCCATTATCACACCTAAAACTTTGCCAAATCAATCAGTGGACTAATTTAGTAATCACACACCTTAACTTCAATGTCACACACTTAATCCCAGCAACACACACCCTAGATCCAGCCACCTCTAAAAGCCCCACCTATGACTGTATGAAGCTTTAAGGGGACATCTAGACACAAGCCAAAGCAGAAGGGTACAGGAAGGACCCTTGTAGAGGTAGAAATGCTCTGTGTCCCCTCTATTCATGTCCATATCCTGATTGAGAAATTATACTGTAGTTTAGTAAGACATTACCATTAGGGAAATTGAGTGAAGGTACACGACTCTGCATTGTAGGTACTCTAAAACTGTAGGTAAATCTAAAACTCTCAAGATAAAAAGTTTAATTAAAAAACTCAAAAGCCAGGAAATGCATTTTGGCAAGGTAAGCAAAGTCCTCAATATGAAGTGCTAGCTGTGCCACTCTGTGGCTCTTGGTCCTATAATACCTCTGAGCCTCACTTTCCCCACGGTACAAGGGAGGTCCCTGAAACTGACTTCCTTACTGTAAGAGTTTTCTAGGCTTCTATCACAGATGAGGCTATAAAACAGAGACTGATTACCTTACAATGCTAGGGGTGAAATGCTCAGAGAGAGGTGTTGACAGGTCAGCTCCTGATGGTGTCCCCAGATCCTCCCTATGTTTCTTTCCTCCACTGGGGTCTCAGGATTCAACTTTCCTCCTTTCTATAAAGACTCTGGTTGTATAGATTAGGGCTTACTTTAAATTTATTACTTTCATAATAAGCCTATAAGATGAAAAAGAACCTCACATTCTCAGGTACTTGAGGGTAAGTACTTTGTTATACCTTGTATCAGGTGTCCCCAAAACCTCATGTACTCATAGGTGGGCTTTTCAAAGGTGGCTGGATCTAGGGTATGCAATACTGGGATTAAGGGTGTAGAGTACTAAATTAGTCCACTGACTGGAATTAGTACAGTTCTGGGTGTACTGATTAGATTTACTGAAGACAGAAGCTCCACCCTGGGTGTGAGTGACACCACCCATAAGGCTTGTAGCCTGGATGGGATAAAAGGAAAAGGCAGGCTCACTGGCTTGCTGTTCATTGCTTCCTGCCTGTCATGCCATGGACTATTTCTCCTCTGCAATGCCCCTCTGCCATGACCCTCTGTCATTCTACCCTGCCTTGGAGCTGGCCAACTGTGGACTAAAAGCTCTACAGTGAGCCAAAATAAACCTTCCCTCCTTTACTTTGTGGATGTTGGGTATTTTCTCTCAGCAATAAGAAAAGTAAATAAGACACACTGCAACATATGAATTTGTTTTGGGGCTGGGAGAGACATAATTCAAACCACAACACTTACCATCATAGCTGGGCTGTGATAATTAATGAAATGACTATTGAAAGCCCTTGGCAAAAAGATCTATGCAAATCCAAGATTTGTTTTTATCTTATTAAGAGGCATAAAGTGGTTTATTAGACAGAATTTAAGGTACACATTAAAAGAAAATAGAGTGTGGGCCCTCAAGAAAGAAGCACATTAGAGTCTGGAGCTGAGGATATTTATGTGTGAAAATCTGTGGAATGTGAATCTACTTGTCATTAGCATTGTCATGGGGAACTGGCACAAAAGCAGTCACTCTGTAGACAGCCTGACTCAGCCCCAAACTCCCAGACCCAGGTGAGGCTACAGAGCAAACTCTTTCTGTCAGCACACTTGGCTCAGTCCCTTTGCCTTCACTTTTGGGAATATGAGTTTAGATTCATGATCTACATAAATACTTCAGCTCTCATATTCTATTGGTCCTAATTTCATCATTTTAAAATAACCTTCTGATTATAAGAAATTTCATTATAAAATAAGTGGAATATCCCAAAAGGCACAAAGAAAAAAGAAAAAGAGCTATAATTTCATACGTCAGAAAAAAAGGATCTCAATGTTAATATTTTGATTTTTCTCTTCTAGGTATTTTCCCTAAGCATATATATATATAGAAAATGTAAAGTATAAATATTATACACACTGTACATACTGGAGGATATAGTGTCTATACTATTCTTATTTGGCTTTTTTACCTTATATTATATTGTAAGTGTTTTCCCACAGCATTAAAATTCATCAGAAAAGCAACCCCACTGGGCGCAGTGGTGCATACCTGTAATCAGCTACTCAGGAAGCTGAGGCAGGAGGATAACAAGTTTGAGGCCAGCCTGGGCAACTCAGTAAGACCCTGTCTCAAAATAAAACTTGAAAAGGGCTGAGGATGTAGTTCAGTTGATAGAATACTTGCCTCGCATGCACGAGGCCCAATGTACAATTCTCAAAATTGAGAAGAAAAATGCAACCCCTTTTGCTTAATGTCCCTTTTTGTTAATGTTCCATTGAACAGAAGACTTAATATTTTATATAACTAGATTCTTTTTTTTTTTTTTTTTTTGTACCAGGGATCAAACTTGGGACCTTGTGCTTTTAAAGCAGGTGGCGGCACCACTGAGTTAAATCCCAAGCCCATAACTAGATTTGTAATTCCACCAAGCCAGCCTCTCTGTTTGGAAGAAAATTCCAAGTGTTAGGCTTTCACCATACCTCTGTCAGCCCATCCCAGCTCACCCAGCAACTGAGACCGCAGGGAGCAAGCCCTGCAGCTTGCCCTGGCCTGCTGGGCAGCTTGCAGCTCAGCCGTGGGATGGAGAGGAGCTGGGCACTTTGGTTGAATGAATGTGTTTTCAGGGTATTCCAGCAGCTGGGAAAGGCAGAATCTCCAAGAAAGGGAGAGAGAGAGAAAAGCCAGGGGCAGGAAGGAAGCACCTCTGTGTAGGAGGCATCCAGGGAGACTTCTCAGCTTTCGCCTGCAGGCTTGCCAGGGCACCCCTGCCTACTTTCTGCTCCCCACAATGACGTCCCTGGGCCTGACTGGTGTTGGGTCATCCATGTGAAAAAGCACAGTGAAAACACAACCTTCAGCAGGTGCGGCAGGCAAGGAGGATCATAGCATCAAGGCCACAGACGGAGTGGAGTCCCCCTCGGCAGAGGCAGAAACACAGCACGCAGATGTGAGGGAGACAATAGCTGCACTCATAAAACCCTGCAGAAATCACTGCTCCACATGGACATCCCAGCTCTCACAGGATGCAGCTGCCAGCCCAGACGGCATCTGCCCAGCTTTCTCAGGGTGAAGATGGCCAACCTTTGGCAATGCGGCCTGTGGCAAGGGCTTATTAGTGTGTTTTTATACTTACTTCTGGTACCATTAGACCTCTGATAGTATTCGTGTTTCCAGTCCTGTTTTATGTTTTATCTTTCCAGGAAAGAAAGCCCCACAGACTCTAACATGCCCAATTTTCCCGCAAATCAGAGAGAAATTATGGTTGGGTTTTGCTGCAGTCTTTCCTTTTGATGTGACTGATCTGAATGGAGTGGGCCGCACAGGGGGAAAAGGAGGGAGAAATCGTTTCCAGGGCCGGGTTTGTCACTCATTAGCTGTGCAATTTTAAACAATTATGTGTATGGTTTTGAACAAATGATTTAACTCTTCCAGGTCTCAGTTTCCTTAAATAAAGGAATGGATTATTAATGATTTTCTACATCTTCTATTCTGTGGCGATTTCTCAAATGAAATCTTGTATGGAAAGACTTCAGGCTGATATTTAAAATACTGAACAGGGGCTGGGGATTTAGCTCAGTGACACTGCGCCTGCCTCACAAGCTCAAGGTCCTGAGTTTGATCCCCAGTACCTCCCCCAAAGTAAAATAAAATAAAATACTGAACAGCTAGGACTGCCTGTCCTTCTTCTAGGCAGGGCACACATTACCGATGGCCCTGCAACAGGGACACGGGAGCTCTCTGTCCTACCTGGCACTGACCTCTTAGACCTGTGTCCAGTGGACAGTGTGTGTGTGTGCACGCATGGATGTTTGAATACCATAGAGACAGTGCCTGAGGCAGGGGGCTGCATCCGGGAAGCTCGGGACAGTAATTGTTTACCAACAGCTGGGCTCATAGCAGTTTTTTCATAATAGGGAAAAATGGAAACAAATTAAGCATCTATCAGCTGATGAGTGGGTAAAAAAATGTGAGCTGTCCAAAGGATGGAATATTACACAACCATATAAAGGAATGGGGTAGGGATGGATGGTACAACATGGATGGCCCTTCAAAGTATATGGTAAGTACAGGAAGCCAGATACAAAAGGTCATATCCGGTATGATTCTAATCATATGTAGCATCTGGAATGGGCAAACCTGAGTGGTTTTAGAGGCAGGAGCAGTGGAGTGTGCAGGAGAAAATGGGGAATGACTGCTAATGGCATGGGATTTCTTTCTAGGGGGAAGAAATGTTCTGAAATCGGGTAGTAGGAACAGTTTACACCTCTGTGAACAGTCACTGACATGTACACTTAGAAAGGGTGGAGGTTACGGCATGGGAATTACATTTCAGTAAAGCTATTGTTTAAAAGGTGTCACGAAAAGCTATGCATTCATGCATTTAATAAGTAATAAAGTGAACAACAAGAAAATACAAAATGCCAAAATCAGCACCAGAAAAAAAATCAAAGGCTGGGCTTGACTAATAAGTATTAAAGAGATTAAAATAGGAGTTAAACATCTCTCCTCCCTCAGAAATCCCAGGCCCTGATGGTTTTACAGGTGAATTCTACCAAACTCTCAAGAAACAGTTAATTATAAACTTAAGCAAATTGTTTATTAAGATTAAATATTTTAATTAATTTAATTGTGATAATCATCATTACACTAAATAAAGGTATACTAGTATAATAATTCTTAAATACTTGGATTTAAACATACAAAAAAGTGGGCCATAAAACAAAGAAAAATTTTCACATTTATTTTATGAAGTTATTGGAACCCATTGAAAAATAATACAAGACAAGGAAAGCCCATTTCACTTATGAATACAAATGTGAAAATCAAAACAAAATCTTGCTTTCCCAAAGCCGATACTAAATTTTTAAAAAATGTATCTTGATTAAGTAGTTTATCCAAAAATCCTTAGGATGGCTTAGCATCAGAAGTTCTATCAATTCCCACTAATAAATTATGAAAAAGGAAACATCCACCATGTTACTAGAAAGCTATTAGGAAAAGCATTTATCTATGATTAAAACACTTATAAGCTAGAGTAGAAAGAAAGCTGCCTTAATCTAACAAAGGGTAAATATAAAAATGCAGGGCTGGGGATTTAGCTCAGTGGTTCCGCTGCCTGCTTCACAAGCTCAAGATTCTGAGTTCGATACCCGGTACCATAAATAAATAAATGTGCAGCACTTGCCACACTTGATGGAGTAATGTTAGGTGTCTTTTCTAGGACAGGAGAGAAGAACCCACTCCTTGTCCTCATAGGAGCTGCTGAGACTGGGGAGCCCCACTAACCATGCCACACCAGGGTCTGTCAGCTGAGATCTGTCCTGTTGCCTTCTCCCTCTGTCTCCCACACTTCTCTCCAGAAGGGGTCAGAAACCATAATCATCAAGATTGGGAGGACTGACTCAGAGCCCAAGAACTGAAAGCTAACAATCCCCAGGGCCACCGAGGCAGCTGTCAGGCTCCATGCCCCGTCTGTGAGAGTACCAAAGCCACAACTGCGGACCAAGTGTCAAGTTCACTTTGTCCACTGGACACGAATTTGAATTACTGAGATGTGACTGCTGTTATTACTTGAAAGGGACCCTAAAACTCATGAGACTTGCCCTAAATATGATGCAGGAGCAGAACAGAACTAGCCCCATAGAATATATTTAAAGAAGTGAAAAGAAAAATAAAGAGGCTTTATGAATACAACCCACATGCTGATCATCGGGGGTCAGCATTATAGTTTGTCACCATAATCTTGGCAGGTAGATGTTATTGTGAGAATCATATTAAATCCACAGCGGGGAACCCCAGGCTTGCAGAAGTTAAGGATTTATACACATTCACAGAGCAGACAAGGGTCAGAACCAGGATGAACTCCCAGCTTCCTCACCCTACAGCCTTACTTATTAACAGTTAAAACTCTGGATTTGAATTAGCATCACATCTCCTTTGGGCCAATATCAAGATCCAGTCCCTGCAGAACTCTGTATAAAATTACCCTGTGTTCCCAGTGGTCCTCTTGAGCTGAATTCTTTTTTAAGTTACTCCAAGCAAAACATTTCCAAGAAGTGTCTGCCTCTGTTTCCCCTGCGCAGAGCCTTCACTTGCCTAAGGGAGGGCAGCTTCCTCCCCTTTCAGCCCACCAGTCTCTGGGGCCCTACCAGTTTCCTGGTATCCACCACACAGGGCGGGCAGCACCTAAGGGCTCCTTGGACCCCGGGCACACACTCCACCCAGCACTGCCTGGACCTAGTCTGGTGGCCTTGAAGGTTCTCCAAGGACTTCCTCCTAGAGCGTTCTTCCTGTTGGAACCTTGCATCTGCAAATACTGAACTCTCCTAATGCTTCTATTGGTGCTATTATGCCATAATATCTGCAGATAATAACACTGTTAGTGTTTTGCTTTTGTCTCTCTTCCCTTTTTCTTTCCCTTCTCTTATACATCAGCAGGCCCTGTATATTGTGTAAACCCCTGCCACTGGTGCCCACACATATAGGCTTCCTGCTCCCCATCCAGCTTCCAGGGTGGAACACACCTGCACAATGGCTCCGGGCTCCAGCTAGCTTTCATGCTGTGCTCTCACTGTGTTAAAATCATGGTAACTTTTGAGAAAGGGACCCTGGATTTTCGCTCTGTGTGGGCACTGAGAATTACATAGCTATTCTTCTCTAGCCCCAGTCAGCCATGGTTAAATAACAAAATCCATCACAAGGAAGGGGGTTCCTACTTGGGGGCTCTGTCTTCTGTGGCTGGGAAAATGTCTTTTTATTGACATGACAGAGCTGCATCTTCCTTCTCTGTGTAGAGTTCTGCATAAATAAGCTGTTTGGTCTTTTAAAAAAAAGATCCCTTGTCCTCCTCATAAAACATTTTAACTGACTTTACGGCTGTGCCAATAAACAGCACTGGTCATGAGACATCAGTTTCTCTTACCACTTCAGAAGTCAAATCAAATCATCCCAGTTTAGGTTTTCAACAGAAAACAACCAAGATGGCGACCGTGGAACCCACTGCAGGAGACTCTCGGTCAGATCCCCTTTGAGCCCTTGAAGACCTGGCTGTCCTTCCCCCAGGCATTAATGATTTTCCCTTTTTCTGGAAAGCCGAGGCCTTAAGCAAGTGTGGCTGTGTCCCAGACCTCAGGGTGGTCACGCCAAGCTCTGCACATCCTTCCTGGGCTATGTCGTGCTATTCCTGTGAAAAGTTACTTCTGATCCAGAAATGATGTTACATGAGGCTGAGAGAAACTGGGGCTGTGTTAGCCTTTAACAATTTTAATGAGGGAAGACAGTGTTGCCCCAGGGGAAGCACATTTCCCATGAATCTGGGTGGATTTTTGGTTGGCTGTGGGAGGTGAGCCAGGCCCTCCAGGGTCCCCTTTGCTCAAAGGAATGCAGACAGCCCTAGGAGTCTTGACTGGTCAAGGTGTCCCCCACCAGCAGAGGGGTAAGAGTTGAAGCACTTTCTGAATGAGAAATACTCAGCGACTGAAAACCAACCAACAGAAGCTCTGACCAGCTGGTGAGAATCAGCTAAGCCTCTCCCACAGGGGAGTCATCTCTGCCTCTGGCAGTTCTAGAACAGAGACTGGGTCCCCTCCAGCAGTTCTGAGAGAGGAAGTGTGAAAACTCAGTGTACAAAAGGTCATCCCTGTCCTACCCACTAAAATGGAGTTGAGAGAGTCAAGGAAAGAGGACACCCTAGGTTATAGACCACTTGCTCCAGGAATGATCTCACAGAACTTACATAGAAAAATAGCCTGCCCACCCTAAGACTGCCTTCACTTAGCAGCTGACAACAGTTGGCCACTACCAACGATGGCCATAAGACTCACATAGTAACTGCCATTGCCTCACTACGGAGCTTGTCAGTTCCTGGAGGCACCAGATGTACCAATGAACTTTCCTTTAAATAACTGACGTAGATTTCACTGTCTTACTAACACTCCAACCTTTCCTTTGTTCTGTGGACATACTGGAGTCTACCCTGTGTGCGTGTGTGTGCGTGTGTGTGTGTGTGTGTCCCAGATTGCAGTCCTAATCAGCTCACTATAGGAGCCAACTTCCCAGTTGAGGCCCAGCCACTCACATGGTACACCTGCACATATGGTTGGAGGCCTGTAAGCTTTTAAAAATTGAAATATAACAAATATTCAGAAGAATCATATAAAAACATAGGTCTTCAAACTTTACAAAGTCCACACATCTCCACAACCACGGAGGTCCCCACCAGCTCCACAGTAAGCCCTGTCCCAGGAAACCATTATTCCACCTTCTCACGACAGCCACTGGTTTCACCTGTTTTATATTCACATGTGTGGAATTGCACATTCACATCCTTTTTCTTATGTGGCTTCTTGGTCTCATCAGGGTGTTTGAAAGGCACAGCCATGTTGGTTCGGTTGGCAATATACATTTTTTGTGTATCCAATCTACTACTGGTGAGTAGGTATTTCAAACTTGTGACTATTATAAAGAATGCTACTCGGGATATTTGGCAATCATATGCATACTCGTGTCTCTGGCATATAACTAGGACTGGAATTGCTGGGTGTTTTAGTAAATACTGCCAACAGCTTTCTAAAGTGTTGGTGCTGATTTTCCTGCCCATCAGAAGTGCTTTCTTATCTGTCTCATCCCTCTAGAGATGCGGATGGAGCCGGGGGAGCAGGACTGTTCTCTTGAGTCACTGATAACGCAGAGAGATGAGTCCTTTCAACATTTTCCTGGGAAAGTTTGAAAAAGTTGAGCAAAGCAGGAGAAACTTGGGAGCTTAATTTTGGGGAAAGGTAATGGGGTTGGAGGAAGATTGAGGGCCCCCTTCACCTGCCATTCTTTACCTCCACTGTGGCCCCAGTGTTGACTCTCTGCTGTCAGGTCAGTGCTTGGCCTTGGATGTCACCCTATGAGAATCACAGGTGGGGCATTTGCCCCCTAGGTTTTGCTCAGCCTCTGGGCAGAGATCTGGTCCCCTACCTTCCCTGGGGAGGGAGAGAGCAGCATTTTTGTGTTCCCTGCATCCCCCTGGAGAGGAGTGGAGCCCCAGTCTGCAGTTCCTTGATTTCCTCAGCTTCTCTCTGCTGGTCCTCAGCCCCATTTGCCCCTGATCCTCCCTCTCAGCCTGCCTTTCTACTTTTCTTCAAAACAGGAATAATTTTGCACATTTTCTTTCCAAGTCCAAAAATAGGGAAGAGAAGGGAACAGCTAATCTGGTCCAGCTGCTGCTTTTGCTACTTAACAAAAATGTTTTTCACGGTCATTTTCTCTCAGATTTTCCCTCATATCTGCACAACCTCCTCCCTCCCATTCCCCACACATGCACCCTCTTTACCAAAGTTCCTTCTCTAGAAGCCAGAGAATGTATTTCTCTCTGCTGAAGAGGTCCACCAGCTGAAGGGCTGCCCCTGGAAGTGCCCAGCCAACACGCTACCATGGGCCTGCCTGCCATCCACATTCAGCCTGGCTTAGACCCTTGCTGCTTCCATCTCCCCCCAGACACTGTCCAGCCTTCCCAGAACTACAGGGAAATTTAAAGGACAGGCAGAGGTGGCAAAAAGAACCCCCAAATATGCAGCTTCAGGGAGCAGGCAAGTGGCACAGTGAGTTCCATTTCTTCGTGAAATTACAACATTATAAACTAACTCGTGCATTCATTCATTTCTCCAAACCACAGCTCCCAAGCACCTAACTTCTGGCAGGCTGGGTGCTCAAAGCTGGGGTCGATGTAGGTGCATCCTCCCTGTGTTGCCTGTGCCAAGGTAGTTCATGTTGGAGCCGGTAAGATGAGTCAACTTATCTTATCAACTTATGTGGGACTTACTGCTAAGTCTTCCCAAACGGAGCATCTTTGGACAGTAAAAAGTGCCATTAGCAATTACGACAGGGTGGAAGGCATCAACAGAAGCTGTCCTGGGTAATCAGGGACAAGTGAGCTCCCTATCTAAAGGGGTCAGCAATTTGCCTGTTGCCTAGGGCACGGGCTTTGACAAAAATGACTTGCAGCTGTGTGGCTGTGGAAAGGGACATCCTGAGGCCCCAGTATTGCTATTCCATTTTCCACTGCAGCTCCCTATCTGTAGCCAGACTCATAAACAGAAAGGAGTGGGTTTCTGCTTCTAGCGATGCCTTGGCGTAACTTCTGCAGCAGCCAGGACACCTCACCTTCTGCCTGCCCTGCTGTACCCTCTTCCTTGGTCCATCCCCTGCAGATGGTGGAAGTGGCCCCAGTTCACATCCCTCCTCCTCACTTGGAGAGTGACTCTGCTGCTCTTATGTGGCATCGCAAGTCAAATACAGGACTTAGAGGGTCGGTCGTCCATGAACTCTTTGTTCCCAAATCCTTCATGAGTCTACAATTTAAAGTGTCACAATTTGTCAAGAATGTGGACCTTTCTCAGGGCAGCTTCTGAGTTGTCTTTTAGGAGGCAGCTGTAGAAGTCTCAGTTGGCTGAGCATTCTGGAAAGAGCCCTTCTGTCTAGATCCAGGTCACATTTCCCTGGAAAACATGGCAAAAGGAATTTTCTTTAAGAGGCATTAACTCATTTGTGGCTGAAGAGGAACTATTGGCAGGATTTTTCTCATTCAGCAGGGATCCCAGATGAAGCTTTATCTTTTTTCCCCTGGTTTTTGCTCCAGGCTTGGGAGGAGAAGGAACTCAGAAAGAAAAGGAAATAACATCCACAGGGAATCACTAAAGCAGCACCTTTTGAGTGAGAGCAGTGTCACTTCTTTGTCTGGGCATCTCCTAAACTAACATCATTGGTACTTGACGTTGACTGAAGCATGAGTGGATAAGAGAATGAATGAAAGGAAACGAGATTATTTTACTTAGTGTGGGAAAAGCAACATGAAGAGCAAATCCTTTAAAAAATCCATTTTGGAGAATGTCTCCAAATTAAATGGAGGACAGAGGTGGGGTCTCGATTCCCTGGTTTGGTTGTGACTGGGATGCCTCTGTGTGTCTGTACCAATTGACATGGCAGCTGCAGGTGCCTGGCGGTGCTGGGTGACCTGGGTTCAGGCCTCCTTGTGGCATGCAGAGCTGGTGGTTCTGAGCAGCTCTCAGAGGAGGCGATATTGTCACTTGCCCAGCAGCCATTCCTCTTACCGTCACTGGGAGCTCATCGGCATTCTTTGGCTGGCTCCACCTCCACCGTCTCAGTCAGTGGATTTCAGGTGGGACTCATACACCTCTCATCTAGTGTTGGTCACATGACTAAGGTATGTCTAATCAGAAGGACTGGTTTAGTGATGGGGACATGGCCAGTTTGGTTCAAGATGAATCAGTCCTTGTCTTTGCTGTCACCACAGGGAAGAAGCCTTGCTGCCATTCAGCTGGATTGCCAACATGTGAGATACCAGGCTGCTACTGCCCATGACCATATTTGTCACTAACTGGGAAAAGCCAGACATGAGCTAACGTATCTTCTTTCTGTTTGAAGTGTGATGAGGTTGGTTTTCTGCCCTCTATGCACTGAGGACCAGGAGCCATCTGTGGGTATTCTGGGCCTTGTTCTATGTGGGATGGTGAGCAAGGAGGCATCAAGTTTTAGATCACAGGGTATCTTAGTTACTTTTTTGTTGCTGAGAAAATATACCTGGCACCTACAAGTTAGAGGAGAGACTTATTTTGGCTAACAGTTTGTAGAGATTTCAGTCCATAGTCTTGCTGGCTCCAAGACAGGGGGGCATGGGAGAGGGGTATGGCAGAGGAGAAACAGTCCATGGCATGGCAGGCAGGAAGTAGCAAGCAGTAACATCAAGCCTCCCTTTCCCTTTTACCCCATCCAGGCTACAAGCCTTTTGGGTGGTGGCATCCACACCCAGAACTGTGCTAAACCAATCAGTGGACTAATGTAGTTATCACACCTTAACCCATATTCACACATCCTTAATTCACATTCACACATCCTAGATCTAGCCAACTCTGAAAAGCCCTCCCTATGAGTGCATGAGGCTTTGGGAGAACACTAGAGCCATAACACAGGGTTCTTATGATGGCTGTCCACTCATGTTGGGCCTCCTGCAAGTTCCCACTGAGCCCTTCTTGGGGTTCAGCATGTTGTCCTGTGGGCAATGTCTCAGCTTTCTAAGACAGTCACATACTCCCTTATGAGGGCTGGGTTTCCATTGGCCATTGCTACTCCAGGAGTCAGTGGTTGGACACTATTGCTATGGGAACCCTTGGGATGACATCTGCCCACCCCCACCTGGGAAACTGCCCCGGATCAGAGCAGCTCAAAGTGCCATTGAGAACTATTTGTTACTAATCCATTAAGAGATAAGGAGCTTGCATCAGAATATGCACTGAAGTTCTGTTTACTTTATGAGGGAAGTTTCTCTGCAAAGATCCTTCATGGTGTGGTTGGTCCCAATGATGGCATAAGCTCCTTATAGGTCAGTAAAAAAGCACTCATGGACCAATGGGTCTGCAAACTACACTGGGAGTTACACTGGCCGAGACCTCACCCAGTTTCCATAGTCAGGGGAGTTGCTGTTGGCTGCAGTGAAATTCCTAGATGCCAACCTCCAGTGAAAGGGAAGTTTCATCATTTTAGGAGACCAATGAATCTGTAGCAATGATTCCCAGCCTTGACTACACATAGGATCACCGGAAAGACTTTAAGACAAATTCTACCCCAGTTATGATTGGATTGGGCTAAGGAGCAGCCTAGCATTTGGGATTTTTAGAAGTCCTCCAGGTGACCCTAATGTGTGGCCAAGGTCAAGAACCACTGTAATAGCTTGAAGTTATTGATCATTCAATGTAATTGCATAAGAATCAGTTAGAAAGTTTGTTTGAAATGTACTTCTGAGGAAAACTGCCAAAGACTGATTCAGTAGGATCCTGAACATTGCATTTTGAAATGTGTAGCCCAGAAGAGTCTAATATAAGTAATTCATGAGCCACAGTTTTGAAGAACTATAGATTCTTGTCTGGACACGTTAAGTCAAGGCAGATTTGAATCAGCACAGATTTGAGGAAGTTTTCAGTAGATGAAATGGAGCTTTAACAAGGAGAATTTGTTTTCTCTCCTTAAGATCCGCCCTCCTTACAGGGGATCGAACTCATGACCTTGTGCTTGCCAGGCAGGTGCGGCACCACTGATCTAAATCCCTGACCTTCTCCTGAAGATCTTAACCATGTTGACCATGAGCAAAGAAGTAAATAATGAACTATGCAGAGTGTCCAGTGATCTCCAGAAATTAGTAAACAGCTGTAATTGTCATGGACCTTCTCAACCCAATGTCATTACTATTCTACCCACTCCATGTGGATATCTCTGCCTCTGAGCTCTCAAACCAGGTTTCTTGATGTTGGCCTGAAAAGATATATTAACTCAGCCCCCAGCAGTCTCGACCAGGCTTAGGAGTGCCCAGACCCTCTGAGTAAATCATAGTGACATCAAGATAGATTAGGTTTCCTGCATCTGCCTTTCTGTACACAGTAGGGTTATTTCACTTGTTGAATGGCATTATAATGGCAAAATGAGGAAAGCCACCTTGATTAGAAAAGGGGTTGTTTATACTTTCATAAGATATATATGATCCAGGCTTTGCTTGGTTGTCCAGGAGGTTGGAAGTCAGATAGAAGGAATAACCAAGCTCAGCAGTGAGCACATTGAAGTCAGAGAGGGCTCCTGATGGGAAGCATCTCTCCACTTTCTCCTTATCACTCAGGAACACCTAGATCCCAGAAGAGGGTGAGGTCCTGGTCACCCATTCTCCTCAGGTTAGTTCCTATGTGGTTATGGGTAGCTCTGAAGTCAGGACCAGAATGAAGACATTGCTCATGGTTAGAGGGCCATAGGTTCTGAGGACCAGTTCTGTGAGGCAGTCCACTACCAAATGATGAGCCACTCATTCTGGTCCAGAACATCTGGTGGCTGAACTGTATTCAAGGTTCTCAGAGCGTTGTCAGGATGGTGAACATTAGTAGGAGATCTTTTGGACAATTTCTGGAATGAGTTCTTAATAATCTTTAGTTATCCAAACCCTATTTTTGTTGAGTTAAAATTCAATATTCAATTCCTCTCTGTGGAGCCCTTCTGCCTACTAAAAGCTGGCTGTATTAGTCACTTTCTTATCACTGGGACACAATAACTTAAAGGAGGAAAAGTTTATTTTGGCTCATGATTACAGTCCATGGTCAGCTGGATTTTGGGCAGAAACAGCATAGCAGAGGGGCATAGAGGAGGATGGCTGCTTATGTCATGGTGGCAAGGAAGCAGAGAGAGAAGTGAGGAGCCAGGAAGGAAGATACACCCTTCAAAGCTACACCTCCCATGACTTGCCACTTCTGGCCAGGCTCACTTTCCAATAGCACACTCAGCTGCTGAACTCACCAATGGATTATTTCACTGGTAAGTACAGTGCCCTCATTCCAACCACCTTCAACAAGCCTGCCTGTGAATTCATAAAGCTTTGGTGGGACATTCTCAATCTAAACCATGACATTCTACCCCTGGTGTGCAAAAAATTAATACACATCTCATTGTGCAAAATACGTTTAGTCCATCTCTAAGAGTCATCAGAGTCTTAACAGTTTCAGCAGTGCCAAAAAGTCCAAGTCCAAAATGTCCTCTGAGACTCAAGGCAAACTCTCAGCTGTGAGCGCCTGTAAAATTCAAAAAGAAAGTTAAACACTGCTGACATACAATGGCACGGCATAAACACTCCCATTGCAAAATGGAGAAATAGGGGGATAGAAAGGAATGGGACCAAAGCAATACTGAAACCCAGCAGGACAAACGTTAACTCCTACAGTTTCATGTCCTTCTCCAAATGGCTTGGGTGGCATCAACCTTACTTCATTGCTGATTGCAACTCTCATGGCCTCTCTCTTGGGATGACTGCTCACTGCCTGTGACTTTGCTCGTTGCCTGTCACACATTCCAGGCTTCTCCAACTTCCTAAGGTCTCCGTTGTACTTTATTTCACTCTCATAGCTTCACACACTGCCTTCTCAGGGATACATTGCATGGCCTCCCAAGCCTTTGTCTGAATCTGAGTGGAAGCCTCCCTGACTCCACAATCCTTACCTTCTGCATACCTCCTCACACAAGCACCATGTGGATGATGCTGAGGTCTGCTGCAAGCTTGAGCAGTCACTGAGCTCCCCTGAATCATGGCAGCCATGGTGTCTGAGTGCCTAGATGGTTGAGCACTGTGTGAATAAAATCTCAGGAAACCAATTTCCTAGGAGGCCTTTCTTTAGCAGGGTTCCCTGGGACTCTACTCTTAAAGCAAAGTCTTTCACTTTTGCACTCTTGAGCCTATGATGTGTGGGGTCTGGCTGGTTCTTGAGATGTCCTTAAGGTATCTTTCCTGCTGTCTTGATGTTTGCTAATCTTTTATCACACTCCCAGGCACTACTTTGCAAGTGGTTCCTTTCTGGGCAAACTTAAAACACTTAAAATCATTTAGCCATGGCATTTGCTCTTGAAATTTCATTATAAATCTGGTTAAAGTCTGCCAGTTGTACCCATGCCACAGTGTCAGTATTGAGGGGCCTTGAAATTTCATCTTCCAGATTAGTCTGCCTCTCCTAATCTCATTCTTCCCCAAAGTCTCAGAACATGAGCAAAATGAAGATATTCTGTGACAGAATAACACACATAGTCTGGAGTCCAACTGCCAGAGTCCTTGTTTCCAACTGAAACCTCCTGAACCTGGACTTGCTGAAACCTCCTGGACATTACATGAGCATTCTGGTCACCTTAGCTCTGACCAGAATCTTCCACCCAGCTCAACCTACAGTATTCTATGGCTTCTCTAACCAGCATCTCCAATACTTTCCAAACTCCTTCCACAAACCAGAGCCAAAGGTTTCTGAAAATCATGGTCAGGTGGTCACAGCAATAGCCCTACTCTTGGTACCAAAATCTGTCTCACTTACTTTCCTCATCACTGGCACAAATACCAACATGCAAAACTTAGAAGAGGTTTATTTTGGCTCAGAGCTTCAGAAGTTTCAGTCCATTTGGGGCAGGCTTGGGCACAACAAAGCTGCTTGCATCATGGCAACTAGGAAGCAGAGAGAAAAGTGAGGAACCAGGAAAACAGACATCGCCTTCCAGGTCAGCCCCATGACCCACCACCCTTCCGACAGCACACTCAGCTGCTGAACTCACCAGTGAATGATTCTACTGATGAGTACCTTGGCCCCATGATCACCTTCAGAAGCCCTGCCTTTGAGAACATGAAGCTTTGTGGGAAGATTTTTGATCTAAACCATAACATGGCTATGTAGAAATAGGAAATTATAAGTGTTCTTATTCTCCGTAGATATGTTCTGGGTGCCTCGGGACAAACCTAATTTGCGTCTATTGCCCCAGGACAATTATTACAAATGTCTCCTTTTAATAAGAAAATTCTCATTTTGGGTGATAAAATATGTGGCCACCATCTATGGAGGAAATGGAAGTAAGAGGGAGCTTAGTTTAAAAATGACATTGCGCCACTTGTGAAATTTTCTAATATGAATTCAGTGGGAATCCAACAATAATTTTAAAAACCTCTCAGGCAGTTTCCAAGACCTTTCGATGGAGATTGTTGACTCTTCTCTGCCTCAGTGCCCCTTCACTTGAGGGATCCATACTTGCTAAAGGCCATCAGATAACATTGCAGATGGATATTTTTTAAAAGCCAGAATTGCTTTTGAATCTTACAAACACCTACTAGGCCAGCTAAGACAAACAAGAAAAGAATCAAATCCCTTGTTCCAGGGAGGATCCTCAGGAAAGAAGGAAATATAAACAAAATATTCTGCTATAAAACCATTGTCCCTCAAGCAATGCCTGATTTAAAAAAAATTGTTCATGACCTCAGCTGCAAATGGAGACCGATAGAGTTCCCAGTCCCTGCCACTCAGCCTCACCTCTCTTTCTGGATCATTGTCACTCTCAGTTTCCAGCCCATCTCTAGGTTAAATCCATCCAATGTGGGGACCACACGTGGATTGGCAGCTCACATATCATAGAGTCTTGCCCCTATTTTTCTCTCTCTTTGCTCCAGGTTCTCCTGAGAGGGATGGAAATGTGGCTGGATCCATTGTCACCTTCATTTCTGTGGAGAACATGGCAACCCTTTACTTGAGTGCTCACCGTGTGGCGAGAACTGTTACAAACACTGTGTCTGGCAACTAACGCTTTACCTTATGAGAAGTTACTTATTGTTACCCCCACATACAGATGAGAACTGGAGGCACAGATAGGTTGACTGGACCAAGTTTCCACAGATAGTAACCCGGGTTTCAAATGAGGCAGTCTAAGTCCACAGCCTGTTCCCCTGAACCATATCTGGACTTCCACTCTAGTATGAATGCAAATCTGAGGGTTACCTGTTCCCTTTACTGCAAAATTCCTGAGGTTTCTCAAATAACATGCTTGTACTTCTTGTTTGCAATTTCTCACCCGCCGTTTCTGATGAATTCCCTCCAATCAAGGGTTTTACCCAGCACCAGTAGCCAATGACCTCCATGTTGATAGGCCTGATGGGAATTCTCAGTTCCTATCTTCTTTGATGAGCCAACAGCCAACAAGTCAGTCACTCCCAACTCCTTGTAAAACTCTTCATTGGCTGACAGGCTGACACCTCCAGTGACCCCATTGGCCACTCCTCCCCAGTCTCTGAGCCGACACCTCATCTCCCTGATCTTCCAAAATTGGAATGTCTATCAGCTGGGTTTTTGGGATTCCTTGCATATATATCTATATTCTTGTGGTGATCTCATTCAATTTCAGTTTTCAATAACCTTATTTTAACGTTTATATCACTGACTTAAATTTCTTCCCAGAACTTGGGATTTTAATATCAACTGGCACTCAAACTTCACATGTATAAAACTGAGCTCATGTTGAAGCTTAACAAACCCCCAACAAAATGAAATCTGCCTACAGCCCAGCTCATGTTGCCTTGCATGACACACAGTGACTTCCATATGCGAGCTCTCATCACTACTTGACTGGCTTAGTCTTAGTTTTCACGTTCTTGTCCTTGTCCCTTTTCACCCTGTCCTTCACACAGCAACTGGAAATATCCAGTTTAAACATGAGTAGATCATGTGATGGCTTTGCTCAAAATAATACAATTATTTCCCACTGCAGAGAGTGCAGCAGGTATATTTCCCAGAGATGGCCGCAACAGTGCTTTGTCCTCTACATCCTCTTCTTAAATGACTTTAGACAAGTGGAGTTTGTATTTCTGGACAGTAACCAGAATCAACTGCAGACCTGTGCAAGAACATGCCTCCAAAAATTCAGTCTTCAGCCCTGGGGCCTTAGCCATTGTGGAAACTCCACAGGTCACAGGAAGGATGTCCCTAACCACATCCTGTTTGAATTCCTGACACACAGACTCCATGAGCATAAGAAAGTGATTGTTTTATGTCAGTAAGTTTTGGGGTGGTTTGTGATGCATGTAACTGGAACACTGGGTTAAAAAGCCAATGCTTACAATAGGTACAAGATCTCCCATAATTGCTCTTTGCTGTGACCCAGGCCTCATCTCCTGCCACTCTCAGATGCTCTTCTGGTTGCCTAGAGGTTTCTGCCTCCATCCAACCCCATCTCTTCTGTTTTCACAGTGTGACTGCTCATCTCCAAGCTGTCTCATAACAGCCACCTCTGGGCATCATGGGCTGCTGCCTCTTGCACATGCAACTGGTAAGAGAAGGTGGATATGATAGGATGTGGCTTCTGAGGTTAGGTTGCAGACATTCCTGTTTCTATTTCACCCTTTTGAGTCTTTCGCTCTGGGGAAGCCAGCTGCCGTGCCATGAAGAGACACAAGCATCCCTGTGCAGAGAGCAATGTGCTAAGGAACTGGGTCCCTGCTAATGCCCAGTAGTAAGATGCCTTTAGAAGGAGGCTGTCCAGCAGCATGCAGGCCTCCAGATGCCAACAGCTGACATCCTGACCACAACCCCACAAGGGGCTCCAAGCCAGAACCACCCAGCCACACTGCTCCCTCATTCACCACCCACAGAAACTGCAAAATGGCAGTGTGGATTTAAGCCACTAAATTCTGGGACACACTTGGCCACCCCATGCCGCAATGTACCCCCTCTCTTCCCAACAATCTCCAGTCTTCTTTCATCATCTGTTCATCTGCTGCCCTTATTCCCATCTAATACAACACGCCTTTTACTTGTCTTGATCATTAACCCTGACCACCCCCACCCCATAGTAATATAAATTCTAGAAGGATAGAAATGTTTACCTGTTTTATTCACTGTAAAACTCTAGTGCCAAGCGTATAGCTAGCACCCAATAAATATCTGTTAAATGGCTACGGCTCACAAGCCCCTCTGTGACCATCTGGTAACACTGCATTGATAAGAAGGATTGGCTGACTTAACTGGAAGACTGTGTGCTTAATTAGTGACAACAGCTGAGCGTATGGAATCATGCGTGTGGCATGTGTTCTTTCCTTGCTCTGTTCCTCCCTACACCCTTTCTTCAGGTGCAATTCATACCCTTGTCCTGTACCAATGATAAGAGAGCCTATGTTTTGTCCAGGGTTCTAGATAAAGCAACTCACTTCACAATTTAACACTCATAACATCAAGAGAAATATTTATCTCCTCCTGATTCTCAATACAAATGCTAAGATTCAATTTGTCTGTTAGCTCTTATCTTCTGAGGAGTCAAAGAATAACTGGTAACCATTATCTTTGAAATAGCACTATATAAAACACATAAAAATAAAGATTAAGTCATGAAAACTATAAGGTTACAGTGGGGGAATCTTAACCTTGAAACAATCCAGCAATAGATATCAGAGTTATTTGAATATCTTCTTACTTCATATACTTATATATAAATATGTATATGTACATACACACATACATACATATACACATCTAGTTTCTCATATAAGAGAAACCATGCAATATTTAAGCTTGTGTATCTGGTTTATTTCATTTACCATTATGTTCTCAAGTTGCATCCATTTGTCCATGAATGTCTCAAGTTTATCCTTCTTTATGGCAGAGTAGTTCTCTGTTGTATATAAATACATTTTCTCCACAAATTATCTATTCTGTTTCTTTCAAAAATATTTTAAGACAAATGGTGATTTGTTTCATTTATACTGCTTCTTTTGTCTCGACTACTGACCCTTTTTTAATTGAAAATGTTTTGTCCTTTCATTTATTTCTTCTTTGTAAGAGAATCTTTTTTGTCTATGACTTGTACTCTGAGTAATGTTTTAGCCCTTCTTTCAAGATCATAATACACAGTATATTAACCATTGTTATTCTCTAAATATTTTTATGCAATTTTGTTTTATTTTTTCATAGAAACAAGAAGAGTTTTTAAAATATTTTCTTTATTAGTATCTATTTGCACTACATTAAAATTTAAAATAATTTAAAAAGAAATAGAAGTTTATGTGGGAGATTGAAAGTAATTTGGGAAATGAGCAAAATAGTTGTGTAGCCCCTGAGAATGCCAGGAGCTCTGCCATGAATGGGAGAAGGAAGGTAACATTTGTAAACTTCAGATCTGCAAGGTTGCTTCTGGACCTAGTGGTTTTCCTTATAAACATTACCCTTGTTTATCCCTTCCAAATACATGGTGACTTCTTACTATGTTCTTGATATTGCTTTAGACGGTGGGAAATCAGCAAGGAATTAAACAGCCCTTGCTTAGTATCTTCTATTCTCCTTTATGACTACTGGCTGGCACTGCTCCCCCTGCTAGTCAGACCCCAGGGGTCTAAGAGCTCTGCTGTGCACCAGCTCCTTGCCCACATCATTTGGGAAGCAAGATAGTAGAGTAGAACAAATGCAGTTTTACTCGGCCTCTTGGGAGTCAGAATTGTATGCTTGTACTCAAATTCAGAGCCTTTTTACATCCATGAAACAAGAAACAAAATTTCAGGTCCAACTTCCAGGTCCAAGCATTACTTTAGAAGGACCCAGTGTATTTGTAAGGCAATGAATGTCCAGGTTCCTCCTGGGGATCCTGGAGAAGTCTGGTGTGGGAAAAGCACTCAAAGGCACAGAGGTACCTGTCTGATCAAGATCCATTGCTCAGAACTGGATCCTCAGTGCATCCCAGACATGAGCAACAGATCTAAGCAGGTCCTTTTTTCACTTTATAGTTCATAGAATAACTGTAAAAGCCAATGGGCAGTGGAAAATACTGTCACCTTTCCAGCCTGTCTGCAGTCTATTTTTTATGAGGATGAAGAAAAAGGGGAGTTGAGGATGGGGTCCTGGGCACCTCAACATTTCACAAACATTATCTCATTTGACTCTCACATAACTAGTGTGGTAGGTAGAACATAGATTATTGGGGCCTCATTTGCAGATGAGAGGTAAGAAGCTCTGAAAAATTGGGGTTTGGCCAAGGTTTCCGGGGGAAAAGTTAAGAATAAACCTCACAGGGCCTTCCACAACACTGCTACTCTGGAACAGGACTTTCTAGAGAGAACTGAAGTGTTAGTGTTATCAGACTTCTGTTCTTCCTGCATTTTTGATGCTCGCCCTGGAAACTCCCCTCATTAAGAGAGGAAGAAAAGGCTTCCATAACCTGGATTTCCTCTGCATGCTGTGGATGGAGCACAAAAACACGAATTAAGCATCCCCCATGTACGGCTGACTGCCCCTCCATCTCCTGTGTCTTTTTCACCCACTAAAATCAGAACCAAAGAAATGTAGCTGAAACTCAGAATTTTTATATTTTTGTAACACTGTGATTCAGACAAAGATGAATAAATGTAAGCAAAAAAACACCCCACCTTTTTTTAAGTAAAATAAGCTAGAAGTATTTTTTCCTTTGCAAATACCAAGCTTCACCTTTGTATGCCTTGAAATTCCTTGGCAACACGCTTAATTTGGGGAAATCAGTTCATTAAAGGAATGTGGGGAGGAAGCAGACTACCTGCGTTCCTAGCTCAGAGTTGGATTTAGCCACGAGTTGATGCTCATTTTCTTGAGGTGTGATAGCTCTCAGACACCATGATGGTTTGTGTCTCTCCCTCATCTGTGTGGGTGATGAATAATTTTTTTTTTTTTTAGGTGAGGCTCTGTTTTAGGGAAATAACCTGCCTGGTTCTAAATTACCATGTCTTTTGAGAAATACAAAAGTTATTCCATACTCTCTGTATCTGCTAACAAAGCTCCAGGATCTTTAGAGGAACACAACTAGCCCACAGCTATTGTTAGCTAAGTCCAGGGGAAGGGCTGGCATTGATTTTCCTCAGCTGGGCATTGTCCATAGGAGTGTACCTACTAAGGGCAACCTACAAATAGAGTTCTTGGAACTCTCCTCACCATTGTATCGAACAGTTTATCTTGGCACTGTGATAGGGATGTTACACACAGCAGCTCATTTAACATTTCCAAAGTGAGAAGTGTCATTTGCTCCATTTTACAGAAAAGAAAAGCCATGTCTGTGTCTCCAAGATGGCACATCGCTTACCCAAGATTCCAAAACTAAGATGAGCTGGGACTGTGAGTACGGAACTCAAGTTTTGGAAGCCCTCTTCCCCCTGAATGGCACTTCCTTGCCTAAATGGCCTGCAGCCTGCTGACTTTTGGCAGGTAGCTCATTTCAATACAGCTGGCTGCTTTCCTGGCCCCTTCACCCTCACCAAAAAGCAATGTTGTCAGATTTGGCAAATAAAAATACATGATGCTTTATTATGTAACCCCTGGTCACACAGTGGTGCCATGGGGTTGAAGGTCTGGCATTAAAAAAAAAGCAATGTTGTCAGATTTAGCAAATAAAAATGCATGATGCTTTATTATATTTGAACTTCAGGATAAACAGCAAATTATTTTTTAGTATGAGTTGTCCCAAATGTTGTATGGGGCAGGCTTATACTGAAGTTCTGTTGCTGTCTGTCTGAAATTCAGATTTAAGTGGGCATCCTGTATTTGGTCTGGCAAGAGAGGAGGCTGAGCTCACCTTCCTGCCATCTCCTGCACAATGCTGGGGCTCTGCTGTCCTACCCACCCCTTCCCATGCCCAAATTCCCCAAATCCACACTCCTACTCTTCTCTCCTTTCATGGATGCTGCCTCCCAAGCTCAGGGCTAAGCTACCCAGAGTCCTCATATCCCAGTTTCCTTTTGCTGATCTTCAAGATAAACATGCATGCTGGCTTCTTTTACAATTCTTTCATCTCACCATTACCAGGACACGAACAGGGGTGATAACAGGAATAATGAGCAGGGAGAAATCACAGAGCTTCCAAAAATGATTACCAAGTCCTCTTGGTATTTACATCCTGCTCTCTCTGTGCTTGCCCCATCCCACCTCTGTCCAGGCCACATTGGGGCTGGTCCTTGAAGCTCCCTGGGGTGGTGTCTGCTGTTCCTAAGTCCCCCAGCCTGCAGCATCTGTCCTTTCATTCCAAGGCTGAGCCCATTCATCATTCATCTCTTTCCTCCTCCTTTTTAACTGAAAAAAGCCAAATCCTGCCTTTGTCCTACACCACTAGACTGAGTAAAACTAGCCAGAGAAGAGATAACCCTCAGGCCTGAGCGTCAGCCACCTCAGAAGATCGAGCAAGCCCCCCCCCCCCCAATTTCTGAGTCTTTCTTCTCTTTAAGCCACAAGTCCTGGGAATCTGCAAACATGCTCCTGTCTTTGACCCCTCTCATTCTCTCCACACCACCTATGATCCTGACATTCCTCACTCTGCCTGTACACAATATTCCATTTCTGCTCATTTCCTGCTGGTCTGTTTCTCACTCGCCTGGGAACCTTGTAGGATGAGCACTCATCACCTGGAACCCATGGGGTAATTCAGGACCACAAATATCCTGAGAACATAAGGGAGGGGAATGGACTGTACAGTGTATTTTTAAAAGTAACCGACATTGTAAAATTTCACGTTACAACCCATATCTCCAGATTCTCAGAAGACCCAGGCCCACATTCCTGTCCCCTTTACACGGTGCCCACAGCCCCTAGTGTCACTGCCTCTGTGTGGGGACTGGCAGTTGGCCCCACACTGGACAATCAATCCTCAACTCCCAGATGGCTGGCTATAGATTGATTCTTGATAAACACATCATAGAACTGGCTGAGAACCAGGCAAAACTGTAGTATTTCCAAAAAAGTGGATAGCTAAACAGTTCTATAGGAAATCATTTTACATAATTTTACTTTTGATGGACAATGTGATTTTGAGAAATATTGCAGTATATGCATATGGTTATTTTGATTGTTCTTTAGATATTTAAAATGAATTTAATTTAGAACTATAAAATATATATCATTATAAAAGTTGGTCTCATTATATTTAAAGTAAAGTCTAGTGGAAAATAATTATAAATTTATTCTTTGAAAGTACTATAATTAATTTTTGGTACTGGGGATCAAACTCGGGTCCTTGCACTTGCCAGTCAGGTGGTGGAACCACTGAGCTAAATCCCTGGCCCTATAATTATTTTTAATGTTGTCACAAATGGAGCTACCATCTGCCAAACTATGGAATTCATTGTCTCCCCATTTTTGCCAATATAAGATTGATAGGGCAAAACCATGGACAAATGAACAGAATGTGGAACTTTACTCTCCCTCTCAAAGACGCAGAGAAAAGCAACTTGTTCTTTAGCATCCCAACCAAAACTCTATGTGAATGGCCAGCTGGCATCCCTGCAAGAGGCAGGAAAACATCTGTGCTTCCTTCTGAGCAGAGCCCTGTCTGTCTTCAGGGTTCAGGGGTGAAATCCTCTGGTACTGATGCCCACTTTTCCTAAAATACTGGCCTATTCAATACTTTAAGAAATGTATTCTCTTTAAAGCATTCAACAAACATTTTGAGAGATACTTTCCCCAATATATTATATATGCAAAATATTGGTATGCCCACTATGTAATAATTATAGTCATCAATAAGACCATTTTAATGCAGAAAAATTTTTCTATTTTTTGCCAGAAAAAAAAAATCACAAGATTTTGCCCACTTATCCAAATTTGCATGTACTAGTAGAAGGAAATTATGGAAATAGGATGTCACCAATTTTGAAACATCAAGGTACTTTAGAAAATATCTTGACCCAGATGTTTGCAGATGAAGAAGCTGAGGCCAGAGGGGAGGACTGTTCAGGTCAGAGCATGGTGGCTGGTGGTAGCGGAGCAGCAGGAGACTTGGGTGACCTTCTGGTTCCCTTGCCTTCCGAGCACATTGTATTGTGTTTTAGAAAATGTAAAATGACACTGAAGGTCTATCTTAGTTACTTTTCCCCTTACTGAGACAAAATATTCAACACCCACAAATGAAAGGAGGAAAAGTTTATTTTGGTTCACAGTTTGTATAAGTTTCAGTGCATAGTTAGCTGGCTCCAAGGCAGGGTGGCATGGCAGAGGGGCATCGCAGAGGAGAAACAGTCCATGGCAGGGTAGAGCAGGCAGAAGGCAGCAAGCAGCAAGCAAGGGACAAGCAGTATCAACAGCAGCCCTCTTTCTGTCTTTTAGATTTTATCCAGGCTACCTGCCCTTAGGGTGAGTAGTACTCACACCCTGAATCCTAACATTGCACTGTGAATCAATTCCAGCATTACATCCTTGATCCCAGCATCACACACTCAAGATCCATCCACTTCCAAAAAGCCTCACTTAAGAGCACATGAGGCTTTGGGGAGGAATATCTATATACAAGCCATAACAGAGTATCTATAAAGAACATAGGAGGAAATATAGTATAATAGAAAGGATTTTCATTAAAATAATAAAAATATGCTGTTTTACTTACAGACAGAAAAAAAGAAGCCATATGCGCAACTAGAAGTACCCACACCCCAGAGCTAGGTGTGGGTAATGTGTACACCAGAATATAAGCTTCATAAGAGCAGGAACTTTTGTCTTTTTCACTCCCTGCAGCACGCCCAGCACCAAGCACAATTTTAGAGCATAGTGGGTGCTCGATAAATGAGATGACTGCATGTGCCAACTCTCCCAGGGCAATCTCTTTTATACCTATTGTCTTGGGGCTGATTCCTCAACATTCCCTTCCTTTGTGTGTCGCTCCACTACTACAAAGAATGGGGTTATGGATTTGCATTTATTTTTTTGATTTACAGTATCTTCATCTTCTATAGTTTGTACAGTGAATATATGCATTTGTATAATGAGGGAAAAGGCTTTTTAAGATTAAAAAAATGGACTCTTCTCCAAATCAATTTCAATTATTCAGGATATTCAGTTGAATGAATTATTTTATTTCCTGATAATAATCTACACATTGTAATTAATCTCTTAAATGCAAAATTTTAAAAGAAAAAAATCAGCCCAGTTTACATATATGACTTTCAAACAACCTGGAACACTAGAACAAAAATGAAAATCACAATTTTTTAAAAAGCCAGATGACGAAAATTGTTTTTGAATCACGCTCTCTCAAACTAAAATCACTGGGCTTTTTTTCATAAATAAGTAAAGAGTTTCCTTAAATATGTTAATTTTTGTTAATTACTCTCTAGAAATGTTTTGTCCCTACACTGTGTTAAGATTGTGTCCATTATCACACAAGGTGTGTGTGTTCATAAAGATTTGATGGAGATCTGCCTCCATAAACCTCAGTAAAACACAATTTTTTCTTATTCCATTCCACTTAGGAAAAAATTTCTTTTTTAAACTATGAGTAGACAGTGCAGAAATACTCTCCAAAATTTGGGGGGGAGGGGGCGTTAAATGAGAAGAGGGGAAAGGAATGGTAAATATTGAGAAAAATAAAACAAAGAAACAGAGAAAGGCCATCCCACCTGACTCCCGGCAGAGAAACTGAATGTGATGAGAGAGGAAGGACTCCTAGAACACTGTGCCCAGAGAACCCTGTGCTCCTTGACAGTCTCTCCAGTACATGGCATTCTTCGATCCTCCAACTCAACAGACTTGAGTTCTATCCTTTGCCCACCCCCTGGACTCAGTCCTTGGCTCTCCACTGAAGTTTCCCTCCCAGACTCCGCCTTCACTGGAGTGTCTGCTTCTATGCATAAATCTCCACCTCTCCCAGCATCGCCCCAGGAGCACCACATGTTCAGCTGCCTTGGGATCCCTTTTCTGGAGATGTTCTGCCATCTCTGATGTAAATCAATGAATGTCACCTACTATGTGCAAGGTGCCGTAGGGGATGCATTTCAGCCTTTTCACATCATCAGAATTAATTGGAGGAAATGCAGAACAGTATTGGCTCAGAGAAAGCTGGGAGTGGACCCCACCTGGGCAGAGCCTATGTGCATGGGACCCATTTACTGCTTTCATCACTTGCCTTCGTGGGGCAGAGCCACATCTGGATCCCATTACAATTATGAAAGGTGCAGGCTTCGTGCTTTCTCCAAAGCCCGGCTCTGATTTTACAACCATCTTGGAGAAGCAGGAGGCAAGTAAATACTTCCTGTTCCATTTGTAATCAACATGCACTTGACATCAATAAACTGGGATAATTACATTATCATTATCATTACCATCATTATTATTGGACACAATCTAGGAGACATTAAGAGAGGTTTCTGCAGAATGCTCTTGGGACAGATGGGACTAAAATTATAGCAGAGGGCAGAAGGAGAATGTCATTTGTCTCTTTCCTGAGCCAAGTAGATGAGAGAACTTTTAAATGCTTTCAAAAGGCTGTGGAGATCAAACCAATAGAATGGCAATGGAGGGGTCTATTGTTTCTTCCACACAGAAAAGGTTAAGAACTCTGAACCTTGAACATTTTCTGGAACCTGAAAGAGGAGAGTACCTTAGACATAGTCAAGTTCAAGTCTGTCTCTGTCTCCTCTCTCTTTCTCTCATTCTCTTTCATTGAGGACATCGAGGGCCAAAGTACTTGTTGGCACATTAGTTTGTGTAAGAACTCAAACTGGAATTCTGGCTCTAGCCTCTTCACTTTCTCCCTCCACTGGCTAAAAAGAGTTTAACCAGGCCAGGTTCACCCTTGAAAAGCAATTTTGTAACTGGTACTAAACTTCTTCATTTTGGCCTGTAGGTCTTTGATCTATAATCCATTATCAAATGTAATATAAATATATGAAAAACAGGTACTCAACCCTTCCTCTGAAGACAGAGCTGGAATGCATGCACTTTACAGCAGATTAGTTCTACTAAAAATCCCATAGCCTGTGTGGGTTGTTAGAAACTTGCAAGAATTGAAGAGAAATTTATCTTTATTGAAAAAGACCTGGATGTTGGATATTATGTCTACTTTCTTAAATGGTTTCTTTGTCATGAGATGGAGCCTAAGGAAGTGGTGGTAGTGGTATGTGTGGCAGGGAGAGGTGATAGAGAGAGGTACATGGATTATCTTACATTCCCCACTACTTTAGACACTGCACCTATGGTCTCTTGTGACTTGGGGATTGTTAGTTTGGCCAGTGGATAAGTATCCTATCAATGCAACTACTGGTACATCCAAATTGGTACATCACACACACACACATACACACACACACACGCACACGCACACACCAGATCATGTAAGCATCCTTCATTACTTGTCACTCAATCATTTAACAAACTTTCAAAAAGAAACAACCACCTAGGATCTATATCCTTACAAGGGCTTCTCATGTCCCAGTGCATACCTGGGAACTAGTAGATGGAAGCACCTCTGCATGGATCCTTAGCCCATTGAGTCTTTGATTAACAAACAAACACTATTAATCTTTAAAGTATTTCAATTATATGACTAAAAACCAAAAATTACTGGCAAACAGGTATTTACCCAGAGTTAGGTAGCTCAGAAGTCCTTTCTCCGGTAGGTTTGTTGTTGTTGTTGTTTGTTTTGTTTTGGTACCAGAGATCAAATTCAGGACCTCGTGGTTCTGAGGCAGGCAGCAGCACCACTGAGCTACATCCCCAGCCCTCTGGTAGGTATTTTAAGAGAAATTAATTATGAGTCTTATCACCTGGCTGCAAAGATGAATCACGGTCAAAGAGATCATTTCCAACGCAGGTTTTCTGTTTAGAAAAAGGGACAAAGAATCTAGTCCCAGGGGGCTGCTCCAAAGAAAACTGGTTGGGGCAAAGGAGAGATACATCCACCTTCAAACTTGGCTCTTGGGCTCATCTCATTCCATTTGCTCCTCTACTTGTATGAAATGACCTTCTGATTTTCCTCACCATCTTGATGATTTACTGTAAATAAGGGTTATTCATAGGAAGCTTCCCTGGGCATAGCAGAATTATGCAATGGCTTCACAAGGGGCCAGCTAGACATTGTAGGTCCCCTTCCTCAAACTCAGGGCAGAAACAAGAAAATAAAACCTCACGAAAATTTTTTCAACCCAAATAAACTTGGCTCCAGGGCCTGCCAAGATTTTACAGTACCAGAGGCCATGGGGTAAGAAACCAGAAAGGGAAAGGAAGAAAGAATTTGTAAGATGTGGGCAAGTGAGGGAGGAAAACAACTCATGCAGCCCAGGAGCTTCTTGACTTCTCAGACCCTGTTTGTGAAATCAGCACATGGAGTCAGGACAGAAAATGGATAGAAAATAAGAAAACTTGAAGACATCTCCTGACTTCTCCTCTGTGGTCTCAGCTTTTACCAGTCTGGCCCCAGACTGGACAGGTGCAGACTTTGTTTCCAGGACCCTAGAAGGTTCTGGCTCCAGGCAGCACAATGCCTGGCCCTGTAAGATTACATACTTTATCTTGGAATATTCTAAGGACAAATGTTACACAAACCCTGATGGACGCTTGTCTGTTTCAAGGTTGAACCATTCCATTTCCACAGTGTTTTCCACTTAGAAGCAAGAAATTCATTTTAAAACAAAACCCAACCCTGGTTGACAGACCTTGTATGTGGTCTCTATCAGTGCAATGGGTTTCTTCATTATATGCTTGGAGTGATGAGTGTGAACAGGGAGACAGTGAAATAAGCTAAGTGGCAGGGAACCCAAACACCAGCTGAGGTAGTGGCCTCCTGGGGCTCCCTCTGCAGTTGTTGAAGGAGAAAAAGAGGTGTTTGTTGAGGGCCAGGGAACATTGCAGGACTTGCTCCCAGATTTCAGAAGTCTATTGTGAATCTCTATTCCAATTCTTACTGCATAAGCTAAAGTAAACCTTGGTGTGGTCATCAAGGAGAGAGGTTGAGACCATGATCGCCAAAGCTGGGTTCATGGATGTGAAATATGTTTCTGAATTTACAAGCTGTGTGGTCATGGACAGGTCATTGTACTTCTCTATGCTTCAGAGTAAGAAGAGAATAATAAAAATGCCTCCCATATAGACTTGTTAAGAGGATTAAATGAATTAATATGTGTAGGAGTTTTTCAATCAGAGCGTAGTACCAAGTAAATGCTTTATTTCATGGATAAAGAAGCTGAAGACTAGATCTTAAAGTAATGTCTTGAGGTCCTATGTCTCTCAACCAGGCTTGTGGAACCAGAAACCAGATTTTAACCCTTGAAGAATAATCTTCATTTATAGCTAAATGGATGCATATCAAGGCCATACTCTTAAGTGAAATAAATAGGACACACATGTGTAAATACCAAATAGTTTCTCTAATGTGAGAAACTGAAAGTGTAAATAAGGATTAAAACAATTAAAATGAATAATTGATAACTTGAAACAGGAAGAAAAGGTCCAAAGGGGTAGGGGAAGTGGGAGGGGAAGGGGAAAGGAAAGAAGGGAAAGGAAAAATTATGAAGAAAGAAAAAAATGGAAACAAAGTCTTTGTAAATAGGGAAAGGTGGAGGGGGTGAAGGGAGAGCAGGTGAAGGGGAAAAATATAAGAACCAAGATACATCATGTAGAGGTACAAGTACCCAAGGATAAATGTAAACATATTGTATACCTAAAATGTACCAATAAAAGAATTTAAGCAAAAAATAAAGAATAATCTTTCTTTGTCATCAAACTATTGAGACTTGAGTGGAAGGTTAGAGTGTAGAAGCAGTGAGAGTCATGTGCAAGAGCCCGGTGAAGAGAGGAAGGTGTTTGGTACAAACTCAGGCAGAAGAATTGGCCCTGGATATCAGAAAAACACTGCATCCTGAGACCATGAGAGGAAGGGGAAGCTGATAGTGGGTGCATATACCTTGTAGGTGGGAGTCAAGGAAGCCTACCTGATAACCGAGGTAAAAGTCATCTGCTAAGTGAAAAATGCAGGGGCTAATAGGGGTTGCAGGAGAATGGCAAAGAAAGAATTTCCAATGTCCACTGTGGGACTGGGAGATGGCGTTACCTCAGAGATAAGGTTTGCTGAGCTGAGAGAAAGTCTTGAGCAGCCTACAAGCAGTAATAAGTAGTACTTGTCATCAAAGGTCACAGAATTCTTTTTAGCCTCACTTAGAAGTGCAGATTGAGGAATGGAAGTTCCAGGCGTGTTGAAACAGCCCAGAGATGGAGATTTGCAGGAAGATGTACAAACACAAGGTAACAGAAATTGAAATACTTGTAAGGAGGGTCCGGACTCAGGGAGGAAGAAATAGAGCCAGGAAAGGACTGCAAGGGAGAAATAGAGGAGTCAGGAAGTTGATGTCATGAAGAAAGTGAAGAACCAAAGGCATAGAAGGAAGGATGCGGTGGTTCAGGGACCCTAGGGTTCATGACCTTGGAGGTGGAACAGTTCTGGGAAATGACAAGGTCTCCATGACCTTGAATGTGGATGGCTAGAGAAGGGAGTCCTACAGGACAATCAGTCTGTTCGTAGACTATTCTTGGGAATGGAAACTGGTAATACTGGGCTCTCTTCCTCAAGCCTCTTTTCTGATCATATAACAAAGAATTGGACATTCATAATTTATAATTATAGGTTGGAAAATTCACCCACTATTTCATTACTTAAGATTTTGCCAGATAAAGCTCATTTGGTCATTTTTCTGTCCACTTATGTATCATTAAAATGGCCCCAGACATTCTTTTAAAGTATGCAGGGAACATTTACCAAGAGAGATCATATTCTGGGCCACTAAATGAGTTTCAATAAAGGTAAAGGGTTAAAATCCTGTAAAATTTGTTCTCTTAGCACAATGAAATTAAGAAGAACGAGTACTAGATAACTGGAAAATCCTCAAATATCTGGAAACTAAATAACACACTTTTGAAAAACCTATAGATCCATAGATAAAAGAAGAAATTAAAAGGGAAATTAGAATTTAAGTCAAGTGAAGATAAAACACAGCACGTCAAAGTTTGAGATATAGCTAAATCAATGCTTAACTAATTATATGTAAGTATTATAATTTATTATGCATATATTAAAGAAAGAATACCTAAGCTTTTACATTAGGAAACCATAGAGGTGGGGGAATAATAATACAGACAAAGCCAAAAAATGAAATTTAAGGGAGAAAAATCATAGAGTAAAGTTCATGAAATAAATGTTGGTTCTTTGAGAAGAACAATAAAATTAATAAACTTCTACCTAGTCTGATTAAAAGAAAAAGTGATACCACAAAATCATGATTATTATGAATGGAGGAGACATCATTACCATGGTCTTAAAGATATTTAAAGGACAATAAAAATATTTGAAACAAATTCATGCCAACACATTTGGCAACTTTAATAAAATGGAAAAATTCCTGGATGAACACAATAACCAGAAATCATTCAAAAGACATGGAAAACTTCAAGATCTACACATGTAAAAGAAGAGAATTTGCAGTTCTAAGCTTTTCCACCACACAAACACCTCAAGGCTCAGATGTATTCACTATGAATCTCCCTAAACATTTAATGAAGAAATAATACAAATTCCATACAACATGAAAATTGAAGAGGAGGAAACATATTTCAGTTCAAACTATGGGACCAACATTATTATGATATGAAAACTATAAAAGTATAAAACAGCAAGTTTTCATGAACATACATAGAAACCTCTTAAGAAAATTTTAACAAGTACAAAATATATACAAAAGATAATATAGTGTGTAAAACATTACCCCACAAAGGCAAAGTAGGTTTAAAATTTTTTAGTTAGCCAGGGATTTAGCTTAGTGGCACTGCACCTGCCTGGCAAGCTCAAGGTTTTGAGTTCAATCCCCGGTACCGGGAAAAAAAATTAAATAAATAAAAATAAAATAAAAATTTTTAATCAATGCAATTAACCACATTGGAGTAAAACCTAAAAATAATTTCTCAAAAATTGGCAAAATACAACATTCATTTATGATTAAAAACTGCCAGTGAATTGTAATGAAGGTAATTTTCTCCACTTAATAAAGGTGGAAAAAAACAACAGCTAAAATCATACTTAATGGTGAAAGCCTGAGTGCTTTCCTCCTGAGACTAGGAACAAGGTATATAAGTTTGCATTCAATATTCCTATTCAAATTGCATTGGAGAACCAATAAGAGAAGAAATAAAAGCCATCTCCATGTGGAACTTTATTTTCAGATAACAGTAATTTACTTGAAAGATATTGAGGAAATTTTTTAAATCTGGAAAACCAGGGAGTTTGTAATAGCAATAAAATACATGACATATTCATATAAACTGCACCAAACATGTAAAATATGCATATGTACAAAGAAAAAGCCACAAGACATACCAAATATATAAAGCACTGAGAAAGGAAATCAAAGAGTACCTAAATAAGTGGAGAGTTATACCATGTTCATGGATTAGAAAAGCCAGCATTGTAAATATGATTAAACCTGGGATTGTGAGTAATTTGTTCCGCAAGTGTTTTGCAAGATGGGCAAATATTTTTAAGAAATTTTAACTTGATAAACAAGTAATGTCTTGTCATATGAATAGTACATCACACCAAATGTCACATGATCACAAGTGATTCTTCTTTCTCTTTCTCACTGCTTTGATATACAAGTGTTTTAGATTATACGTGGAATGAATTATTCTCACAAACTAAGATTTTACTGTGTGTTAATTTCCTCCAGATAGATCTATAGGTTAAATGCCTTTCTAATAAAAATCTGTGTTAGCAAAAAAAAATTTTAAATAGAAAAATTCACTCAAATTTTTATGGAAAGGCAAAGGAACTAAAACAGCTAACATGGCCTTTAAAAGAAAAACAAAATTTTCATAAATCTATAATCATCAAGACAGTATGTTATTGATGAAAAAATGTATGTCATTGGACTGAACAGAGACACTGCAAACAGACCCACACATTTATGTCACTAATTTTTTATTAAAAGTACAATGCAATTTAATGTTTCAAATAAATAATACTGAACTAGATGACTATATTAAAAAATAAAGCGGATCCATATCTTACATACAAAAATTAACTCAAAATTGATAATAGATACATGTGACACTTAAAACTATAAAACCTTTAAGGGAAAATCTTTACTGACATGAATTTCCTAGATACAAAAAGCATGATCCATCTAAAAAAATTGACAAATTGGACTTCATCCAAATTAAAAATTTTGAGGGGTTGAAGGGAAGGGGAATGGGAGAAAAAGAGGAACCAAAATATATCATGCACAGGTACAAATTCCCTACAATGAATGTGATCACTATGTATATCTAAATTGTGCCAATAAAATTGAAATTAAAAAATTAAGAATTTTGCTCTTTAAAAGGCACTGTCAGAAGAATGAAAATTCAAGCCACAAATTGGGAAAGCATATTTGAAAATCACATATCTGATAAAAGACTTGATTTCACAATTATAAAGAACATTTAGAAGTTAATAATAATAAAATAAACATAATAAAAAAGTTGGAGGGAGGGATTTGAACAAACATTTCACTAACAAGATATACAGGTAGCAATAAGTACATACAAGACCCTCAATATCATTAATTGCTTGGAAAATGAAAACCAAACCAAAACCACTATTGCTGCCTACTAGCAAGGCTAACAACAATAAGAGTGGCCCTCAGTACTTACTCAGTGATTGGGACTCCTCCGTAGCTGGATATCTAGGACTATCTCAAAGAGCTATGGAGGGCAGTGACTCAACTGCAGAGCTGTGGTGACTCTGTCACTTAGCCTTTTGGGTTCTGCCCAGAAGCCATTTTCCTTGTTACTGAAGAGCTAAATTCCTCACTGGCCATCTCTCCAAAGACTAAACCCTTTGGGCAACAAGTGCATCTGGAGCTTTTTTTCAGACCTTGTGCCCTGCCTGGCTTATTTGCACTTGAGACAAAGTTTTTCTGTTCAAGTTAGAATGTTCTGTGGAAAATGTGAAGCAGAAATTGTTGTGATAAGCCTGGAGCTGCCGGGCCTCTGGGGAGCAGCCCTAGTGAGCTGGGTCACCTCATTTCATGAGGGCCAGCCTAGGGGAGGCTCCACAGGCTTAATTAAAGCCAGCAGCAGCCTTTTTGAAGGAGAGGAGCAAAAGCGTGGCAGCAGCAAAGAGTAGGCTAAGCCAAACCCAGCTCCTTCTGCTAGAAGCTCACCTGGGGAATCTTACAGGCTTGAGCCCATTCACAATCATGAAGGAAGGGCAACACAAAGGCATTGTGGGTAAAAGACCCCGGGATACCAGGAAGGTAAGTGAGAGAGCCAGGAGGCTTACCGTGGGGAGTCTCTACTCTTCTTTTGGAAACTTTCCCAGACCAGAGTTGTCAGTAATCACCATGCTAAGCCAATGTGTGGGTCAGGGACACAGGAATCACAAATGAAAGTATTCATCAAAGAGCCATGGAAACATTTTAAAGCAAGACACTGTCACCTTACCTCCTTTTTGAAGTTTTCCCACCTGTCCTAGGCCAGATAAGCCTCTTACTCTCAAAGAGAGTCTTATTGATCCTTGCATGGGCAGGTATGTGGGCAGCAGATCCGTATCCTCTTTCCCTGTGTAACTCTGCCTATGGCTACTCTAGGATCCAACTGCTGACCTGACAGGGGCTGCCACTGGCTTCTGGGGCGACCTTCCTATTATGGCTTATATCTATATGTCCCCCCAAAAGCCTCATGCACTCACAGGTGGGGCTTTTGGGAGGTGATTGGATCATGGCTGCAAGATCCTCATCAGTGGGTTAGTCCACTGAGGAGTTTGTGGGTAAATGCGATGTTCAGAGATGAAGCCTGGTTGGGGGAGGTGGTCACTGGTGCCATGGCCTGGAAGGGTCTATCTCCTTTCCCTCTCCCTTGATCTCTCTCTGCTTCCCTGCCATCATGCCATGAGCAGCTCTCCTCAGCTGCCCTCCACCATGTCCCTGTGCCATGCCATCCTGCCTTAGAGCCAGTGGACTACATATGGACTGAAACCTCTACAAACTGTGAGCTAAATAAACCTCTTCTCCTTAAATTGTGGGTATCAAGTGTTGTGTCCCAGCAACAAGACACTACCACATACCATGCTTTGCATAGAGCAGAATGGACAAAGAAGTGAGATGCTACTTTTATTTTTCATCATGTTTACTCCAGAGCCATGAGCTTTGAGATTGCTTTTGAGAGGACTTCATCTCTGACCAGTAAGGGTGATAAAGGGCTTGATAAGAGGCCTGAATATGACTATGCATTTGCACAGCACTTTGGAGTTTACAAGGCCCTTTCATGTGTGCTATATGAATAGGGTTTTTGTAAGTCCCCCAGAATTAATGTACTGGAAGCTTGGTCACCAGTGTCCTGGTGTTGATGTGGTGGAACTTTTAAAATGTGGAGTCTGGTGCAAGGTAATGACATCATTGGTAGCAATGCCTTTGGAAGGGACTCCTGTCATTCTTTGGGGGACCCTAGTTAGGTCCTGCAAGAGTGGATTTTAAAAGACTGACCCTGGTCCCTGAATCTCTCTGGCTTCCTGTCCACCACTTGATCTCTTCTGTATGCACTGCTACCATTGTGATGGCAGCAGCTCTGAGGTCCTCACCAGAGCCAAACAAGTGGACCACATAATCTTGGACCTTCAGCCTCTAAAACTCTAAGCCTAATGCATTTATTTTCTTTACATAGAACCCAGTGTCAGGTACTTCGTTAAGGAAATGGAAAATTGACTAAGACATCGTGTTTTGTCTCATTCTCCCCTAATTACCTGAGATGATTGGAACAGGAATTCACATCCTCATAATACAGATGAGGAGGAGACTCAAGAAAAATTAAATGATCCAATGATTCACCCAAGTCATATGCACAGAAGATTTTCTGTCTCTGACTTTTCAAACTATTTGAACATACTTGGCTCTTTTGTTGAGGTTGAGAGTGTCCTAGTCCATTTTATGCTTGTTTAACAGAATACTCAAGGCTGATAATTCATAATGAAGAGAATTCAGTGGCTCACAGTTCTGGAAGCCAAGTTCAAGATCAAGGTGTTGGCATCTAGCATGTGGGAGGGTGCAATGCCTGCCTCCAAGATGGTACCTTGAACACTCAGAGTCCTCACCTAGCGGAAGAGCAGGAGACCAAAAGGCAAAAGGGGCCTTTGCTTGCCATTTTACCATGCATTGATCCCTTCCATGAGGGTGGACCCTCATGGTCCATCGCCTCCCAGCACCACCACGAAGGCAACCACTCTCAACATGAATTCTGGGTTAGTCCGTGACATGCAAAGGCACCGAAGGTAGAGAGGACTCTGAGCCTTCCCCATCATTTCAGTCAGGAAAGTTCTATTTTTCTAAAAGTTGTTAAAATGTCCATCAAGAGCTTGGAGATGGATACTCTGGTTTTCCAAATATGTAAACAGAGACCCACAGATGTGAAATGATTTCCCCAAATTCATGCTAGGTAAAGAGCCAGTGGGGATCAGAACCAATTTCTCCCTCTTCCAAGTCAGTTTTGCCTTTGTTATCCAGGATATTTTCCTGGACCAAACTTTTGCGGTGTCTTTAGTCCTGCCTAATCCCAGGCATTGACACCCATTCTCTCCAAGTCCAAATAGAATCTCAGAATTTAGGGTAGGGGGGAACCCAGTTTTCTGAGAATATGGTTTTATATTTCACCAGTGAGAACATCAAATCTGAGAAGAAGTGACTTTTCCTGTATCATACAGCAAGTTAGAGGTGGAAACGGAATGAGCCAATCAGTGCCCTTGTTCTCCAGTCTTCCATCCCACTGTGAGTCTGTCCCTTCCCCAGGCCCTTATGCCATCCTTCCCAGGTCACCTCCTAGCTTAGGTCTCACTTCCCAGCTTTGAGAGTTTATGGATGCTTTTCCTTGCCGAGGTCAATTACCTGTTCCCCTCCCTCTTCAGAACCAGCCAGGGACCATTCCATTCCCAGCCCTCCTGGCTCTCAGCAGCGTCCCTTCTCCATCCTGGAGCTGATCTCCGCTTGCAGATCACCACTCTGAAGATGATGGCTCCCAAAAGGAGAAGGATCACAATCGATTATGGAGTAGAAATGAGTGAAGGGTGGGAAGGAGAGATGTGGTCCTCCTATTTAGTCCCTTAGCACCCACAAGAGTCTTTAATGTCACCATGCTGGTGGCAGAGGACTTGGAAGCAGCCTGCACGAGGCAGGTCCAGCTCAGCTCTGGAGAAAACACAGTGTTGGACCATCCTCTGCTCCTGTGTCTCGCACGTCGGGCTCCACCCCACCCATCCCCATCCCAAAGGCCTCATCCAGGTCTGTGGCCCCGACACATACACACAGCACCTGGAATAGGGCCTTGCAGGTAGTACTAGACATTTGCTTAACATTCTGTACAATTAATATTATAATGAATTAAAATATTATATAAATGTTATATTTACAATGCATCAGAAATATAATTATTATATATTTTATACTATTTCTTAATATAACATTTGTATTATATTTATAAATGCATTGACACAACACATTTATCAGATGATTATAACACATTATATGATACCTAATATTATATAATAATATATGTCAAGCACCCATCATTCAAAAATCCAAAATCCAAAAATTCTCTAAAATCTAAAACTTGTGGGTGTCAACATTGATCAAAGTGGAAAATTCCTTGCCATGAGACTTTGCTTCATGCAAAAAACCCCATTAAAATATTAAATATGTTAACTTTGGGCTATGCATATAAAATGTACATGAAACATAAATGACATATATATTTAGACTTGAGTCCCATTCCCAAGATACTTCATCATATGAATGCAAATATTCAAAAATCTGAAAAAAATCTGAAATAAGAAACACTTTTGGTCCCAAACATTTCAGATAAGGGATGCTCAACCTGTATTATATATCAGATAATAAAATGTTATTATAATTAATATTAACTGACTAATAGTTAATGCATTCCTGTATGTTACGCAGGACCAAACCTCCAGGAAGATAGAGAAGAACACTGAGCAATATATTGCCTTAGTTTGAAGAAAGAAAACTAAATTCCAAATGTATTTCTCCAAATGATTTTCTTTTAAGAATTCCTTAGAACTCTTCCTCATTGGCGTCGGACTCTGAAACCAATTATCAAAATTGAACTGCACAAGGGCCTGACAAGCTGTGAAAGTACTTAGTGGTTATCAACAGGATGCTCTTTCCTGGCCAAACCACACAGACGCCTGGGGCTCACAGCATGGGTCTAGCTGGGAGTTTTGCAAGTGCTCTAGACTTGGAAACTGCCTGGAGTGTCCGAGGGTGGGGAGGTTTTTGCCTCTCACGTCACCCCATTTTATGAGCTTCAATTTACTCACCTGCAACTGCCTTGAGTAAGGGAGCTGCAATAATTATCCCTCACAATGGGCCTGTGAGAAACAATTAGAGAAACATTGCAAAGTGTTTGCATGAACAATTCATCTGAAAACTCACTTGAATGGGTCTCTGGGGAACAACAAACAGACTTTTACAAGTTCACAGTTACTTAGCTAAGATCAGGTGATGATATTTTATTTCAGGAAAAAGAAAACAGCATGTGCTAGTCCAGTTGCTCATGCTTGGGCCAGTAAGGACGGTCCCAGAAGAGGGAGGTGACGGCTGCACTGGGCTGGTCCCAGTTCTTCCCTTCCGGTCACACACCGGCAGTCCTTTCACCAACACCACCGCTTTTCCCTGATGGTGACCTTTCCCAATATCCCCTTCCAGCCAGCTTCTCTGCTTTGTCTTCTTCCTGGGTCTTCATTTCCATTGCTTTGTCTTCTTTTAGAAAATTATCAGGGCAAAAAAAATGCACTACAAAGACCTCGGTATTTAGCTCGGACATATATTAAGATCTGGTTAAAAGCATCTTCTTCATCTCACATTTTCCAGACTGATCTTCGGGAATAAAAGGATCATATTTCCTAGCTGGCATATGTGCTTTTATCTCTCAGTTCCTTCCTTCCTATTTTGTGTTAAATGACTTCCAGGATTTTTAGCTCTGGAGTAAGGGAGCTCAGCTGGTAAGTAGCTCTATCTGGAAGATGGTGTAAGTGACTTTGTCAATCAGAACAGTCTAAAAGTGAATATTAATAATGCTTTACCTCAGAAGTCTTCATTCTGTGCTAGACTTGGAAAGGCATACATTTATTCATTTGGGAAATTAAAGACTTCTTTTGGGTCTCAAGTTCCCTTTGAATAACTACACCTTTGAGAGTTGTCTGCAAGAACAAAGATGAGCAAATTTGCCCTCCGCAGCTTTGCAGGAAAGCTCAGATGAGGGCAGGAACCCTTAGGAAGGCCTGGCTATACCGTTGCTGCTGTATTGCTTTGGTTCATCCCTTAACTTCTTGGGGCATAAGTGTATTCATAAGCATGAGGCCTTGGGCTAGACCCTCAGATTGTAAAGTCTTTTTGTTTTATGTTTTCACCAGTGGAATCTTTTATTCAGAATCTTGCATAGGACCTTGTTCTAGGAAACAGACAAAAGTGGAGCTACCCCGGCTGGAAGGTTGGTTGGAGGGCTTCTTCGTGCACACAGTCCAGGACCCCCTGCTAAGGATGGAGGGGTGGGTGGTTCTGGTACCTCCCAGTTCTAGTGGTCATGGCTCCTGGTTCCAAGTGAGGATGCAGTCATAACATCGGCTTCTCTCCCTGTTGTCCTACCATCCCTGCAGCCTTCCCTATTCCACAGGAACTGATTGAAAACTGGATCACTGGACTTTGGTGTGGCATTATGGGAGAATTGGGCCAGCCCATGCCCTGCTGGGGCCCATGGGGCCCTCCTTCTCAGCTTCCCCATTTCCGAGGCCCTGGCAGACGTGAAGGCTGCCCTGGAACCTGGGAGAAGACCAGGGTGGGGGGAGGCTGGTGACTTCACAGGGGAGGAGATCAAAGAAGGCTGAGCTCATCTGACCTAAAGGCCAGAACAGCTGTGAGAACAGAGGGAGGCCCGACTACTCCAGGCAGGGAGGACAGAGGCTCGGGTCCTCTGAGTTCCAGGTGTTACCTGCTTTCCCTCACACTCACTTTTATGGTGGGCAGTTGGAGAGGGGGAAGGAGGGGTGGTAGATTTCCTGGTTGTTTGTATTTAACTGATCCCTCATTCTTGTCCATCTCTCCCTCCTCCTCAGACTTTATAGGAATTTTTGGTTATCCAGCCCACCCTCTTTCCCGTCAGACTGCTCTTCGTTTCTCACATTCCACCCAGGGCTGGGTTCCCAGAGCAGCAACCCAGTCAACCTGGTGAGATATTAAACTCCCCCTGCCCGGTGAAACCGAGGTGATAACAGTTCTCATGGTATTTTCAATTAAAAATTCTTGAAATGTTTCCAGCACCAGCCAGCCAGGGAGGAGGGTGATAAAGAACAAATGGTGACAAGGAGACAAAAAAAAAAAAAAAAACTAGAGAAGGCACTGGTGGGGCTGGGGCTGGAGGAACAAGACTGTGGAACCGGAAGTCCAGAGACAGGAAAACCAGAGACCGGAAGCTGGGAAACGGAAAGTCCAGCCCCAGGAAACAGAAGACATCCTGAGAGAAGGCGAAGATGCAGCTGCTTGCAATGAGCACGAGGCCTGAGAGAAGAGTAGGACTGTAAGAAAAGGTAAAATATGCCTGGGCTCCGAGTCAAAGATGCACAAGAGAGTTAGCTGGCATACCTAGCATTTGTTAGACAAGTTTTATATAAAGTTCTTAATGGTTTTTCTTTTCTCATTCTTAGCATATACTAACCAGAGGGCTGGAAAGGGGCCACAGAGACCAAAATGTTTTAAGAACAGAGGATTCTGTCATTCCAAAGGCTTCTGTTGGATTTCAAACAACTGGGGAGAAGTAAGCCTAGCCCTGGCCCCCAAATCAGGTACTTGGAAAATGACTCCTGTTGAATTCAATGTGTTTACCCATCCTGTTGGGGAGGGTGATCCACAGTCCATGGGCAAAGATAAAGTGAGAAGGATGAGGAAACCCTCAGGTTCTATAATATTCCCAAACACAACTTTAGAGATCACGTGGAGGAAAAAATGAGAACCAATCATTTCACAAGCCAAAAGAACAAATCCCAAATCCCACAGGCACCCGCTTCCACACAAGGCTGGAGAAGACAGTCCCCGAGATCAGCAGGACCACTGCCCCCCAAGAACTGGCTTGTGGGATTCTCTTGACAAAAGAGTCATGTAAATGATTTCCTCCACAGATCATGAGGTCCAGCAGCATCCCCTGCCAAACTGGATTCTCCCCAGTGTCTCCTACCCCATATAAGAGTGCCACCACAGCCCAGTGTGTGCAGGTTAGAGCCTTCTCCACTGCTTTGATGTCATTCATCTCGTGTCTGGAAGCCACTTCTGGTCTCACATCTCTTGGGCGATCACCCAGCATAGGCCACCATTCTCTCTCACTCTTCATTTGGGGGTACCATAGTGTCTTCCCAATGGCATTTTGCATCCATTCTTATTCCCACTCATACATTCTTCATCCCATACCCAGGATGATTTAAAAATCCGAACTCATTGTCGCATCTCACTGCTTAGAGTTTGCCTCCCAGCTTCTCATTGCCTTGACTGGACTTCAGCGGTTGAGTATGGGTAGAACATCTTCTGTGATACTACTCTCCCTGCAATTGTCTCCCCTGCTCTATGGAGCAGCACCACTCCTAGGAACACACATTTTCTTTTTTTGCCATTTGGCTTTAGCACTTGTTCCAGGATTCCTCCTTCCTATGAGACAAGGATTCTCCTTGGAATCTGCTGAGAGAGTATGAATATTAGAGGAAGGGGTCATTCAGACTCCAGGGCTTCTAGAGCTCTCTGCTATTGAAATTCTGGCCTTACTAGCAATTGCAGGATGGATGTAACATAAGGCGATCATATCAGAAAATCAAGGGTACTTGGAAACTCCCAATAGCCCCATTATTTCCCGACTTCTAACATCATAACATGTTTCTCACTGACCAAACACATGTTACCTTCAAGTGAGTTGTAAGTGATTATCTTCGTGAAGGTTCAAAGGAGCTTCTCAACTGTACTGGGTGACACAGAGATTTCTTACTCATTGCACCACCTTTGTCCCTTGGGATGAAGGGATGGTTGATGTTAGGGTTTAAATATGAAATGTCTCCCACAGATTCATGTATTAACAGGTTGATCTCTGATACAGCAATGTTCAGAAGTGGGGCCTAGAGAAGTGACTCAATCATCAGGGTTCTAACCTCATCGATAGATCAATCCATTGATTAATTCACAGCTAAATGGGCTATTAGGAGGTTGGGCCTAGTTAGGGAAAGTAGGTCACTGGCAGCTGGCCTTTGGAGGTACACCTGGTCCTCGGCCCCTTCCTCTCTGCTTCCTGACGGCCATGAGATGAGCTGCTTTCCTCCACCATGCACTGCCCCCGTGATGATTCTGCCTCACCATAGGCCTAAAAGCAATGGAACCGGTTGACCATCATCTGAAATCACTGAAACCAAGCCAGAATAAATATTTCTTCCCTAAATTTGTGCATGTAAGGCATTTTGTCCCAGAAATGGAAAGGTGACTACTACGGTCAGGGTAGGCAGCTTCACACTGGTTTTTGAGTAGATGACCATCTACTCCAAACCTTGCTCCAAAGACCAGTTCCCATTTCTCTGCACACTTACGCCTCTCAACTGGAAACCAGAGCCCTGCCCCTGCTTCTCTGCCCCCTGCTTAGAATCTGGCAGATGGCAGTGGACTGTTCCTCACCTCCTTCAGTGGGGCACTGGACAGATTTGCCTTGGCATAGCCAGGTCTCTCTCCTCTTAAATTACCTAGAGGCACATGCCACTATGTAAATTTAATTTTTCTCTGAGTATGCCACAGTGTAGTTTATGAAGAAAGCAGTTTTTTTATGCCTATATGACTCTGATTTTGTGAAATAACTGGCCTTTTTCTGTATATGTATATTTACCTCCTTCTTAAATTATGTTCACTACAGAGAGCTCCACATCTTAACCTCCATTCATACATTGATGGAATTTTCATCTTTCTGACCCATTTAAGAAACTATTTTTATAGTTTCTCCCCGGAAAGTATGGGAGTGTCAATGTCAGTTCCTCTCTCCATGGGCATCTGTTTCCTTCAGACTAGAATATTGCTTTCTTCTGGACCCTTTAACTAATGCTGCTGTCATCTGACATTTCCTCAGGGAGTTCTTTCTTTTTCCCTCCCTCCTTCCTTACCCCTCTCCAGCTCTTCTCTCTTCTCCTCTCCTCCCCTCCTCTTCTCTCCCTCTCTTCCTTACTCTTTTCATTTATTCATTCTTCAGACATTGTACTAGGCCCTGGAGCAAATGATGGAGACATAATGATGCATCAGAATAAACATGGCCAAGCCCTGATGGAATTTACAGTCTGTGCAGGGATGAGGGAAGCAGACTGTGGAGTTGGTGAACTCTGGGTATGCAAGGTACCCATGCCACAGAGAACACTGATTGTGGGACTTGGACCTAGGGGGGTTAGGGAAAACTTCTTTGGGCAATTGGGAGACTTATAGGCATTTAAAGCAGAACAGCCCATGGAAAGGTTGCAGGCACATATCAGAGCTGGAAAGAGGGCTGAAGCAGCCAGACAATGTGCAGCCTGGATGGCAGAAAGACTTTGGGGAGGGAGAGAAGGAAGGTTGAATACCCAGGACTTTACAGGATGTGCTCCAGGTTTGTTTTAATTCTAAGAGCAGAGAGAAGACATTGAGGCTTTACATGTGGGGTGAGGTGGGGATGTTGAAGCATAAGGGAGTAGAGGGTGAGGGGAAAGGGTGGCATGGCCAAGCTCTTCTTTCTGAATCTGAGGCTGCACTGTGGAGAACGGATTGCAGGGCCCAAGGTGCATGGGAGCAGGCCTGGTCGGGGCACTGTAGTAGGCCAAAGGTGACAGTACTTGTGGAGCCAGTGGCAGTGAGCATGGAGAGAGAGAGAAGTGCAAATTTCTGGGAAAAATTTGGAGCAAAGGCAAAGGGGTCTGTTGAGGTATGGGCAAGAGAGAAGAAAGGGGATGAGGATGCCCTGGAGTTTGGCATCCGCAGCTGTGGGAATGGGGGTGGGATGCTGTTCTCTGAGATGGGTAAGACTGGGCTAGGACCAGGTTCGGGAGGGCGTATGGTGCGTTCTGTGCTGTCCTTCTCTCTGCTCCAGCCCTTCTGGTACGAGCCTGTCCTACATGCAGCACTGTTGTGATTAATCATTATCTGGGTAGTCTGTGTTTAGTATATGAATTTGATGGACTGGTATTAGTGCCATGAGAGTAGAACTTGTATTTGCCTTACTCACCAGGAAATCTGCAAGGCTTGACTTGTTGGCATCCAGTAAATGTTTGCTGCATAAATTAGTGTCTATCTTAGCTCCATCTACTCCTAGGAAATCACTTGAGACATTCACCATGTCTGTAACCTTCGTGCACCCCAAACAGAATTTGTTACTAACTTCTCATGCTGGAGTTGCAAAGCACTGGGCTTGGAGTCAAAAGATCTGGGTTGAAGTCCCGGTAGTTATGTGCCGTGCTAGCAAAAGATCTGTAGATGAGTCTGAAATATTCAGAAATATGTTTCCCTGTGGAAGCCACGTCAAATCGAGCCATAGCAACCATATTTTCGAAAGTGCTATTATCACATTTTGTTTTATTTTTATATTTTTAATGGTGTGATCCTAGAGTAATTCAGAGTAGATCAAGGATCTCCAAGGAAGGACTCATTTTCCCTAAAAGTACGGCTGCCTCATAAAAGAATTTATCTAGGAGACATTTCTCTAAGACACATTTGCATCTCCTCATTATTTCTTTGTGGAGAAGTCAAGTAATAGGGCTTCGAGTGTGAGCTCTGAGCCACAAGGTATAGGGGACCAGTGTCCACCCCAACTCATGAGTCCCGCTCCACTCCCAACCTGCTGTGTGACCATGGCAAGTAACAGCGCCACCCAGGCTGGGCCCAGGTTTGAATACGGAGAATAAAAGTTGTGTACAAGTCTAATTCCTACTACAGAATGGAACTATGATGTCGTGGTAGAGGCACAAGGGGTGGCAGTTCACAAGGCCAATGCCAAGAAGGGCCATAGCTGGTGCCACGAGGCTGCTGACCTGTTCAGGGAACAATGTGAGGCATAAGTTCGTGTCTTCCTCTGTTCATGTGCCCGTATGACTTCTGTCCTTTCCTCAACAAAGCAGCCACCGAGCCTCCACCAAAGTAGGTGGCGTCATTTCCCATCCTGTGCCCTATTTTTGAAATAGCCTATACAGATCACGCAATGTTAATGTGATTATGTTTTAAACATGTGCCTCTGCTACAAGGTCCACTCTGTGTGAATAGACCATAGCACACAGCCTCCCAGGTACAGATTAAGGAAGAGGCATTGAGCGAGTAGATGGGTGCACAGCTGGGTGGGAGCCACAGTTCCCAGATTTCAGCATTCCCTTCAAAGGAACCATCAACCTCCTTTTTTTTAATGCAATTGCTCTCTCTTCCCCCAGAAATGCATCCCCGAACCCCAACCCTCTTCCCTGTTTCTCAGGGAAAGACAGAGATCTGCCCTGCTTCTTTGCCAGATTTGGCAGTGATTTCTTTTCACTGATTACATAGCTGCTATCCTAGTAGTCTGCTTTTATCATTTAATACATGAGAAATTAGCCCAGTCCTGAAAATCACTTTAGGGTACCAGCCACTACCCAGTTACTGAAATAAGTTTGCCAAGACCTCCAAGATGACCATGGTCCTATCAACGGCAGCAGCTTTCTTATTTCTTTCTTACTATTTGTCGGACCTGAGATGAGCTCTTCCCCAACAGTATCATTCATCTTCTTGACCACTTTGTGACATAGGCACTAATCTTCTCTCCATTTTCCAAACGAGACCACTAACGCACAAAGGGGATCTCTCAAAGGTCACACCAACAGCAGTGGGCTGAGCTGGGTTTGGATCCAGGCAGTGGTGAGTACAGAAACCATTCCTGTAACCATTACTGCAGATTTCTTATTGCCCTACGAATGTGTTCCTTTCAGTTAAATCCTGTTCCAGCTGGGAGATTTCTATTCTAGGGTTCATATTGGGTCTCCAAGTAATGCCCAATTGCAAAGCAGGTGGGTGTGGAGAGGGCTGCTGTGTCCCGGGGAGAGGAAATATTTTGAGTTTTGAGTGTAAATGGTGCATACAAGTTCTGCAAATTGTCCTCCAGGGGCTACAGGCTGTGCTTTCAGGAAAAGCTCAAGTGTCTGCTCTGGACCGAATCAGCCCAGGGAGGAGGAGCAGATGCCCAGCTCCTGCCTGCCTGGTTTGAGCAAGCAGCCCGGGGTAAAGCCGGCTCGTAGACCACGGCTTCCCAGACAGAGACCTGATGCAGAAGCCCTGATTCCACAGAGGTAAGCTCTCTTTCGCCATGATGCTTATCTCAACTTTGAACAATAAAGATAGAGACCAAAATTTAGGGATTAAATCCCAAAGTGTGTCAAACAGCAAACCACAGCATGCAGAGGATGGATGAATATTTCATAAAGCACCATCTTAGGGCAACAGAAACCCTTCCAAATTAGTGCCTTTAACCCTTTTTTAATTGCATGGATTAAAATCAACTTTCAAACAAGCCTGGAACCAATATGCTGTTGGTTCTCCTGTTTGTATCAGTCTTACAGCTGTTGCTTTGCTAGGATTAATTTGCCTCCAAGGGATTTCAACACCACCCTCCCTGGTGTATTTTCAGAGCCCATAATGTCATGTAATCGGGACCATGTTATTTTTGTCTGAATCTCTGGGAGTGATGTAAGAGGAAAAAGGAAACTAGCTAACTCCCAACCATTTGACCAAAGGTTAAATTAGTCTTGGCCTTTCCCCAGCTGGACAGAATGCTGTTCAAGCATTTATTCCATCCAGCCAGGCAGAATGGAAAGCCTCTTCCTTTCTTTTTTAATTGTTTTCCTTAAGATATCCTTCCCCATCATGCTCCAAAATAGTGCTCCAGGACTCCTGTCTCCTCCCACCCTGCCACCTTCACATGTTCCCTGTGGATCGGCCATGCAGGGAAGAGGTGTGAAAGCAGCCATGGCAGTGGAAGGAGAGCTAATGTGGAACAGAAGACTGGTATTTATCCATCTGCTTGGTGGCCACGTGGAGGACACACTGCTTGGCCCCATGCCCTCGTCAGCAACTCAGATGCCAGTGTCATCAGAATATCAGGACACCCCAATGACTCTGTAGTTTCTACTTCACTGCCAAGCAGTACAAGCCCATGAGCTGGTCTTCTTGTAAGACACATGGACATGTTAACATTTCACTCATCAAACTTACACTTCCTCCATGTAAGTACAGGAGGCTCCATTGAGTGTGGGAGAAGATCCTAAAATATTAGCACCTCTGTTGACAGTCTCCACTTTGTGTTTGAAGTAACTTCCTTCTATCACTTGTGGATACTGAATGGTGTGCAGGCCCAGTGAAATATTTCTGTTTGAATTTGGCATTTTTCTTTTGTCAGTTAGTAGAAATTCATCCAGTAGCCTGTAAGGTGAATACCACCTTCTGAAAGACATCTGTCCAGGAGCAGGGGACACCGTGGTACAGAAGAATGAGCTAGGACTTTGGAGCTGGGAGACCTGTAAAAGCAGCAGCTAACATTCAAGGCCAAGCATCTCTGTACATTGTTTCTTTTAGCCAGTGTAGTGGTCCCAAGAGGCAGGTACTTTGTGGGCTCTGTTTTAAAGGTAGACACTGACATTTGCAGACTCTGGATGCAGTCCCAGGGGTGGGGAGTGGGAAACCAGTCTGGGCTTGTTGGGACAGGCTTGTGAGGCCACTCACCTGCTCCCTAAGAGTGTGCTGTGGACAGTCTGTTTCTTCCTCTCTGAAGTGGGAAGGGTGAAATCTGTCTTTCCTGCAGACAGGAGTGGTTGTAAGAGCGAAATAAAGTGCAGATGTGGAAAGCTGGACCATGTGAAGCAGCGTACTAATGATTTGTTGGTATTTTGTGACCAGGAAGTGATAAGCACCAGGGATCCATAATGTCCCAACTTCTGTCTGTGGCCAGAGCTCTTACAAACTATGAGATTGGAGCCCATGTAAGTGGTGGTGACAGTTCTGTTCTTAGTGAGTAAAGTATAAAAAAGCAGTCAGAGCAAGACAAGAAGAAAGGATCTAAGAAAGCAAGGACAGTGATGGCCAGGGGAGAGGCGTGGCAGCTACTTTCCTTATTTCTCTCTAGAATCGAAGTCTGATGTCTGCTTTGTCACTTTCTTCTGAACAAATTCTAACTTGTGCATCTCCCATAGCTCACACCTCTGGCTCCTCCCCTTTCCCCTGTATCACCGCTCACTTAGGCTCTGTCAAAGATGCCTGTGTCATAGATCCCTCCAACCTGCTTCCAGTCTCTTCCCCTTCCAGCCTTCTCCCATCCTGCGAAGAGAAAGTTTATTCTTCAAAGGCAAGTATAGACATAATTCCATTATTTTTTCTTGAAAACCCACTCCAGTTTAGTGGGTTAACCACAGCTATTTTGGAGACACTTTGTACAAGGTATACAGACCCAAAGGTCAAAATGACATAGACATTTTAATTATTTCAGTTGACTAATATTCGTTGATTTCTATATTCTGTTCTGAATTTTCCCCATCAACTAGCATATATAATAACGTAAAAATAGCAACAGATTTAATTTTTACAAGGCTGAATACAAATGGGGATTGAGTCGTATGCGGTTAAGAGCAACTGCAGCAATGACAGCCAAGTTAAAATGAATAACTTCCACAGAAAGGCTCTCCTTAGAAATATTTATTCAGCTTAGCCAGAGTTCTAGATGAAAGCAATTTGTTTTTTGAAAAAGTTACTATCTGAAAACAATTGTCCAGGCAGCGGTTCCTAAATACCAACCTGGGACTTAGAATTGGGTGGTGGCATATGGATTTCAAAAGGAGATTTTCAAGAGGGATCTCCCAGGCCCCGGCCAGGGTAGGGGATCTAATGGGAGTGTTGGAAAAAGCCTGAAGACCTGTGCTTTTGCAAACCTCCCGGTGATTCTGATGCACAGATGGGTTTGGGGTCTACCTGTGCTTCCCCTCTCACCTCGCCCTGGTGTAACTTAGGGTGGTACCGTCATAACTCTATGAAAGACCTGCAGCATGTGTAGCCGAGTCCTGCTGGTGTGGCACGGTGAGAGCCACAGGCTGAATATGAATTTTTACCACTCCGAGAACCAGAGTTTGGCATATGTGAGCAATCAACAGCCACTTCCTATGAAGTGATTTGCCAGATTTCTCCAGTTGTCCCATTGTGCACAAGAAGTGGAAAGGGTTGATGAAATCACTCTCCCCAAGCTCTGCTCCCACAGAACCTGAAGCGGCCCTCAGAGGCAGGCAGGGAGGACCCAGTCGCTGGATCAGGACTGTCTTGGTCATCTGGCTCAGACCCAGCACCTTGCCCCCAACCAAGGCCATTCTGCATGAAGTCAGCAGCAGCTAAAGGCCTTGGTCTGTGCTCTGAGCACTAGGTCAGGGACCTGACCGGAAGTCACAGGGCACATGGCTGCAGGTGCATTAGAACTCTGCTGCAGGAACAACAGGTGACAGGGAGATGGCTCTTGTCCATGACCACAGGTGACTGCTGGACAGCAAAGTATTTCCTTTAATGGAAATCATTAAGCACTCCGGACTTCTTTCATTGTCAACAAATAAATAACTTTAAAGAATATTTTCAAATTTGCAAATTATTTTATCCTAGAAAAAGAAAAGCAATGTAAAACAATCACTCCAACTGAATGTGGGGCTCCCCTCTAGGTAAGGGAAGCTCAACTTTGGGAATAGTACCTAAATCTTTCACTTCATCTTCCTTTTTCTTTTATATTAGAACAGGTAGAGAGAAAGATGTATTTCTGCTTTTTATGTTCTTTGATTTCTTGTTATAAAATGAATTGTTCCAAAGTAAAAACAACGGACTAATGTACTCCCAGACAAAACAGCTGTTGTTGAAGAAGGAACACGGGGTTAAGAGGTTTGCACAAGTGGTGGAGATCATTGCCAAACCACAACAAACCTGAACTGTTTTACCCTTAGTCTGGATGTTTACTAGATCTAGAATCATGGGTTCTTCCAGATGCAAACGAAGCTTAGCCAGCCCTGCTTCCAGGCCTGTGTCCACAGAGGAGATTCCAAAGCCCCACAGCGGACACTGGATCCTGTCTCCTGTAGTAGAGATGCCTGTGGCCAAGCTGACTCTTGGACCTAGACCGCTATGGCAGACCTGTGCCATGGCCTCCCTCCCTCAACTGTAACAAGGGATTGCAACTCCTGACCGAAGGAGAGCGCTATGCACCTGACACATTTCCTTAATCCTGACAGTGAATATGATCCTGTGCATTTATCTTTTCAAAGTCTCCAAGTCTCTTCCAGTCTCAGAACTTAGCCATTTGAGAAGCAGCTTTTTCCTTATGCCATGTTCAAGACTGAGCAAGTCTCCAGCTTGCAGATCAAGTCCCACCTTTCTCTTCAACAGATGCCAAGGACAATGTCTATGAAGATTTCTTCCCTGTACCAGGTCACCACTCTGTGCTCCACTAATCCATCAGCTAAACCTAGTTATTTCTACAAGGACAAAGGTTCCATTGTTTTGCTATGAGGAGACCCCATACACTCCCTCCCTCCCTCCTTGTATGACTCAGGTCTCCATCAATATAACACGCCTGAGATCATTTTATTTTTTGCTCATGGTTTTAGAGGATCCAGTCCATCATTGAGACGAGCCTGTTTTGGGGCCTCTGGTGGCAGTGCAGATGGCAGAGGCAGTGAGGACATTGTGGAGGAAACTGTTCACCTCTTCACTAGGAAGCAGAAGAGGAAAAGGAAGGAGGAAGGTCCCACAGAACTCACAAAGGGATGCCACCAATGAACCATGGGGGTTCCACTAGGTCCCATGTTCTACAGAGTCCACCATCTCCCAATCATAATACCCTGGGACTAGAACTTTAACACATGGGCCTTTTAACATCCAACTCCCTTTCTTTCTTCCTTCCATCATTCTACCATCCCCCTTCCTTCTTTCCTTCTCTTTCTTGTAACTTGCCCTCAGCCCCAGGTGTCTGAAGTTTTGGGTGTATTGAAGGCGTCCAGTGTCATACATAGGAAACTGGAGGCTTTCTTTGCCTCCCTCTGTTCTCTGCTTTCATATCAAGCACTTTTGTAGGATCATCTTCCACCAGCAAATCTTGCCACCTGGGTTTATTTTCTGGGGAAGTTGTAGTTTTTGTGGCTAACTTTGCAAGCATTGTGCTATCACTGTATTTCACATTTCCTTAAGGAATTGTGATTCACCCTGCAGTTATGCAAGCACAATTTTTCATCTAGACTGTTTGTGCATATTCTTTCTTAGCAATTTCTGCTGTGAAGCCTGCTGTAATGGGCAGACATTATCCTGGCATTGAAATCTAACCCATGACAACAATGTATGGGTTCTCTCTCAGCCACAAAGAAAATTCATCTCATGAATATGCTTCTAAAAGATTTATTGTTGGTAATTTTAATTATATGTCTCCAGTTTATTTCTTATGGCCAAGATTTCTTTTTAAATCCTTTGGCAGTCAGGCATGGTGGTACATGCCTGTGATTCCAGCACTCTGGAAAGGCTGAGGCAGGAGGATTGTCCAGCCTGAGCAACTTAGCAAGCCCTGTCTCAAAATAAAAAATAAAAAAGGGCTGAGAATGTAGCTCAGTGTGAAGGCCTTGGGTTCAATCCTCAGTAGTGCCAAAAAAAAAAGAAAGAAAGAAAAAAGCTTTTGGCATACAGATGTATACTTCTTGGCACCACTGACCTCATCAATAAAGCACTGAGGGGAGAGATGTGGAAGATAAACTCTGTAGCAGTGTGTGCTTGTCCATGCTGCAAGCCCTCAGACACTGAGGAAGGAAGACATGCTACAGACACTCTCCCAGCTGTCTTTAGAGGATGACAGTCTGCTGAAGAATAACAACAGTGCTCAGATGCAGTTGTGAGAATCTGGTCCCCCCAAGTCCTCGAGGAGGCAGCTGGGAGTATGAAAGCTGCTGAGTAGGGAGTCTACCTCCATCCATCACCTTCAAAGTGGTCCAGAGCAGGGCTGTGGGGGAGGCCTGAGCTGCACTGGGCAAACAGACGCGCCATTTGCATTTCTTTGTTGCACTGTTTGCATTTTGCACTTTACCACTTGCCATGCCCAAAGGTAGCAGTTCATTAGAATATTCTCCTGCCAGGCAGTGCAGTCCTTTTCAGAAGAGCAGATTTCCCTTTTCCCACAGGACTCTCCTCCCAGGTCTTGCTTAAGGGGAAGCTCCAGGTGGAACTTTCACTTCCAGATCTACAAACTTTCCAGCCTGAAGCTTTTCCTTTGTATTCAGAGCTTCTTCCTCTTCCTATTTACACCGGATCATTCATGCCTGCTCGGACACACCTGTGCTGCTCTACAAGGCCTGTCACTTTAATTTTGTGCATTAGAGAGTGTTAGGTGTTTGACTCTATTCCCACAGATGGACCATGGATCCAAGCAGACACAGTGTGATAAACCCATACGTCTATGCCGACCCATGCCTGGGATCTGACAGCCGCATTTTTTTCCCAAAGGGCTCTTTCTTGAGGAATAAGCACTGCCTCCTATGGAGAGGAGTATTTTCCTTTAATATTTCTATGTCATCTCCAGTCCTTCTGGACATATCTGCAGATGGGCACCCCATGAAGGCACATAGTTCTTGGGATGTTTGGATGAGTTTTTCAAACTTTTCTTAAAAGATAGCTTAGCAGTATTTATCAAGTTACATTTATCTGCCACCCAAAACTAGTATTGAACAATAAGTTACTTTTAACCTTTAACATATCTTGAATAAAAACATTTTTACAAAAGAATGGTAACTCTTTTCTGAAACAAGCATTAGAATGGATACTCTGAAATAAGGCAAAATATTTAAAAGTGACTTTGTTAAAGAAGATTTGAAATGTATGCTGTTGCTATACCACACATATGTTCTCATAAATCATGTTGGGACCTGCCTTTATTCCAACCCTGCAAAAACAATATTCCAAACTTTTAAAATTGCTTATTTTTAAGAATTAATGTAAAAGTTTTACATTTAACTCAGCGGGAAATAAAATCCTTTCCACCACTCTTGGGCAAACTCTTTTAACTCTGAATCTCAACATCTTCCTCTGTAAGTTTGAGATAATGAATGAGTCCTGCCCCATCATGTCTTGGGACCAGTGAGATAATATGAGAAAGTGCTTTGAAATACAAGTGTTTGTTGTTAGTGATTTATGTCCTTGGACCACTGGCTGGGAACAAGAGAATCATCAACCCAAGCTTGATTTTTCTCTGCCCCAAAGCAAAATATTCATGCCGGGAGTAGGGCTTTTTATTGGATTCCTCTTCCCCTGATGAATTCTGGTGAAATGTAGGTAAAGAAAGAGACGTTATCAGCCTTTTGTAGAAATGAAGCATGGTCTGAGTATTTTTATACCTTGGAGAACTTGACTTTGTATTATTAGAGCATAAGACTTGGGAACCAGAGCCTAGACTTGGGATCTAATGCTCACCAACTGTACCCCTTAGACAAGCCATCAAACTCTCTGGCCTTAGTTTCCTCATCAGTGGCATGCCAGTAGGACAAAACCTTCCCTATTCCAAAATGGAATGATTTTTGCTGACCTGTGGCAGAAAAGGGTTATAAATGCTACATTACTAGAGTCTTCCACACTCCATGCACTCAGCTGTTAACATGTTTTAGCTCATCTGTTGCTCACAACTCTCCTTGACAAACAAGCGCTATTACATTCATACAAAGGATGGGAAAATTAAGGCAAAGAAAGGTTAGATGGCTTGGCTAAGTCCACACAGAGTAGTGGACCACCAGCAGCAAACTCTGTGCGTGTGTGTGTGTGTGTGTGTGTGTGTTCGTGCGCGCACACGCGTACATTTATCCACTTAGCTTGCCCATTTAAACTCGTCTATGAACATGTTCTTATAAGGAATTGAAACCTCCCTGATAAAGTGTTCTTGGATCACCTTACCTGCCAAGCCATTTCCTAGAAGTAACCAAAGACAGTCATCTGGCATGAAACTTTCTAAGCCTTTCTGTACACATTTACAGTAATATGTGTGCACTGTGAACATATACCATATGTTTGTGTGTATTTTTAGCCTACATGGCATTTACTTTATGTATTTTTCGGCACCAAGCTTTATTCACTTAACAGTATGTTTAAAAACATCATTCCCTCTTTCAGTGCCATGTAGAAAGAAGCAAGTGTGGTTTATTCTATGGTGGAGCTGCACAGAATTGTATTTAATCAGCACTGATGGCACCTCATGATTGTGAATGTGCATTGCAGTGATTACTGCTAAGGATGAGAATCTTCTCATATGCTGACACTTTATATTCGTTTTTCTGTGAATTACCTATTTATATGCTTGGATCAGTTTCATATTAGGTTTTTTCTTCATTGATGGCTGGGGGCTTTTTATTTAGACACTGATAATTTGTCTATTACACATACTGCAAGGATTTTCTCCTAGTATGTTGTGTACACACTTTAAAAAATACCATTTATTGAATAGTTACTGTGCTCTAGGCTTTGGTGTGTGTTGCTAGCCATCCCTGTAGCACTGCAGTCTAACATATTATGTTCTTTCTCAGCTTTACAGGAGAGGAATGTGGGTCACCCCAAGTCTCATGTAAATGGCAGAGCCTAGATTTGAAGCCTAGCTGCCTCTGGACCCAGCCTGCAATCCAGCTCTTGACCTCTTTCTATTCTAATGTCCCCAGTTGGTCAAATGCAAGGTTTTGTTTCATTTTTCAATCTCAGGTCATTTTATAACAGACCATAAGAACAGATTTCTTTATTCAACCTAGTAAGTTCTCGTGTATTTTCTATGAATGTCATTTGTTTTGGTGGTGTACAGTAGGCCTAGGAAGTATAAAGCATGCCACAAACCCCAAGACTCTCAGAGAGCTGTGCCGAGCTCCCCGCAGCCCTGGGAGTGGAGGTGCTGGAAGTCAGTGAGGTGAGGGGTCCTGTCTTGGGCAAGCAGAGTTCTTACCTGGTGTTGGTGTCCATGGGGATTTGTGTTCTTCAGTACCTCTGAGAATATCTTTCTACCACTATCTCCGTTGCCACATGTGCCTCTGGACCTTGATCTGAGTGCTTCATGGTTCCATCCCATGATCCTATCTGCCTATCTGCCTGGTACTGGATTCCCTCTTCCTCACCATTCCCTGCTCCTCCTGGGTTCCAACAGAGCAGCTGTCAGTCCTAGGCCAGTCCGGCAACTAGAGAAGCCTTGATGGCATTAAGCTTACCCTCAAGGGCTCCTCTTTGGATCATGCTCCATCCACCTCCTTCCAAAGTCCATTCCCAATTTCAGAGCAGAGCACACACGCATCTCTTCCATTTGTTGGTATGAGTGACTGTCTCTCTCATTGGGCTGTCGGAATCGATCATCAAGATGCCACCAACACATTATGACTTTCCTTACTCACATTTATGAATCTGCCCCTGGCTAATAGATAGATACTTTCCCCTTGAATCTGATTCCATATACTTTGGGTTTTCTTTTGTCACTTACCTCTGCTTTTTAAAATTTTGGAGAAACTGCTCTCCCAGAGACAGTCAGAACTTTGGACATTCCTTTGCTTCTTCTACCTGTGTGTCTTGGACAAATAAAAATGCCTGATACCTGGTAGGCTACATAGTAAATCATAATGTTCTCATTCTCTGATCTCTGACCTCTGTTCTTCTTTTTAAAATCCTTTTTGGAAGCAAGGAAGTATTAAATAATTTAAATGTCACCTTCTCTATAAAATTCCCTTCCAAACTCCCTGTGATCCCATATCAAAATTTATCATTTTCTTCCTCTGCCTTCCCACTGCAATTTTTTTCTCCCTAACACAGCACTTAATCTATGACAGGACTGTGATTTGTTTGTTTTTCTCTCCCCCATGTTAGACAGGGAGCTCCTGGGGACCAGGGTTCTCATTCACTTTAGTCTCTGTACTCAGCATAGTGCCCCATGCTGGATGACTCGTTCATGCTGAAAGTGTGAAGGATGGGATGACCAGGAGAAAGAGGGCGAGGGAAGTTGGCATGGGTTCCATGGGAGGAAGTAGATGCCGATGGGTAGGTAGGATGCCAGATGAGTGAGTTTGGGTTGAATGAGGGAGTTGTGGAAAGGAAGGAGTGGTCTGGCAGAGGCTCCATCTTCTCTACTGATGCTTCCCTCCAAGGCCCAGGGGGTGAACACTGGATTCCAGGTCCTGCTTGACACTTTCCATATATTCTCAAATCTTATTTGCCATCAATAAAATGGGATTATTCATACCTCTCTCCCAGCAGAGTGGAGAGGTTTAAGTGCAGCAGTGTAACATGAAGAACCATCACGAATTAGAGGGATGAATGTTGAGGAGAGGAAGCCAGCCCTGAGGATTAAACCCCTGGGCCAAGGGTGTGGAGTCAGCACACAGCTGGAATCAGAACCCAGGTGCCCCGATTCCTAGTCAAGGATCCCTCCCACAGCATCGGGCTCTCCCCAGGGAGCTCTGAGCCAGTGCCAGATTTTCAGCAGTTCGAAGGACTCCTTCCTGTACCCGCTTACACACAAAGCCCAGACTCATGTCCAGCGCCAAGGCAAGCCAGTTGGATGCTGAGACACACAGGAAACAACTGAGCTAGGAAGCAAACTGATCCAAGTGCTGAAAAGATAATTTGTTCAAAACCAGACCCCTGGTGAAGCTTCACTGTGTTATTTATTAGCTAAGGGCAGGAGTATGTAGAAATGCAGGGTGTTTGGACCATAATAGAAGATCTGTAAGGCCATCACTGGTGCAAATAGCAGGAATGAAGAGCCTTTTCTTTCCTAAGACTTTGAGCTCCTTTTCTGGGGTCATTTTTCAGACACATAATCAGTCAACTTTGGGAAACAGACTCTGCATTACAATTTTCAATGCCAAAGTGGATGAGAGAACAAGGGAGAGGTGCCATGCACAGAGCAGAGCTTGCATTTTCCCACAGGAGCCCTGGGAGGGGCAGTTTCTACCTCAACTGGTTTCCTTCAGCAGCTCCCGGGGTCCCCACAGTCATTCTTCCAGTGACAGGCTCTGAGCAGGAAGAGCCCCGCCCTGCTTGGTTCTATGCCAGCGGGGAAACTGAGCTTTCCCCCATGGTAGGAGAAAGGTTTGGGGTGCACATGGCTGAAGCCCTCCAGGGGCTGAAGAGCACTGACCTCCGGGAGGTCAAGAAGAAGCCACACAGGTGAGGCTTCCAGGCATGCAGCACACAGAACTAAGCACCTATACATGCTGGCTGGCATGTCCCCAGAACAGAGTAGACTCAGAGCCACCCGGCACTGCCTGAGGACCTGCTGCAGTGCCAGCACTTGGCTGTATGTCACAGCCGAAGAAGACATTTTTGGAAAGATCCCAAGAAAGGATACTGGGTTTGCTTCCGAGAAGAGCTCTAAGGGACAAGGGTGAATCATGGAAGGAAATCTTCCAGGGTAAAAATACTTTTTGCTTCCTTTTGAATTTTGAATCTAATGCATGCAATTAACAATTCAATACTAATTTAAACAATTCACATTTAAAATAAGATGTACAGCAAGTATAGATTTCAGGACCCTGTCCTGGTCCCACTGAATCAGAATCCCCAGAGGAAACAGGGCAGCTGTTTTTAGCCAATTCTCTGAAGTGGTTCTGATTCCAGGGTCAAGAGCTACTGCCCTGAAGAGTGACCCTTCCCTCTCCACTGAGGACTCTGTTTTACAGATAAGAGAACTTGAGCTCTGAGAGGTATTGGCCTGGGCCAAGTCCCAAAGCTGTTTAAATAGAAAGGCAATAAAATCTGGGTTTCCAAGTCCTGAGATCTATTATCCTCACCTCCCTGAAGCCCTGGCATCGTTCTCTCCTAATTCTACTTCTCTACAAAAGGAATTTGCTTGTCCCAGGTCCTTTTCCCTTCAAAAGCTCCGCTTTCTTCAAGCAGACCTGGGAAACAGAGCGATGATGTAGTTAAGTGGGCACCAATGGCGCAACAGACATTGCATGGAGCTTTCTGGAAGCATCTGAAATTTTTTTTAAAAAGACTGCTGTGCTTTACTTCTGTGAAGTTATACAGAAGATTCAGCAGGACATCACTTTCCCCAAAATCCTGCCCAAGGGGGCAAAGGAGGAAAGCACTAGACTGAAGTCCCAGGACCCAGGCTTGAAGGTTTTCTCTGTGGAAACCACTCTCTTTTTTGGCTCATTTTCTACATCCGAAGCATGAAGGAATTAGACTGAATTCCTTTTCAAAGATCCTCTTCACTTCTTAAAATCCTTTTTTTTGTTGTTGTTGTTTGTTTGTTTGTTTTTTGGTACCGGGCATTGAACTCGGGTCCTTCCGCTTGCGAGGCAGGCAGCAGAACCACTGAGCTAAATCCCTGGCCTTTATCCCTTAAAATCCTATTACATAATCCTTACCTAAATTGTTCTTTTTCTATTTAAATCCATGTTTTAAGTGTGGGCACTGGACGATCCCACTGGCCTTTGGAAAATAGAACCTGGAACCACTGAAATGTTTGCAGCCCTGAACACCAGGAGTGTGGCCTGAGCCGCCCCAGGATGGGCTGAGTGGCAGGGGCTCTGATCAGGATGACTTCAGTCTTGATCAGATGAAAGAAGACCAGTGACCAAATGAATGTGAACATGAGAATTGCAGAGGCCCATCCTGGAAAGCTGTATTTTATCACCACCATGCCTGATGCAGTGCTACAGAGTTCTCTCCTGCAGAGGGGGGAAAGGCAGGTGTGTGTTGGGAAAGGGGTCATCAAGAAGAGCTTCTCTAGTTTTTCTTCCCTTTCAGGCTCTGCTGTACCACGTGGAGCTTTGGGTTTAGGCTTCTCTCCTGCTTGAATGCAGGCATTCCTCAAAGAGTGACATTTGAAGTCTGATCACTCATATACCCTGAGCACATGTGAATTTATCAGATTGTTTTATAAGTAGGTTTTAAAAAACTGTACTGTGGTAAAGTATACACAACAGAAATTTACCATTTAGCCATGGTCAGTGCCCTGTTCTGTGACATCTAGTACATGCACGTTGTTGTATAACCGTCATTACCATCTCCAGAACGTTTTCATCTTCCCCATGTGAAATGCCATCCCCGTTAACCCTAAGCCCTCATTCCTCCCCCCAGCTCTGCCCTAACAACCGCCGTTCTGCTTTCTGTCTTTAGGGACTTGTGGAGCCCTAGTACATCCTATAAGTGAAGCCATACAGTCTTTGTTATTTTAGGGTTTTGCTGATTGGCTTATTTCACTTATTTCACATAATACCCTTAAGTTTCTTTCATGTTTAGCATGCATCCAAATTTTCTTTTTTGAAGAATAACATAAGTTAATATGTTACTAAATGCTAATGTGTAATTGTAAGTATCTCTGAGCATGAGGAATTTGCCTTTAGCCACTTCAGGATTAGGTGTGGAGTAAAGGGAACCATTCCATGTAATTTCAGTCTTTATCAGAAGGAAGAAGAGTAGTTTGGGATTCACTACAAGAAAATAAATAAGAAAGGAAAAACTATATTTCCATACATGGCCCATTTTGCTTATCCACCAACACTTTGGTGGACCGTGAACTGCTTCCATCTTTGGCAGCTGCTGTGGACGCACACATCTGTTGGAGGCCCTGCCATGGTAGGTGGAAGACCAGAGTTGGCAGGCTGTGGCATTAAAGACCAACTCCCTCCTCAACTGCAGGGTTTTTCAGCCTTCCATGAGCTGGTTCCCTGCCTTTATCCCTGCAGACCTGTCCACACCCTTGTCCCACCTCAGCAGGCTGAGACCCCCACATCCCTAGAGGCAGCTGTGGTCGACTCCGCTGCACCCCTTCTCCTCCCAGCACAGCTTGGATGCTGTGAAACACTTTCTTCTTTCGAGTGTGGTACCTCCCTGCCCTCTCAGCTGAGGACAGAGATGTGGTGACTCAATCCCACATAAATAAGCACATCTCCCGAAGTCTTGATGACCTTCAAAATCAAAAAAAAAAAATTTAACTGGAGGGTATGGGAAGAGAGCTTCTGGAGTTGGGCTTAAAGGTTACCAAAACATTTCTGAACAATGTGTTGAGTAGACAAGACTAAAACTGTGGTTTTTGTTTTCTGAAAAAGAATTTCTGACAAGCCTTTTTTATTACAAAGTCCTTGATATTGCTGAAGGTAATTGGAAAAAAAAAATGACAACTGTTTCCAATATGTATGTGGCTTTGGAAATTTATTTGTTATCTTTGACAAGGGAAAAGGAGGGAGAAAAAAGCCAAATCAGAATCTTGGGTCACCATGCCTCAAGGCCACACCCTCAGATTGGGCAGATTCTGCCAGGAGTTTATTTTTCCTAGGTTTTTAAGGTTATCAATTCCTCCTGGGGCAAGTGCTGCATCTAGTTTGAAGAATAGCAGTTTCTTATAGGAATGAAACAAAACAAGCCGCAGAACTGACCTGAACATCTTTCAGCTTTCCTGTCGGCTGCCCTTCAGGCTGAGCCGATGTTGCTCTGTCTGTGCTGGCAGAAGGTTTTGTTTTCCACACGTGGCAGTCCCTGCCTCTCCTGGAGTCATACTTGGTGGCCTTAGGGAGGGCAGCTGCTTTCAGAATGTTTCTCTTCGAGGGGAATCACCCTCACTTTCCCCAGGGCTGCCAGGGTTGAATGCCAATTTTTGAACTAGATGAGTCATTTCTACTCCCAGCAAAAAAGCCATTGTGTTCCTGGAGTTTGGGAGCCATGATAACAATGGCGATTAGTAATTATAAGCTCACCCCAGATAACACTTAACACCAGGTGGGCGAAGCCCTTTGTGAGTTAACACTGGCCTCCCTCACCAGTTTAACTTCGGCCCCTTCCTATTACCTAGTCTTTTGGATAGATGGGGGCAAGGACTATCTTGTGCACGAAGAACTCTGAATCTCAGGGACTCAGCCTGTACAGCTGGATGGACTGGGCAGAGACAAGCTATTTTCCGGTGGTCATTGTCCTTCCTACATCCCAGTGTCCCCAAGTTACTGGCTCTAGTCTCATGTTCTAAGTCTGCCTTGATGCCTGTGTCCTCCCTGCTTTGCACAGGAACCGTCTCTGGGGAAACAGGAGATGTACAACTTTCTCAGGACAACAGCTGTAGGGAATATTGGTTCTGTATTTTTTATTTACTTATTTTTTTTAGTTGTTACCATTTGCTTGAGCTCTCACTGTGGGGGCTGAGCACTTTATGCGCATGTGGTGTGAGGTTGGGGATTTTACCACCCCACTTTGCGGGTGAGGAACCCGAGGTCAGAATGGCCATGTTTCCAAGAGCACACAGCTAGAGTGGTGGAGCGCTTTGGAATTCTGTTCCTTTGCCCACTGGAAAGCACTTCTTTCCGGACTTCAGAGAGTAGGCTGGGAATGTGTGAGGACCCCTCCCCATGGCCCAGGGAGCCTATCCCCACCTCCCCAGCAGACACACCATGTCCTCCAGCACAGCATTCCTGGGCCGGGAGCAGTCAGTGCTTCAGGCTCTGAGGGTATGGTGAGCAACAGGGAGTGTGAGCTAAAGGTACTAACAAGTGGCATCTGGATTCTAGTCCATCTTACGTGAAACCTGTGTTGTTTATTAACAAACCTAGCTTGGGAGACTGGGCTTCAGATGTTGACAAATGGATCCTCTGCTTGGCTTTTCAAACACTATGGGTTCTCAAGGCTGGGAGCCTTGGGAGTTGTCAAAGCTGCCAACCGGGAGGAACTGGGGAAAATACCATGTAAGACCACAGATCGAACGCATCTGCCTGGAAACGGAAAGGCAGAGGCCTCCCCAGGCTCCCACCATCCCTGCATTCCCCTGCAGAGTGGGCAGGAACTACAGGTTCTCTGCTCTCTCCAGCTCAGGAAAGCTTGAGCTGCTGTCTTTTTTATGCTGCCCAGAATATAAAACATGATACCAGATGCACATGTCTGAAAACAGACTGGGGAAACCATGTCGTAAAAGAAATTAGGCAACTCAAGCCTCCCCAATGAATAGCATCGACTTCTTGAGGAGAGGAAGAAAAGGCAGCTCTTGAGAAACAAATCAAACAGCCAAGCCAGAGTCCTTGAAGCCACAGAGCCCATGCCCCTGCCCCTGCTCCTGCTCTTGCAGAAATGGGGCCTGGCCAGGCTGGCTCCAGGTTCCTCCTTGCTGCACAGATAATTGGCCAAAGGAAAGCTTATCCAAGCAGATTCACATCAAAGGCTAAGTGGTCGTCTGATTTCCCTCTCGGCCTGCCCAATAAGCAAGCAAGAATCAGATGGGACACATCTGAGCAGAGGGCTTTCCGTGGCACCAGAGTGGACTTTCCATGCTCTCCTCCCCAGCTGGTCTCTGCTGGCGAGCAAGAATGTCCTCGGAGGAGGACATTCAGGGTGGCACAGAGAGCCTGGCCTGGGCCTGCAGGTGTAATTGCACAGTGACAGACCTGGGGGAATGTCAGTCACAATCGGCCCCCTTCCCCCTGGCTGGCTGAGATATTCAGAGCCCCGCTCTGAGGCTTCCTGGAGGAACTGTCGTGGAGAACTGGATGGCCTCAAAGTGGGGTGAGAAGTGATGAGTCCTGACGTTCCACAGTCTGACCAACAGGGTGACAGCATTTTGCTTTCTGTAGCTGTTCAGTGTTGGAGGCGGGCAGCATGATGTCTCAGACACCCTGAAGTTATGCATCATCTGTGGTGGTGCCTAATTCTCAGAGAGAAGCGGGCACAGAGGTCACACAGGGAGGGACAGTGGCCTGTGGAAGTGAAGTGACTCCACCTGAGAGTTTCTCCTCTCCTGTGACCCTCAGTGGCGCTGTTCCCCACTCCACCCTGCTGCTCATCAGTGTTGCTGTGGGCAGAGCTGTCACTGCGGTTACTCCCTGAGGATGCTGGGAAGGCGCTGCACCTCCCTGTGAGCTGGGTGTGTGTGCCTGGGAGGAGGTGTATGAGACTGCAGAGCTAGCCCTCTCCACACCACAGACCTCCAAGAAGCAGCCGTGCTGGCTGGCTTTGTGTCCCCCCGTGTCCGTGCCGGGCATGCGAGGAAGTGGGGTAGGCTGTGCACTCCCAGCCTCCTAGCTGGGCGTGCTTCCTGGCCCGTCTTGTTTCATTCTGTCTCCCTCTGTCCACAGTCATCCCTCTTATGCTTATGCCACACACCAGTCACCTGAACCAAGTTCCAGCTGCTTGCTTGAGATTTCCACCTGGCTGTCTCTTCACCCCACAATTAGCACACCAAAGTCGGAAGTTAAGCTCTCGACCCAAAACTTTGTTCAAAGTTTTAGCCTTCAGGGCACTGACACTGCCATTGCCTGGTCACTGAGTCTGAAAACTCCTTCCGCCCACTTTGCTGTAGACCTGTGTGCCCTTGCCACTGCTGTCACTCCCTGTTTCCCACCAGCGACTCCCCTGCCTCTCCACGAGGCACCCCTGGCCGGCCAGCTGCCAGCACCTGTGCCTCTCTCTCCTGCCCATCCCTCATGGGCATGGCCTCACCACCAGCTCTGGAAGCTTTCCTTTTCCAGGAATGCTTTCTTGCATCTGCCTTCTTTAGCTCGCTGCTGTCCACACGCATCGGAACAGCACTGCTCAGAGACTGAAGAAGTGCGCTGCACCTGTTTTCTCATTTCCTGCCGAGGGCTCAAGGCCCTGAACAGGAGGTTGATTCACAGGGACCTTATCTTCCACCAGAGCTCTACCCTTTGCCCCAGGGGCTGCATTCTCCTGTGTTTCCTTTCTTTCTTCCAGGCACCCGTGATCAGGGCACTGAGCACCGCACCTCAACCCAGGAAAATGTCTCTTCTCCCCCAGGCTACATCGTACAAGTGAGTATGTGCAGGCCCACAGGCCAGCTTCGATAACTCAGAGCTGTAGGCCGCTGGTGGCAAACCTATGGCACTTGTGCCGCAGTGGGCTGTTATCACTGAAAGCTCTAAAAGGTTCGCCATCACTGCTCTAGGCTGTGGTACAGTCCCCATTTACAACTTTCTTTTTTACGATTGCAAATATATCTTAGCAGATTGTTAGCCTCTGTCTTCATTTCACTTTGGTAAATAAAAATACACTACTGTGAAATGCCCATAGCTGTGTGGAGCTCATGTTATTGAGAACAGGCCCTTCAAGTTGCTCCACACTGCAGCGTCCATGGGGGTATTTTGGATGAAACCTGTCATTCACATATTTGGGTTTTTGTTGTTCTTGTTGTTGTTTTATTTCATTGTCACACAAAACTATGTGCACACAGGGATTTTAAATAGTGCCACAAAATAAGACTTTGTTTACCTTAATCTAGTCTATAAAAATATCCTCTTAGTAACCCAGAATATCTCTCAGTAACCCAAGAGAGTTACAGAGCTGAAAAACCCAGCAGCCAAGGGAAGGACCCAGATCATCTTACTGTAGCACAGAGTGACAGACACAGCCAAAGGGTACACAATATAAAGGCTTTATTGCTACCACAGGTTTCTTCTTAAGTAAATTAAAAGAAATAAATCTTCATTTTCACATTCTATATCGCAGTTCAAAGGTAACTAGTTGGTTAATGGGTATGTTCGCTTCGATGCACTACGGGAGAAGAGCAGAGCATTCGATGGAAGGACTCAGAAAGCCAGCTTCTGTAGGGGCACTGGGCTGCGGACCGCACTGTCATTTGTAAATAACAGCAAGGAGAGAGTTCTTTGAAACATCACAAACAAACAAGGGTTATAAATAGAAAACAGGTATGGTTAGAAAGCAGAAACTGTTAAATACAGAAGGCTATATATGTGTTCCACATTCACTAGGTTATGTTTGATACTTTTAAATAAATGCCCTTCATCTAGGTTAGAGATTGGCTTGGATCTGGCAGCTGAAAAGAGGAGAAAAGGAAGCTAACATGGTCCCCACTAAGCTGGGGGACTCAGTGGAAAGAGGGGAGGATGGTGAGTTTGGAGGAAAGGGAGGCAGTCCTGCTTCACGCCTCCTCCTCTGCAGGCCGAGGCTTGCTGGCTGGGAGGCCAGAGTGGTGCATGGACGAACCACCAGGCACGCAGAGGAGCTCCAGTGGGGCACTGGCACTCTCGGCTCGGGAACTCTGCAAGTGGAGAAGGAAACCCTCAGGCTGGGCCAGACTCTCCAAGGTTTCTGCCAGTGGATTGCAGGCACGTGATTTGGGCACAATGGAGCAGACTCACACCACAACCCTGGGAGTGGCGGGTACAGGGGATGCTGTTAGGTCCCAGCTGCAGCAGTAACTCACTGCATAAAACGGGAAGCCAGTGCTGGAAACAGGATTGTTTTTGCAGAGCACCCAGCCTCACCAACTTCTCAAGCCTACCTGGATTGTTTTTTGGTCAGTTTTAAGGTAAGCTTGCAAGAGATCTTATCCATTTATGAAAGACAACCATTCCTCCAAAACGCATGCATGCGCGCACACGCATCATCAAAACTCTGCCACAAGCTCAGAAGCTGTGACCTGTGCATGATGACCTCTACTGTCCATTTTCTTGATATTGTGCTCCCATTATTTATAGATTTAAGGAAAGCAGAGTGGGTCAGGAACTTCCCAGGTTCTTACTACTTAGAACATCTGTAGTGTACCAGCTCCTGGCAGTTTCGGTCTGGTCTGGCTCTAACTAAAACCATTTCATGTTTTGCTTTGAAGGAATGGATAACATGAAATGGTAATTTGGCTACAAAACCTTGGAAAATTGTTCCCGGCCCAAACATCTGCCCCAAATGAGCTCAGCTGAGATTTCCTTGGAGGATAGGGAGGGCTGGTGATCGGGGAGAAACTGTAAGGAGGAAAAGGAAGACAACGCAAAGGCCACCTTTCCTGGTGAGGGAAGTTCTCAGTGACAGAAGCATTGAATCACCCACCTCCCTTATCCCACCCTGGCTCCAGAAAGAGACACTAACTATGCCCTACAGCTCCTCCCTCCCTATGCCCCTCTTCTCCCAATATTTGACATCACTAGGGTGACCCCTTCCGGAGGACCCAGAAACCCTGCCCCACTGGTCAGTGTCAGCTGAGTGACCTGCCTCTTCCATGTCATCATTTCAACCTGTAAAGAAGGCCCACAGCTCAGCTCTGTCTTCCGAGACCAGGCCCTACAGAGAAAGCAGAGGGGAGGGCACAGGCCGCCTTCACCTTCCTCCTGGGTCTTCTTAAGAGTTCTTCTGAGGGATCTTGACAGTGACTGTCTTAACTTCCGAGTACTCTCGCAAACCGAACTCTCCCCTGAAACAGAAACGGGCAGATCAGACAACAGAGGCCCCTGCAACCAGGCCTGCACCATGGCGGGACTCCTCAGAGAGGTGCAGGTTATCACCAGTAAACTGCAGGTCTTGCGGAGCCATGCAGAACTCCCCAAGCCTGGCCTTCTTGTATCACTTTAGGAGCAGCTACTATTTCTTACAGTTAAAGGCTGGCATGTATTCACTGCTGCACAGAAAGAAAGCCAGAGACTCCCAGCTGCTGACAGCACCAGCCTGGCTGAGCTGTGGCCAGAGCTGCCCAGGGAGGAAATGGACTGGGTGTCTCAGCACCTTGGCCACCTGTCCCATCCAGAGTCAGCATTGGTTCTCTCTGAGGACCAAGGCAGCTGTCCTCTAGAACCCAGCTTATGCTGTGTCCTCTCTTGATGGCTCTGCCCTGATCATGAGCCCGAAGAGCTTGTCACTGCTAGGCTTGCCTCCTTCCAGGCAGTCCTGAGTAGTGCTGTCCATGTCCCTACAGAGTCAGGGGAAAGATTTACAAAATAAAAAGAGCTGGCTAGAAAGGAACTGGGAACTGTTTGTAAGTTCTTCTCCTCCAGATTTTCTTTGGCCACTTCCTCTCTGGGACTTCTCATGGATCAAGCATTGTCAGTCATTCAGTCATCATACACTTATTGAGCTGGGCTCACTTCAGGACAGTGAAGCGAGCTAACTCCCAGCCTCTGCAGAGCTTGCAGTGCTGGGGGCTGAGCTGGGGTGGGTGGGGTGGCCTCTCCAGGGGCCCTTGCCACCCCCCCCACACTCTCCCGAAGGGGCTCCACGTGGCCACATCTGCTCGCTGCAACAGCCCTCTCCTTCCTCCTTTCTCTCCTCTCCTCCCTTCACCTCCTTAGCTGCTTTTCCTTTCCTCGATCTCATTGTAAAATGAAGCGTGTCCCGTTTTCTTTTAAAGGGAAATGTTTTTCTTTTCTCTTGTTTAAAGGCCTGGGGAGAAGGGTCCCCTCCTGGGTCCCAGAACCCCCATCCCACCTCTAGCCCAGCAGCATCAGGGGAGCCCTGTCCCCCACGGGGCTGGAGCCCTTGCCTCTTGCTTTCTGCCCTCACCAAACATGTGAGCTCATGTGCAGCCCTGCGCAGGGAGGGAGGAGGGGAACAGACAGCTTCCACCTGCCTCCCTCCCCACTCCTACACTGCTGCCACCTGGTCTCCACTAGGAGAGAGGAAAAGAACCCTCAGAGATGCCCCCGAGTGGGACGGGATGAAGAAAGGCTGTGTGAAAACTGCAGTTCTACAACTGGGCTTTACAAGTCAATGGCTCCTCCTGGTTCCTCTCAGGGACTCCCAGGAGCCGTTTCTGTCACTTTGCCAGGGGTTCCTAAATTGACGAGGCCCAGGAGACATCAGAAGGCCAAGGCAGGGTGGTAGGCGTGGTGTCCTCTGGCCGGTACAGCGCATCCCTCTCAGAGTGAGAGGAGCACCCATGCGTACGGGTCCCTTGTTAACTTGGCCCCAGCAGCCTGCTCTTTTCATGACCAGCCTGGCCCTGGCTGCCCCAGATGCCTTTCTGCCCTTGGGCAAGTCTGAATGTGCCCCTGCTTTAAGGACTCCCCGTAGCTCTGTCTGAAGTGGGTTACTCCCTCATTTCCTGGCTTGTGCACACACTTGGGCACACCCTGGATCACACTTGCATCTCACATGGACCTCTGGGTTGGATCTGGGTGAGAAACGTGAGCAAGTCTACGGACAGACGTGCAAGCGACATGGTGTGGTCATGTGCTGCAGCATGGTGGGATCCCGCCGTGCTCCATGTGGGAAGCAGTGGGGACCATGCTGGCTCTGGCTCTTTGGCCAGGTCCCAGGTAGGGAGTGTGCACTGCCCGTGTGCCCAGGACATCCAGGAGTGCCAGGGAGAAGCCTTAGAGAAGTGTGACCAGCAAGCAAGGGACAGAGAAGAAACCTAGGGCTCTGCCACCAGCTGCCTGATGAGTCCAGTGAGGCCAGCCAATCCTGAAGCTCAGAACACACAAGTGACCACCCAATTAAACTGTAGGGTTTTGTCCTCCCTGTAGCAAAGATCCCATCTCAGCAGGTCCAGGGAGGGACCAGGAGACACATGGGGTCATCCGGCACACACTTTGAGAAGCACTCTCAACGGCTTGGAAACCCAGGAGTGTGGATGCTTCTCTAGCAACTTCATCTCGTTCCGCGTCTTTCTCTTAAATCTGTTTACTCCAGTCCAGTTCTGGAGGCATGTACAGTTCCACGGTTAACAAGGAAAAGCCCTGCTGCATAAAGGCCAGCATCTTGCCACGGAAGTGCCTGTCTCTGTGTGTGGTCACTTTTACAGAGGTACGCTGCCACAGGGCATGGGGACATTTAGAAGCCAGTCTTCCTGCTTCTCAGCAGACTGGTTTATAATCCCTAAAATAAGCCAAGCACAGAATACCTAGGGGTAAGGGAAATATTGGGTTTTAGTAGCTCCCAGCAAGCTGTTTTAGGAAGCACTCAGACTCACCCATAAAGCAAACAGGGTTTCTGTTTAGGGAATATGTTTCCCTGCACTTTTATTTGGCCTAGAGCAGCATTTCTCAGAATGAGGTCCCCAGACCACCTGCATCAGAATCATTCCTGAAGCTTGTTAAAAATGCAGATCCTGGGCCCTAGCCCAGATCCACTAAATCAGGATCTCTGAGAGTGGGTCCCCAGATAAGCATGTTTAACAACACCAGCCCCTCGGGCTACAGGTGATTCCTTTCTACACACACACACACACACACACACACACACACACACACCCCTACACACACCCCTTCATTCGTTTTAGAGTACCCCATCGTACTCCCATTTGCAAAGCCTGTGTCCTTCGTTCCTAAAATGCTAAGGTTCACAGCTTCCTCCCAGCCCTGTTTGTGACACGTGTTGTCCAGCTTGTGCTTTGCCACCTATCATCTCAGGGGAGAGGAAATGGGAAAGGACAGCAAGAGAGAAACAGTGGCTGGGCAGGCAGAGCTGAGAAAAGCTGGGGTCAAGTCTCTGAGCCCAGACGGAGAGGCCACCCCATCAGGCAACCTGTAGATGGCTACCCTCACCACAACAGCCAGGGTATAGCCCTGGACTCCCCATCAGGGACTTGGACTGGTCTTTCCAAGACAGGAACACTTGAGTAGAAGGAGAAAGGGGAATCATTTTTCAAGGTTGCAGGGTGACTTAAAGTTGCAGTGAGGTAAGAGTGAAGAACGGCATTGTGGGAGAGGTAAGGACAGTGTCTGGGGAATGTGCTATGATCCTATTGCTTCAGATGCTTTCACTGGTCTTTTCTAGCCCCTAGTGTTAGACCATTAAGCAAGGAGAGCTTCAAGGCTCAGAGAAGTTTGGAGAATCACACTGCTCAGATCCTGGCTCTTGCACTTAACACTTGTGCAACCTTGGACAAATTGCTCAATCTCCCAGAACCTCTATGTTCTCATGTGTAAGATGGGAACAACTACAGCACCTCAGGTACCTTAGAGGATCACTGCCAGGGTTAAGACAGAATTAAGAATGCAGATTGTCCAGCAGCATCTGGCAAGCCTTCCAAGGGTATCAGCCACTATCTTTGAGAGCGGTTTAAGCCAACCTTTCCACCTATATCTCCAAGTAGTCCCTCCGTTGATCCTATGCCCTAACTCCACAGGCCCAATCTGAAGGAGCCCACAGGGTCTGAGCTGGTGATCAAAAGGGGGTACACGGGAATGGCAGGAAGTGCTGAGAACAGGAAGCACAGGATTGGTGGGCAAAGTGCAGAGTCACAGCTGGCGATTTTGTTATGGGGAGTGAAAATTAGCAGAAAAAAACTCTAGGTTTTATGAAAAGCCTCTTCATTTTGGAGTCTTAGGTAAAGATCTCAAATGTGGTGAAGAAAGACGGTTTCAATAGGCCACATCTGGCCCTTGGGCTGGCAGCTGGTGAATTCCTCCGCCCAAAACTTGGAATGTTATCTTGTTACCTTCTCTGTAATGTCTTCTCTGAACCCGTCAGGCCAAATGAATGGGTGTTTACTCTATATTTACAAGATTTTTTGACCTACCTTCCTCAGTGACTCTTATTACATGAAGTTTCTGTTACATTAATTTTTCTCTTCTTCCTTAGAGTGAGTTTGTACTCACGGCTACTATTAGTTTATAGTAGCACATGCACACCAAAATGTTAGTTAAATAAATGGATGGAAGAGAATGAAACTATCCTATGGTATTTGCCATCCCTATTTCTCTGCCCACATTAGCAACTTTGACACTTACATTTCTCTCCCATTTCCAGACATCTTGAACCCCCCAAAGGGACTCTGGGCATTTAAGGCATTGTAACAGTTGATCCTGAAAGAAGAAAACATACAATATTGTTAGTATGGATTCCACCTGCACAAAAATCATCAGATTAGTATGATATTTCTTTTTAGTTTTACTTTTTATTTCTTTTCTCCAAATGAGAAAGTTGTAGGTTACAACCTATTGAGATTTACTGATCTAGCCAGTAAGAAGTGTATCCAAGCCTGGTTGACTTGGGTCTTCCTCATCCTTATAGGGTGAATTTACTGTACCCTAGATCCTAAGAGCTATAAAGCCCTGCTATAGTTTGGACGTGCTTTGTTCCCCCAAGGCTTCGGGTGTTAGAAGTCTGGTGCCCCGGTGGTAATATTGGGTGATGGTGTGGATATTAGTAAGAGTCCTTAGGTCACTGGGACAGCTGCCCTCAGAGGGGCTTAAGATCTCGATCTTGCTCATGGGCTCTGTTATGGCTTGAGTCCCCCCAAAGCCTCATGCTTTTTTTCAGAGATGGCTGAATCCAGAGTGTGTGATTGATTCATGGTGGGACTAGGCTGGAGGGCACTAGGATTAAGGGCATGAGTGCTACTCACCCTAAGTCTGAATAAGATTAAAGAGGCAGAAGGACAATGTTATGGTGTCTTGTTGCTTTTACTGTCTTCCTCTACCATGAACTGTGGCCCCTCTGCCAGCCTGGCTTGGAGCCAGCCAATTATGAACTGAAATCTCTACAAACTGTGAGCCAAATAAGTCTCTCCCCCTTTAACTTTAGGTGTCGGGTATTTTTTTCTCAGCAATGAGAGAAAAGTAACTAGCACAGGCTCCAAAGCTCTTAGAACAGTAGGTTGTTCTGAGTGAGCCCCAGCCCTGAATTTATCTCTCTGGGCTTGTGCTCCACGATGCAATGGCTTCCTCTCCCATGTGTTTTAGCCATTCCATCCACCATGAAGTAACATAACCATAGGGGCCTTCACTGTTTGGGCTCACAGCCTCCAAAACTGTGAGCTAAATAAATCTTTTTCAAGTACAGTTATCCTGCCTCTGGTAATACATTACAGGAATGAAAACTGAACCAATACAAGACTTCATGGCACCAGTGGAATTGGTCAGGGCCAGGACAATGAGGTTGTCTCTGATCTTACCATACAGTCCCAGCCTGCATTGCAGAAGAAACTGTGAGGGCCTTGTTGATATCATTAGTAAAGACAGCTGCTACAAGTCCGAAGTCTGAGTTGTTGGCTCTTTCAATAACTTCGTCCATAGTCTTAAACCTCAGAATTTCCTGAACAGGACCAAAGATCTGCAACAAAACAGTTGGACTCAATATGGCTGCTCTGCTCTTCCTCCATCTGCTTTCCCATTTTAAAGCAAGTTTACTTGGCCTTGATGATTTAATTGCCATTTAAGGTTAGGAGCACAAAACTGTAAAATACTCTGAACTTCCCCAGAGTAAGATTACGTGAGTCTCGCCTCAGAGTTTAGCACTGACACACCCCAACTTCTCTGCCATCATTTGATCCCTGTGTGATCCAAGGGTGTGTTTTTAGGTACAAAAGAGAATGTGACTTTCTCCCTGACCCCTAAACACTACTCCGGACTGCAGGTAAATGCGCTCCTGTCCCTCACCTGCACAGACGCAAGGATGCTGGCACGTTTTCTCTTTCCTAGTCAACCATCTAGTGGCCCGTATTTTCAAGAACTGACTGGTCATTTTGATTGTTCAGTTCACTAATAACAATCACAGTCACACAGTGCATCCCCTCATCTCCATGTCACTTCCTTGTATTTTGGTTTAACTTTTTTCTTGAAACTGGAACTTCCATAGCCATAGCCACATTTATTGCTATTGCAAAATGAACATGTATAAACTGCTAAGAGCTAAAAGGCTGATGTTGTCTACTAGAAATGCCCTGGAAACCATCCCAAGCAAGATGCGGCCCTTGTAAGAATGCCATATCTGATACCTCCTCCTTGGCAATCCGCATGTCATCGGTGACATTGGAAAACACGGTGGGCTCAATAAAAAACCCCTTCCGGCCCAGTCCTTTGCCTCCACATTCCAGCTTGGCGCCCTCGGCCACTCCGCTCTGGATGAGCTCCAGGATCTTGTTGTACTGTTTCTTATCAATCTATAGGAGGAATCAGGCAATAAGCAAATCCTTCTCTGAAGATGAAAACAAGTGTGTTCTCAAGACTCTCCTTTATGACATTTTTGCGAAAATTTCTCTATATCCAGTCAAATCTTATGAAACTGCTGTTATTTATCAAGTGATGACCTATAAAAAATGGCCTATGAAAAACTTACTAGATGGAGGCTTGCCATAAAGATACTGCTCTGATGACCATGCCTAATCTGTGTATGTGGTGTTTTTTTTTTTTGGTACTGGGGATTGAACTCAGGACCTTGGGCTTGCGAGGCAGGCGCCGGAACCACTGAGCTAAATCCCCAGCCCTAACCATGCCTAATCTGAAGTACCAGATGAAGACTTAGGAAACATTTCAAAATAATAAAGACACTGGCTAATTTATTACTTATGGCTTGTATGAGGAAATTCCAAATTCTAAAAACAAATGAATAATTTAGCAAGTAATAATGGAAAAATACGTAAGTTAACACATCCTTTCCTGATAGTGCCACACACCAAATCCTATGGGATTTATTTTTAAAGTAATTCCTTTAGAGATGATTAAGCTTACACAGGGAGGGCAAGCTTCCTACTCCAAAATATAAAGACTGTCTCTCCCCTGGCCCAAACTACGAGTTATCATTCATTCAACTATTATAGTAAATAATATAAAAGTCTACATTCACCTCCAAGTTCAAACTGCTTGGCTAGAAAACCAGCTTTCAAAACCGAGAAGACATCCTCCTCCACAGGAAGCCCCACGCTGTGGCCCTCATCTCCCTTTACAGATGCTCAGACTCCAATCCCACTTGGAGATATATCACGATGGTTAGTGAGCCACAGTCTGACCCCCCAAGAGGAAAGTCTGTGGCCCTCTACCCCCCACCATAGTGAGGGGTGTGGTCAGAATGAGAGAGCCACAGAGCTAAGGGAAGTCAGGCAGCCCTGCCTGCCCACATTCTCTGCAGACCACGGCAGGTGGTGAAGAGAACCTCAGCAGCCTGTGAGGAACAGACAGACCGGAAGGGGAGAGGCTCGCTCTCTCTGCCATGGCACCTGTCGGGGTATCCAGAAGGTAGGGGGTTAGAAGGATTGGGGGTAAGTTCTGCTGTCACGAGCCATCTTATCAGATTCCAAATCATCCCCTTAAGTTCAAAACAGCTTTAAGTCAACCCTAAACCCACAGTGGTTCAGAGGTAAAATTTAGAAAAGGAAAAGAAGCATAACAAGTAAGCAGTATCTCTGGGGGGGCTACACTTCCAGCCAGGAAGACTGGTAGAGGAGGAAAGAGGCAGCAGGAAAGGGAAATGCCCAGAGTCTGGGCTGTTCAGAGATGAGGTGGACAGAGCGGTGCTGGGGATTTCTCTACCTGAGGACCCTGCTCGGTAGTGGGGTCAAAGGGACTCCCCACTATGCGTCTCTTGGCCCGCTCCACGCTCCTCCTTACGAATTCCTCATAGATGGATTCCTCCACGAAGATGCGCGAGCCCGCAGTGCAGCACTGGCCTTGGTTGAAGAACACGCCCTGGTGTGCCTGCTCCACAGCATAGTCCACTGCAAGAGGAGGTGGCCACGTTCTCCACGTGCTCTGCCTGGTGGGTCCAACCCTGGAGCTGCCTCCCTCCCCTCAGCCCCAGGTGTTGCCTGCTGTCATCCCAGGGTGCAGCAGAGAACAGACAGCCCTCAGCTCAGATCACAGCTCAGTTCTAGTTCTAACAGAGCCTGACGTTACTTATGATACAAACTGGGATAATTTCACTTCTTTGAGTCTCTTTCTTGTTCTGTAAATAGAGGGACTGATACTCTGTCACCCCCAATGGGAGTCTCAAAAGCCACTATGCAAAATGGCCGGGCACATAATGTAAAGGTTCAACTCTGCCAGGGACCAGGCACCGTGACAGAGAGACCAAGAAGGGAAGCCACTACGTTTGGCTCTCCATCATGTAGGAATACAAGCTGAGACTTTGCCAGATCTTTTCCATTTAAAACACTGTGTTAAGTGTGTGTCCAAGAAATCAGTAAGGGCTGTTTCTGGACTGTCAATGAGGATGCTTAATCTTTAAAATAAAAATTTTTAAATCATTGTATAATTAGAAAAAAACCCAGCAATCAACATATTAATGTACAATGTTGTTTTTCACCATGGTGTGTTGTTTAGACAGGTCAACAGATATGTAGGTACATTTGACCAATGGACTGCCGATTTATGGCCCTGATTTATGGGCTCTTGTCGTCTAATTAGTATTTATTTGGTAGTTAAGCTGTGTCAGCAAAGGCTCTTTGGAGACTCTAAATTTCCTCTCTGTTGAGATGGAATTGCACCAGAGCAATAATTTTTTTCTTGTTCATCTCTAATATTTTATACTTAAAGTCATCTTTATAAATGTGGCTCAGGCCAGTGCTACACAGCTGGCTGACCATCAGTGCACGGGCAGCATGACAGTTCAGTGCCCAATCCTCCAGAGGAACAGGTTTAGGAAACCTGATCTTGACAACCAGTGTGAAGCTAAGGCTGAGCTCTGCAAATTCCAAGCTGGGGCTGTGATTCAAGCCATCTGCTTTCTGTTTTCTGACCTCTGCATTGGTGGAACTGGGAAAGCAGCTCTGCCTGGAGGAGGATGTGAAGAAGGAAAGAATGACTGAATGAGATTTTGGAATTTCATTCCCTGGAGAGCTTTCCAAAACAGAAAGCCCCACCTGTGCAGCCTGCCTAGATTGCCTCCTTCCGGGAGATGTGGGTCTCCTAGGTTACTGCTCTGAGCTTCCGTAAAGTCCTCCTGGTGAGGTCCATCCCCACAGAATGGACCTGAGTGCGTTGTCATCCTTGCTAAAGTCCTGGGAGCAGCAGAAAGGGCTGGGATGGCTGGGTTTGTGAAAATGTTGGCAGGGTTAGTGAGTAGGATTTATTTACAATTTATTTACAATTTATTTACAATCTACCAGCTCCCAGGCCCGGTTAAGAATTTAGACTTTTTGAATGTGGGCAGAGAGACCCTACCTCAGTTGTCTGCAGGCTTGAAACACTGTTCCCTCCGCTATATCTGCTGACTGAGGCTTTACCTCTTCTACCCTACTCCACAGCATCACAGAATCAAAATCCCTTGTCAGTGTCTAAAACAAACTCTGTGTGATACTCAGTTAATAAAGGCCCTTTCCCCAATGTTAATTTATTTTCTCTCATAAAGTTATTTTGATTGCCCTTATTGTCAAAGATCTTAGTGTCTTATCAAGAGAGGAAATATACCAACACTCAAGAGGCTGAGGCAGGAGGATAGCAAGTTCAAGGTCATCCTGGACTATATAGTGAAGCCCAGTCTCAAAAAACAAAACAAAACAAAACAAGTGGTGATACAAAAGAGAGCACCAAAGGGCAGTGTGCTGGAATATATATGAGTTCTATGGTTGACTCACAATCTGCATCTGCAAAAATAATATTGGGACTTTTTCCTCCAAGTTCCAGAGTTACTCTCTTCAAATTACTTCTTCCAGCTGCTTCTTGGATAAGCTTTCCAACCTGAAAGAAAAGAAGGAAGAGAGGTTGACACACCTTGCAGCTGACATAGCTGGTGGTCAAAGCCTGCTCTGGGCAACAATGAGTTGCAGCAGTCACTGATCCTAAAAGGCAAAGACCCCACTGAATGCCACAGGTACCACTTGTGTGGCCAGTGTGGGTGACCAAGACATCAGGCAGCTGAATGACCACAGTGGAGTGACCTGGAGGACACATTAGTTTCCTGGTGGAAGACACAAGGCAATGAGAGTTGAGTCTGGAATCTCAATCACCAAAAGATTTCCTGAAAGATAAATGGCAAACAAAATGTGAGTAGGGATTTCCAACACCTCACTGTGGCCTTTAGATTAGAACTCTGGCCTCTGAAAAGCCACCACCTGGCTCCACCTGAAAGACATCATAAGGATGAAATGAGTGTCCACGTAGATCTAAAATGGCGGCAGGGGGCTTCATCATATGGACCAAAGAGACTATCAATATCACACCTTCATCTCGACCTGAGGCTACAGTGAAAGGACTCTAGGTAGCTGAGAATCTGTCTCTGTTTGTGCCATACTGTAAATTCCTGTTCATAGAAAAGTCAACTAAATAAGAGGGTGGGTCTGGAGAAAGCACTTGCCATGGAGTAGACTCATACTGGTGATGAAGCTGAGTGTGGAGAGGGATACAGGGTACATACTCAGCTTCAGTAGTGAGGAGCACTGTCAGGACAGGCTCACAGCTGCTGGCTCCCTCAGGGTCAGCTTCAGTTAAAAAGAGCTCCCTGTCTAACGGGAGGTCCTCCCTGGGTCTCCCATACAACCCACTGCCAGCGGCAGTGGTGTAAAGGCGCTGGCCCTACAGCCCGGCATGGACCCTTTGAGGGACTGCATGTGCTCCAGCACACCCCCTGTGGCTGGCCAGGGCATGGCTGTTCTGCCCTGCGCCTCACCTTCCCCTCCCCAAGCTGGGGATCACCCCTCTCCTTCCCTTCCGTCCTCCCTTCATTCTTTCCTAGGCTGAGCCACACACCACCAAATCTTGCTGTGCTCCAAACTGATTTGAAACAGTAGGAAAAATCATCTATTTTCAGCACAAATCATTGTCACAAAATGTCAGTTACAAAACTTTTATTGTGCCTTCAGATTTACATTGAAGAAATGAGGTGTACTTGTTTTATGCACAGTAGGATACTGACTAAACATTTGGAGCAGGTAGAGCCGGCCTACAGTTCTGTTAGCCCTGCTCCCTGAGTTGTACCACACCACACTACACACTGACATTCTTGACCGTACAGTAACTATACAAGTCTCGCTCCACATGTGGTTATCAGAGGAGAATACTTAAGAATAATTCTTCCAGTATCAGTGCTTTGCCAGTCTTTCCTTAGAAAGCAAATTAATGCTCAACACTGTAAGGCAAATCTCAGCTGAGTAACACCTTTCCCTTCCTCTCTGGAAGAAAGTAAAGTTGCCGCTCATCCCCAAGAGAATAAATAGGATGTGTTCTGTGGTAGGACGAGTACTTCCTGCTGGAGTGGCCTCAGGATGGAACACACAGGAAAACCCCAGTCTTCGCTAGTCTCCTTCACTCAACACTATTCACAGTTCCTCTATGTGCCAGGTATAGTGCTGAGCTTAGTTCCTTGCCAACAAGAGACTCAGACCTAACAGGACTTCCACGTCACCCTGACAGGAGCTCAATAAGCATGGCCAGCTTTGCAGTCCACTTAGAAAAAAAACTGGTTCTAAGTTAATATTAGGTCTGAACAGGTTAAATTCTAGTTCCATAGTTCTTTGCTATAACCCAGAGTCAGACCATTCTGGTCCTCACCTGTAGAAATGGAGCAGAAAGCAAGAACCCTCCCCAACCACAGGGTCACAGGTGACATGTCTTCTCCTGGGACTCTTGGTTTCCAGGCCAAACTCTCTTTGGAAAACATATTACTACTCATGCATCCTCCCTGGGAGTGGAGGGAGGTGAAGTGGCCCTGAGCAGGAAGCAGTCCTCATTATCATTACTATGAAGGGAAAAGAGATGCTGCCCCAAACCAGCAGGTTCTTAACATGTTTAAAAGCAAAGAGTCCAAGAAGAACTGGCTCTGACAAACCTGTTGACAAAATACAGTAGGTCCAGCACAGGTAAAGCTTGCACATTACACAAACCCCATACAAGGTTTCCAAAGTCAAAATCAAGGGGATTGCAAACCTAAGATCATGTTATAGGACACAGGGCTGGACCTCATCAACTCTTCTTTGATGGAAAAGTTGAAGTGTGGTTCCTTGGAGGTATGTGATATGCTGGTCATACTTAGCCCTTCCTACATGAGCAGAAGGTAAGAGGGCATGGTGGGTAAGGAAGGCCTACAGGTCAAGCTGATACTGACAAACATGAGACTCATGCCTATTCTGATAAAACGGGCAATTTGTAACAAAACAGATAAGCACACAGTTTGAAAGACTAAATCCTGTAAATGACATAGAATGGAAGACAAAGGTGTGAAGGCCCAGTTTTGAGTTTGTCATCTTTTTTTTTTCAGTCAGAAATGGTTCCACAAAGCACTCCCATTATTCCTTCTGGGCCCTGGCTGACAACCTGGCTAATTATAACCACATGTGGCTTTACAGCCTACATTTTGATCCAGAGGATTCAGAAGACCTAGGTACCCTGAACTCCAGCTTAGCTCCCCATGAATTTCAACTTGGGAAAGCCACTCTGGGAAAGCTCCGAGCCCAGGATCTCAGCAGCTTTATCTGCAGAATGAAGGCCAAGCAACAAGTGTTTCCCTTCACCTTCTGGTTAATTCGAGGCATTAACAAAAGACAGATAAGGCTCTGGGCGCCTGCTTGCTCTGAGAGTCTGTCCACAATTCTCTTTTTCTTGTCTCATGCAGCAGATATAGTTTTTCACCAGAGCAGAATGGCAGAAACCCTGTTCTGTTTGTAGCTTCTCCATGCAGGGCTCATTATCAGAGTAAGGGACAGCGTTCCCATGCTGTGGTTTCTTAACTCTGCCCTACCTGCAGAACTGCACAGCTCTATCTGTGCACCCCAAACAGACAAGGTTGGTGAGCTAGGGGCTCCCCACACAGGATGAAACTAGGCTAATTCTCAGCAGGGAGGTTGGCACAGACCAGCTCCGACTCCCGCTCTCCTTTGAATGGGCTGCAAGATTGATATCAGGAGTATCCCAGGAAGAGCCGCCGGGTCCTGGGCTCATGTTCCACCACCATGCAGTAGCGCAATTCGGCCCTTTGCAAGGAGAATCATTTGTTATACAAGACAAAAACAAACACAAAAGGCTTTCATGCCTTCCTATTCAAGGAAGTTGCTCCCTGAGTGAAGTTTCTAAAATTGAGTATAATTTTTCTTTTTACTAATTACCTAAATTAGGATGCATTCCTTCGCAGCAATATGATAACTTTTTAAAGGCAAAAATAAAAATAAATCTCTAGTAGAGAGCTCAGTAAACTGAGAAGACAAAATACAGTTGGCCCAGTACAGGTTGGACTGACTGTATTTTGTCAACTTGAAGATGTCTGGTTTCTGCAGTAGATATTCATTTCTTAAACTAAATCCTAAATTGCCTGACTCCATTCTTTTTTCTTTCTAAATTTTCATGGTTGTGCTTCCTAGTTCCAACTATGATGAAAATAAAAATGCCAAATATACATGAAGTGAGCATTCCTTGCCTTTCTGAAATACCCCCAAATCGGCCACATGAATCTGTTCAGATTGCCACCAAAAGGTAACAGGCCCAACAGGCCCTTTAAGGGGTCACAGTTCCATTATTTAAGCAATAACGGCAAATGCAAAATGTCATCTGTGAAATGCAGATTAGGAAAATCAGTGTCATCACCAAGCATGTTTCCAATCTTCCTTACTGAATCACCGCATCCACCCACCACTCCAGCCACAGGAGGTCACCTTCCCATCTTGGGACACACTTGTGTCCTGGAGTGTGCCCGACATGCTGGTCCTCCCGGGTAACTCCATATACTTCCATACCCAACTCTCGGTGCCTCCCCTGGATTTGCCTCCTTCTTCTGCGATCGCACAGAGCTCCAACACAACTGGAGCCCCATTCTAGTTTACTACCCATCTGTCTTCCTCACCGTCCTGAACTCATCAGTGGACAGGCACCATCTGACTTCTATTCTTTCTGCACATGGCCCACAGAAGATCTGCAACAGCATTTGCTGAGTCAGTGAGCCAGAGCAGGACACCTGCCCTCAAAGTCTCCTGAAACAGGAAGTCGAGATGAGACAGCACAGGATGCTGGCCCTTCCAGACTGGGCCTTGCTGATGCTGGCAGGAGGGCCCTGGGCTTCCATCTGCTTTATCTGTGGCTTTCATTTCCTTATCTCCAATATAGGGGACGGTGCCATGGTTCAAACACTGGCTGCACATCGGAATTCCCAGGACACTTACCATCTTTTTCTAAGTCTGGGGACAGCATCGTAAGACCTGCTCTAATTCCACCTGAGTGTGGAGGAGAGAATTCTACCATAGGACTTCGGTTTAGCATACTCAGGGAGTAAACAAGGAAGCCCAGCTAGCAGACAGAGACAAGAGCATATATTCTTTTCTTATTCTTCAGTACTTGTATTTTGATTTAAGTATGAAAAAAAGGGAAGAAAGCTAATACTTTGAAACCTGTACATCTAAAAGTTCTGTCACATCAAACTGGTAGTTTTGATTAAAATGCTGGATGATTTACTAGCGGATTCAAAGGTCTATTTGCTGTTTTGCAGAAACAGTTGAAATGATAGGGAGCAACTTCCCCCGCCTACAGAGAGGAGGGAGGCAGACAGAGGACAGCTGAGTTGGGTCCTGCCCGAGGAGCAGCCCAGGGGGGTTCACATGGTGCCTTGTGACATTCATCTCGCTGAGAATGAAAAGGGAACCCCGGCTGCGCAAGGCGGAACCAGTGCTAATACAGCTGCGAGCTGCAAACAGCACTCTGGCATGACTCGACCTGAACTCTCCTGTAGTTTGCTTTGATGGTCTCTCTACTATCTTGTTTCCTAATGATGAAATCATAGTTTGTTCATCTAACTGGATAAAGAAAACACTACACTAAGCAAAATGCAAACTGTTTTCTTGTACTTTATTGAGGTTGTTTATTGACTCTGTCTTTATAGCAGTCCTTTCATATTCGCTTATTAAATATTTACATGTATTGCTTATGTATTTAGCTGTGTAAGGATAAATTAATCCCATCTTTAATCTGAGTAACTCTGTTTGCTTTGTTAAGGCCTTTTACTAAAGTAAAATAGAAAGCAGCCACCTCAGATAAGCTTCCTGCTGCTGACTCTTCCAGACATTCTGTGATGGACCCACAGGCCCCATGTCCCCAGGGTGCCCACGAAGACACCACGCTGAAATCCACGTTTAAGTGACATGTTCAGTCTGCAAGGATCTCTAATTTCCTGCATAGCCTATAAAGTTAGAACAGAATAGGAAGATAATGAACTAAACAACTGCAAGCTAAAAGGGGGCTTGTGGGTGACCTCCATCCGCCCCTATTAATGTAGATAACTGCAAATTAGTTTTCATATTGTAGGCTAATTATGAATTGGTGCTCATATTAGAGACAAATGTTTCTCAATGAGGTCCTCTAGCCCTACCACTGATGTCCTTTCCAGGCAAGAAGCTAGAAGATACTTCAAAAGCAATGGGATCGGTTCCCCTCCAAATGACTGTAGGCCTCTCTAGAGGGAAAAGTCCAGTATAGACTCCACTGGGAAAACATAACTGACACCTGTCACACTGTCAACACCACCGAGTATTTCTAACAGCCACACACGTCACAGGGTCTCCTTCTACCATCTTCTCTTTCCCAAATTCTCCCTTCTATTCTCCTTACTCAGTTCTCTCAGCTCCCACCAGTTATCTCCAATTTCAAGGAGCAATGTATTGAGTTAATATTCTTCCTGTAATGTCCAAGAATTCCTGGGTTCTTAGGAAGCTACAGAAATTAAAGTAGTGTGGTTCTGGCAAGAGGGCAGACATGCAGATCAGAGAAGCTTAGCAGAGGCTAGAAACAGACCCCCATCCACACGAATGAGAGCCTGAGAACAGCACAAAGGCAACATGTAAAGAACATCAATCTTCCCTCAGAATATACACAAAAATAGGGCCGAGGATTTAGCTCAGTGGTTTTGCTGCCTGCTGCGCAAGCACAAGGACCCGAGTTCGATCCCCAGTACCCACCCCCCAAAAAAAGAAAAAAAAAGAATATACACAAAAATCAGCTCAAGTAAATCATACATCAAAATACAAAACAAAAACTATAAAATTCCTAGAAGGATACATAGGCAAAAATCTCTGTGCCCTTAAGTTAGACAAAGATTTCTCAGACACAACACCAAGAGCTTGATCATAAAATAAAATACTGATGAGCAGATGTCATCAAAATTAAGAATATCTGCTCTTCAAAAGTTACTGCTAAGAGAATGAAAAAGGCAGGCGACAGACTGGGAGAAAATATCTGCAAAGCTCAAAGGACTTGTATCCAGAATATACAAAGAACTTTCAAATTCAACAATGAAAAGCAAATGATACTCCCTCCCAAATGGGCAAAGATTATAAGATACCCCACCAAAGAAGATATAGAGTAGAAAATACACAAATGAAACAGTAGCAAATTGGAAATTAAAACCACATCAAGATAACACCATATACCTATGTGAATGGCTAAAATTAAAAAGACTGGTCAGGCAACATGTTGGTGAGGATGTAGAGTGCATAGAAGTTCTTCACAGTGCTGGTAGGAATGTGACATACTATATCCATTTTGGAAAACATTTTAGCAGTTTCTTAACCAACTATATGATCTAGCCATCCCATTCCTAGGTATTTTGGGCATACGATTTGTACACAAATGTTCTTAGAGGTTTTACCTGTAGTAGTCCCAAACTGGAACCAACTCAAATGTCTATCAACAGCTGAGTAGATAAACAAACTGTGACATAGCCATTAAATGGAATATTGCACAGCAGTAAAAAGGAATGACTTACTGACATACACGACAACATGAATGGATCTCAAAATAATTTTACTTGAGTAAATACAGCCAAACAAAAAGCATTTATACTGTATGTTTCTGTCATAAAAATTCTAAAAGTGCAAGTGATCTAGTCATAAAGCAGATGAGTACCTGGAAACACAGTGTTAGGGTTGGGGGAGAGATGGGAGAAGAGAGTATGAAGGGGTGCTGGGAAATTTGATGGGAGCATGTGGAAAATCTGAACGATGCTGCAGCTGCCGGGATGATGGCTGCATTTGACTACACTTATCAAGCTGTACACTTTCAACATGTGAAATCGATTATATAAAAATTATACCTCAATAAGGCTGTTAATAAAGAAAAACTCAGTAATAAAAATGTGACCTCATTAGATCAATCGGGCTGTGCATGTCTTTGTTGTCCTTTGTGGACAACTGGCAGGGAAATCATATTGAACCTACGTGACTATTTCAAATATGATTTAATGGTTTCAAAGGCCAATAAGTACATTTGAGAGAGATGTATTAAATTTTAAAATAAACAGAACCTGAAAGGAAAAGAATAATGAAGAGAAAAGAAGAAATTTTAAGGAAAGGAAATGGTAGTGAAAACAAAGAATACATCAGTGGCCAATAAAATAAACTAGGATGATTGGAATGAAGAGGAGGCAAGATTAAGATGATAAATCTAAAGAAGGCATCTTAGTCAGCATGGAAATGGTGGAAAAAATCATTGACCTAAGGGAAGAGAGTTCATTTCAGGTGGAAGAAATGGCGTGAGCCAAGTCATGGGACGGTGAAGGCTCCTCAGTGCAGGGTTCACATGTGGTCTAATGAGGAGGAAGGCCAGCACGGTCACAGATGAAAGTGTGAGGACAGCAGGACGAGCGCATGAGTGAACTTGTGTGTTGCCCTAAGGAGCTCAGGCTTTGTCTGGTAGAAGATGGACAGCCAGGTGGAGTGGTCCACTCTGCAGCTAGAGGTCAAGAGCTCAAAAGAGAGCTGAGTAATTATGGGTGAGCTATTCAGTGCCATTCCCAGGTGAGCTATTGTGTTGATTCACTTAGCTGGCTGCTGAAATATTGTTGAAAAGTAAACAGACCAACTAGACGAGTCAACAATCTTGTGTACAGATGGTCTTACAGGGAAGGGAGAAGGGTGGAGTAGGAAATAGTAGTTCATTTCCATGTTCAGAAACCAAGACTTGTGACCAAAATGAACCTTGACCCTTCCCTGAGGAGTATTGCTTTAAGCAGATATGGGCTAAATCAACAAAATTGCTTGAGTAGAAAAAGCTGGCCCTTTAAACCTGGAGGGTAAAATTTCCTAGGAACTGACCAGCAAATTCCCTGGGCTTCCTTGGGGACCTGTTTAGAGGGGACACATGGTCCTCAGGGCATGGTGCGAAGAGATGACACCTACAAAGTCCTCTGGGGAACAGGCTCCCCTACAGAACCATAGAAACAGAGATGAGGGAGAGAGATGTTCATGGAGAACTCAGTGATGCTACTATCAGTCAGCTCTGTGCTCCACATATGCGCTAAGTCCTAGTTTCTTCATTTATAAAATATAGAGTGTCTTAAGGGCATCTTTATGCACCAATTCCTGGTGTGCAGCAGAAAATCAAAAAAGCTATTCCTCTTCTGGGTATCTTCCTGAAAGAGTTAAAGACATCATATTACAGTGATCCATGCTTACCATGTTTACAGCAGCATAATTCATAATAGCTAAATCTTGGAAGTGCCCTCTATGCCCATCCACAGATGAATGGATAGAGAAAATGTGGTATTTACACACAATGGAGTACTTCTCTGCTATAAAGAAGGATAAACATGAGTCATTTGTGGGAAAATAGATGCACTTTGAGACCAGAATGTTAAGTAAAATAAATCAAGCACACAAACTTAAATATCACATGGTTTCTCTTATATGAGAAACCCAAAGTATAAATAAAGAAGAAGAAGACCAAAAGGATAATAGGCAGTAGGGGGAGAGATCGTTCTCAAAGGGAAAGAGAATAAAAAGATAGAAGGAGCAAGAAGAGAGGGAAAGGACAGTGATGAAGAAAGGAATTGGGATGTGTTATATTCACGTGCTGACCCCACACAAGGAACGTAAACATTACGTACTGCGCACAAGTACTAAGAAACTAAACTAAAATAAAAAAGAAAGACAAATCTTAGTTGTAAAATTATTGAGATCACCTCTCTGTTGCAGCTGGAAAGCTCATTGTGCCTGTCTGAGCTCAAGAGCCACTCCAGTAAATGAGAGGATGAGGGGGGAATATAAAACTGTCAAGATTCGAAAGTGGTCTGGGCTCTGTTATTCATTCGTACACTGTACCTTTTGGAAATAGGCCTTGCTACTTCTGCACTGCACCTTCTTTCTGAGAAATATCACCCCCTTACCAGCCCCACCATCCCTTCACCAGCCGTGTCGCCACACTGCCGATACTGCACTGTTACACGGTCCGCAGGAGCTTGTAGATGTCTGAAAAGTTCTAATGCAGTACTGTCATGTTTTTTGTGTGTTTCTTTGTTGAGTAGCTCAGGAACATAGGGAATACTTTGGACCATATCTTTGCTTTACTAAGCAAATTTTAAATTCTTTTTTCTCCCCCTAAGTTGCTTAGGGAAGATAAGATAGCTGGAATGAAACTGGATGTAGAAGACAATGTGGGTGGTACCTTTCAATCTGCACAAATGTTTTATTTTAGTATAATTTAACAAACCCAGAGCTGTGAGGCTTTGCTTAAATGGCCCTTGGAATATGACCAAATTAATTAATCTAATTAATTAATCTAATTCACTGAACATCAATGTTCTTGAACTTCAGTGAACATACAGATCACTAGAAAAGTTCATGAAAGTGAGAATTCCTAGACTATTTCCAAAATCTCTAGTGTAAAACTTCTTGGGGATACCCAGAAATCTGGATCTTAAGGAATTTGGCTCCCCACCACTGCAGGTGAGGGCGTCCTTGAACTACTGTGGAGAACACTGGGATCTTGCAGGCATCTCCCTGTGAGCCGACTTCTCCTTACAAAAGAATCCCATTCTGGCAAAAACCAGATCAAAGGAGTGGCCCCACTGCAGACCTCTTCAGGGAATCCTAACTGAGTTCCTGCAGGGGTACCCAAAATCCTCTTCCAGCATCACATTCTGAACGGGACACCTAAAAAGAAAAAAGATTTAAAGGCAATTTTTCCAAACCCTCAGGCAATTTTCTAAAAAGTGAAACAGAAGAGCAAATATACATGCATGAACACACACATACACACAACTAGAAGCCAAAAATATTTGTAAAAAGCCACAAAACAAATAAAAGAAGAGTAAAGCTGCCAGAGGAGAGCAAGACTTAGTTTTCAAAGACATTATTTGCAAATAGAAGTTCCAGGTTCAACTAATACTGAAATTTTACAATGTGCCAAGCAATCAGACTGGAACTTCCAAATACATTATCTCAAGCCACAAGTAAGAGCTTAGGGAGTTATTCATAGACCCTCTTAATAGATGAAGAAATGAAAGGAGAGACTAAACTAATTTGCCAAAGGTCGCACAGCAGGAAGGCTGGATCTGACCCAGGATTGGCTGAATCCAGTACCCCTTGTATTTTACTACACTTCCCCAAGCATAAATTTTTCTATAAACTTCACTGAAATAGCAAATGATGACAGCTAATGTTTACTGACACCTTACTAAGAACCAGGCTCTCTAATGAACACTTAAAATGTATTATTTTCTTTCATCCTCACAATCCATGAAGTAGATAAAATCATCTGTAATCTCTAACAAGAAATCTGAGGTCTGGAAAGATTAAATAATAACATGTACTGTGAACAAATTCATACAACCATACCACAGGTTGAAATTAGGTCTCATTTCCTGATATAATTCTGACATAATCTTGAGTTCTTTTGGTACAATCTGAAGACTGTGTTTAGAACTTCTTATTGAAGAAAGTGTGATTTCCTCTACTTTTTAAAGAGAGAGATGAAGTATAGTGTCATGACACTATGTTCTTTCAAGTTCATTTCAGCAAAGTGCTGAGGAATACTTTATTTTCTTTTAAGCTAGTCTAAGTAAAGGATAGAGAAAAAATAGCTCAAGGTGAGCTACATGAAAGCTCTAAACTTCAATATTATCTGAAGTGCTTATTGTTGACAATTACATTGATCAGCACGATAATTAATGGTTCAGTTCAGAATTTCTCTCCTTGTCATAAACCACTGGCACTGATAGTTTTGTAGATGGAAATGAGCTTGGCCTGAAGGTGGCTGAGGGGAATATAATCTGAGCAATAAAAAGATGGTTTATGGGAAATAGCTGTAGAAGAAAACCTAGTATTTCTTTCTAATTTGTACACATGTTTATATGTGCTAAGAACTTTCAAATACTATACAGGATGGAGTGACTAGTCTAGTTGTCCTCGGGGTCAGCTCACCGTCCATCTTGGGGGCCTGGCCATCAGGCACACACTAACTCCCCACCATACCTATGGGTATGGTGTAGAGCTTGGGGCTGGGCTTTTCCCCACCCTATACTCAACTAGGCTTTTCACTTCCTATTAAAGAGACTTCTAAGGATAGACACTGAATTAATACCAGATCTTTAGCTCTAGAGTTTAAATCCCTGTTAAAAGTAGAACTCCAAGCACAAGGACCCAAGTTCGATCCCCGGTACCAAAAAAAAAAAAAAAGTAGAACTCCTAGAGTGGTATAAAAACAAAAACTATTATTTGTATCAAAAAGGAGCAGTGCAGTCTTATCTCCTGTCCTCTATTCCAGAAAAATATATACTGAGCTTTCTGACAGCATTGGTCCACAATAACTGGCAGGGGAAATAATTTTGAGAATCCAATGATATCAGTGTTTCTTGATTACCTGCCAGTCACAAAGATCCTCACAGCATTATTCCCTCCCTGCACATTCCTTTCACACTTTAGTTCCCACACTACTACAATTTTATCTTTTCCAGAAGAGATCAGTGCCTAAAGAAAAGAAGACGGACCTAAATTCTTCCCAGTTGTGAATATTAACAGATGTGGCCTCTACTTAGCCATTAACATAGTTCCTTTGGGTAAAGGTAACATATTAAATATATATGGTAACCAACAGTTCACATTTCTTTGCTATATATGTTTTAATTCTGTCCTTTGTTTATCTTAGTTACACTGAATATAGATTCATTAGTTTTGATACTATTATATTTTAATAAAAATTGTGCTGTTTAAAAAAACATGTGGAATTAAGAGGTGGAGTTATCTTTTCCTTAAGATGTTCTCTTTGCATGAAATAACTTTTCATTCAAATGTAAATATCTCAAAATCATGACATTTCTCCCAGATGTCCAGGCGTATTTGGAGACATTTGAATTATGGTTCTAGCCTTGTTATAAAGCATCTTCAAAATCAGGAAATTTTAAAGGAAAATGGTGCAGAATTCTCCTCTTCCTCCATGTTTTCCTGCACACCACACTCAGGCTTGGACAGTCACAGACTCCTGTCTTGGCAAGCCTGAGTCATGTGAGAGCTCATTGCCGGCTCTCAAAGGCTGACAGTGCTTCGCTCTTCGGTGCTTGGTAAATGTTGGTGGAACTGATTCCAGATAGCTTGGGTTTGAAACTTACAAGTCTTATAGCAGAGAGAAACCCAGTGACATTTAAAGAGGCAAGGACACTATTCTAAAGTGAATTTTAAAATGGGGGGGCGGTGAGTGAGAATAGTGTCTATGACTTTTCAGAATTAAACATTTTGGCTATTCCTCCAACAAAACATGTTCCATTGAGACATTATCTTTCCTAAGTCCCATCTGGATTTTACAAGATACTGCTTTCCAAGGTGAGGAGTGCAGTCCTTCAGCCAGAGCAGTGCACAGGCTGGGGTATGGCTCTTGGCCCTACAACTCCCCCTCAGCAGTGATCTGACTTTCCAGCCTCCTCGGCTCCGAGGGCTGTGGAGATGCAGTGAAGGTGACATACGAAAAACACTTTGCAAGCAGGTGTGGGCCGAAAGGAAGTGTTCCATCAGTGTTGGTTATCAGCCTTAAAACGAGCACTTCAACAGCCTTATTGAGATATAATTTGATGCCATCAAACCTACCTTTTGGTGCATGGAATTCAGTGTATTCACAGAGCTATGCAACTGCCACACTGATCGTAACCATCTAATGCAGGACATTTCATCATCCTCCAGAGAAACCTCACTTCCGAGGGCAGCCACTCCCAACTCTCCCTCCTCACAGCCGCTGACAACATCTAGTCTATTTCTGTTGCTTGTCCCCCCAATTCACTCCACTCATCCATGTGCTACAAGACCTATATCAAATCTCTTTCTCTGGGAAGCTTGGACAGACCACCCAGAGATCTCTCCTTCCTTGAGATGCCAATGTCATGTTTCAAACTAACATCTGCTTATTGCTTGCAGTTCTCCAAACTCACAGTGTGTTTGATCCCCACGAGCCTTGGAAAGAAGTATGCCCAATATTATTAGCCAATTTTGTACAGAATTAAATGGCTGGTCCATAACTGTACAGCTACAAAGTAAAACACAGTAAGCTCTAATCTTACAGTGGCACTCTAAAGGAGAAACAGGTTCTACTGATACTGTGCCCTCTAACTCTCAGGTTAAGCTTTTATTTATCACATTCAGTCTTCTTTCCTTCATGCAGCTAACAAATACATACAGTATCTAGAGTACATTTACTGTAGAACTGCCACCTTCGGAAGCTAAATTTATAAAATCAACACTAAACTACCAAGCACAGCAGCTTTAAAAAAAATGAAGTTACTCATGAGACTAAAGTATTTCTCAAATATTCTGTACCAAATAAACCAAGGACTTTTCTGAATCCAAATGTCCTTAAGGTTGTACTCTTAGGACTTCAGTTACATCAACTAAAGTAAACAAAGCTGTAACCTCACTGACTATAATATATCCAATCTGAGGCAATGATAAACTATGACTAAGGGTGATCTAATCTTCATGAAACCTTGGGAAAGAAAATCAAAGGCAGTAAGGGATTGTGATTCTAGAGTCAAGGGAAACAAACAAGGGAAGTCCTTTTTGCCAAAAGGCTTTCTAGATCCCAGTATGTGGCAAGGAGACCAAAGCAGAATCTGATGGTCTCACTGAGCTGATGAAATGGAGATCAGAGCCCACAGAGGCTGGAGTGGCTACACTGGGAGGGGACAAGTACTAGAGGAGGGAAAATAAAGCTCAGAAATTGTGTGGGGTCTCTTTGAGTCCCTGGGCGAATGCTACACTGGAAGTATATAGAATAAGATTCTGTGAGACCTGGAAAAGAAAGTATATCATGTAATTTGTCTGCTAAATAATTCCCAGAACTCATACAGGGTTAGGAGACAACCGAGCTCTGACCAGAATGGAAAGACCCTGTTAAACCCTGCAGGTATTAAGTATAAACCCCAGAAAGACGTCAAGTTAGTAATAAAGACAAACTAGCTCTAAGACAGCTTGAAGATAAGATTTGGGAGAATTAAGCTGAACATCAAATAGCTTAACTGCCAGTCAAGAAACCAAGAGGTCAACAGTGTAATAGTCCCAGTGTTCAGGATCTAGCCAAAAATTATTAGAAATGAAGAAAAGCATATCTAGGAAAAAATCAGTCAACAGACACAGATCCAGAAATGACACAGGTATTAAAATGAACAGAAAAGGATGTTAAAACAGGTATTAGAAATATGCCCACAAATTAGCAGGAAAACAAGAGGAGAATGAAGGAAGAAATCTAATTTATAAAAAAGAACTCGCAGAATTTCTAGAATTTAAAAACGTAACATCTGAGGCAGATTAAGTACTAGCAAACATCAGGGAACTCTGAGACATCGAAACCATCTAGACTGAAGCACAAAGAGAAGACGGAATAAATGAAAAGGCACCGGTGACCTGGAGATAATGTCAATGATTTAACATATATGTAACTGGGAACAGGAAGTAAATGCAAAATATATTTGGAGAAATAATGTAACAGTGCTTCCAAACTTGATAACCATAAACTCACAGATCTCCAAATTTTAATAAACCTCAAACAATCAGGAAAAAACAACTACACAAAAAACAAAATTTCTGAGAACCAGTAAAAAGAGATGACCTTAAAAGTGAGAAAAAAAGAAACATTATGTGCAGTGAAACAAAGATAAGTGACCATAGGAATCTCATGAGAGGCTGCGCAAGTCAGGAGAACACAGAAGGGCAGCTTTCTTGTCTTGAAACAAAGTAAAGCAAAAGCTGCCAAATTACCATACTGTATCCAGAAAAAACGTTATTAAAAGACTTAAGACAATTTAAAGACATCTTCAGACAAAGAGAAACTAAGAGAATTCACCACTAGTTGACATATACTGTAAGAAATGTAAAAGATTTTTACAGAGAAAATGGTAACAAATGAAATAGGGCCTCTACCCCCAAACAGGGCTATTAGGTCAGTAACTGGAAAATAATTTTTCTCATTTAAAAACCTTTTAAAATGGTAATGGAATTTTAAGAACAATAATAGTAGAAATATGTTTTGGGGCATACATGATATACAAAAGTAAATTAGGAGACAAGAGTAGAAGAAACTTGGTGAGGAACAAAAGGAACTGTACGGTCATTGCATGACATACGGAGGTGTATGATACTGAATGATCAACTGTGACCAGGAGGCACAGTGCAGACACCAAAGCAGTCACTTGTAGAAGATAAAATGCAGTATCAAAACTAGTCCATTCACCCAGAAGGGCAGAAAAAGAGGGTCCCCAAAATCAGATGGGACAAAGAGAAAATGCAGATCAAGATGGAGCACTGAAACTTAATCATATCAATAATACATTAGATTTGAAAACAGCAACAAAAATAAAACACACACAAAAGACACAGGAGGAGTAGCACTTTATTGTTGTATTTGTATAAAAGTCTAGCAAGGCAAAATTAATAAAACAGATCAGTGATTGCCTGGAGCCAAGGGTGTTATCCACAAAGAGACATGAGAAGTCTTTTTAGGGTATGGAAATATTACGTATATCCTGATTTAGGTGGTAGTTACATGGGTGTGTATACTGAGTACTTAGATGGATGTTTTACTCTACATACAGTATACTTTAGTAAAGTCATTTTAAATGTTTTTTAAAAGACCTTTAGTGATTAAATAGAGATTTGAACTGAAGAGCTTTGACAATTCCTTTTGTTCTTACTAACTTATTATGCAACTTTTTGTCAGATCTGAAAAATGAGGTTCCATTGATTATTGAAGAATATAATGGATAACTTTCTGCTATGTGATGCTGTGACTTAAAACAAAGGTGCTCAGTTTTTAGAAGAAAATATTTAAAGCCTAGAAATTAATTTACCAAAAGAATGTCTGAAACCTGTATGATGACATCATGAACATTATAGGACAAATAACTGAAGAGGGGTGTGTCATGCTCCTAAATGAGAAGTCCATATGGTGAAGTGGTTCCTTCAAGGTAAGGTGGACATAAACACAATGTCAATCAAACTCCCATTGAGAGTTCTTGGAGGAAGGCAAGTGGCTTAGAAAATCAACTTGAAATCTCAAGCAAAAGGTATAAAGGGTAAGATAAGCCAAACGATTTGGAAAAACCAATTATGAGTTTGTCTTGCCTACCATATTGCAAAATATATTAGACCTAGGAATCAAAGCAGTCCAGTAACAATGAAAGAACAGACAAATAAAATGATGAGTCCTAAAACAGAAACATGTATATATGGAAATTTATCATGTTATGTTGTATTCAAATGAGTTACAAAGGGATACACTGTTTAATAAATGATATTGAAGTAACTGATCACTAATTTATTGAAATAATTGGCTTAGCCCTCACCTTCCATTAGACATTCAAATGAATTCCAACCAGATTAAAGATTTAGACCAAAACAAAATCATGAAAGCACTGAAAGAAAATGTTAAGAACGATACATGTAATACTGAAGAGATTTCTTGAAAGAGGGCAGGAAACTCAGAAACTATCAACAGAAAGACTAGACAGGGACATACTACAGAAGTTTAAAACCTGTGCAGAGAAAACAACTCTTTTAAAACATTAAAAAGCAAAAAATAAACTGATAATAATATTTTAAAATTCTACAACAAACCTAAGATTAATGTAATTAACATATAAAGAGATCTTGTAAATGAAATGACATCATCATCCCAATGCATTCTTAACAAGTTAAAAGATAAATATCGTTTTATTTTGTGATTCAATTTATAGAAACATACCTAACAATAAAATTTCCTTAGATCCCCAAAAGTTTTTATTTCAGTAGTCTGTGTAGCAGGCAGGAAGAGAGAGAGAGAGAGAGAGAGAGAGAGAGAGAGAGAGAGAGAGAAGGAAAGAAAGAAAGAAAGAAGGAAAGAAAGAAAGAAAAGAAAGAGAAAGAAGGATCAAAATGTACTTAATGGAGGATTAAAGTATGATCTACTGATACAGGAGTATTCTACAGAGCTATTAAGAATGAAGGAACTCAACAGTATTGACACAGCAAAGTATTATACCTCATTTTATATGCTGTGCTGTCAGTTTTAGTGAAATATTTTTAATTAAGAAAGAGTAGAAGCCTTTTACCTGACTCAGTAAGTTAACAGAAAAAAAAAAAGATTAAAAGAGAAGACACCTTAAATATTTCATTTAAATTTGAAAAATACATATATTCATTCTTCAGTCTTTTGATATAGAATCAAGGACTTTAATTATGGGTTCCCTTGTTCTTTTTAGAAAAAAAAAATCCCACCTCTAAAATACAGCTTCAGATTTCTTGTTTCAGTTTCTTCAAGTGGAGTGGGGAATAAAATTATGTGCAAAGCAATACAGATAACACTCTACTTAGATTTGTCCCCCCCCCAATCTTTTACAATTGTCTTGCCCACTCCTCATAGGATGCAGTTTCTTCAAGCATCCAGCCCTTAGAAAATATGTTTGACGCGCTGAACTTAGTTTATGCAAGTAATTCCTGTCATACTCACATTTCAGTTCATATAATTAAAATACAATATTACTGTGACAACTACTAAGATAAAAGTTCTAGAAACAAGATTAACTCTTTACAAATATAAAGCTCAATAACCTGTAAATTAATATTCAAGTCTATTGATCAATGTTTTATGAGCTTTTTAATGAAATTAACATGAGTGAGTTTAAACCAGTATCATTAACTCTATATCAATGGATATTATAAGTTTCCAGACCTGCACGGTCCAAGGTAGTGGCCACTGGCTACCTGTGGCTACAGACACCTGAGACATGGATGAAAACATAACACACATACCACACACCTCAGAGACTTCATATGAGCAAGAGAATGCAAAACACTGTGCTAATAATTTCTATATTGATAATGCATTTAAATAAGATTTTTGAAATACTGGATTAAATTAAGTACAGCATTAAAATTAATTTCACCCATTCCTTTTACCAAGAAATGTGGCTACTAGCTTATTTAAATGGCAAATGTTGCTTTCATTCTCTTCCTGTTGGGTAGCACTGTGTAGACCTGCAGACATCCTTCACTAACAGTACTGTCATCTGTGAGCCTCTGCTCAAAACAGTAGGTCAAACTCTATGTTGTATCATTGCTACCTGAATCAAAGGCATATTGGAGCACCAATTTATAATTTCCCTTAAGCAGACTTGGGACTCTGTGTCAGGGATTTGTAGACTGATGCCCACTTTGGTATGGCCTGTGAGCTAAACACAACATTCATATTTTTAAATAGCTGGAAAAAAGAAAAAGATCGATATTTTTTCATTTGTAAACATTACCTTAAATTCAAATTTCAGTGCCTATCAATAAAGTTTTATTGGCATACAGACACATTCAGTTTGTGTATTATCTAGGACTGCTGGGTGCTAGCAGGCCACAGTTGACTGCCAGCCACAGAGGCCACAGCACCTGCTGTCTCCAACATTTACTGCTGGGTGTTGGCTGAAAGCTGGCTGGCCTGCTCTATCATCCCTTATGGCTCCTGGGCAGAGTTAACTGCCACCTGCATCTACAGGACCTGTGAAAACCATGAAAAGGGAAAGTTGTGTCTCCATTCTCCTCTGTGCCAGAGGCTAGTTTAGATTTCAAGCTTCTTAACTTGCTTTTGCTGTATATTCTTGACTCAAAACAGTGCCCAGAGCCCCAGCTCCTGGAACAGTTTCTACACAGACAGTATCACAGAAATGCCTAGGGATCTGTTGACATGCAAAAGTCAATGTGCGCTTGGCTTTCACATTCTCCTGTTCCACCCCTGAGAGCCCTGGTCAGCCCCCGAGCGCTGGACCTTCCTGCCCTACTGGTGTCTAGCAGAGGGGACAATTTTATGCATTCTCCTTGGCAGGACTGTTCAGCTCCTGCTTCCTCCAGTGCCTACCTCTGTGGAGCCCGTAAATGCAATCTTGTCTATGCCAATGTGAGAAGCAATCGCTGCGCCAGCTGTGGGCCCATACCCTGGCAGAATATTGATCACTCCAGGTGGAAAGCCAGCCTAAAAAAGAAAAGCAGAATAGGAGGAGCTGTATCTCTCAAACCTTGCCACACCCCGTCAGATGGGCACCACAAACGGCTCAAGGGGAAGGGCGCCAGGGCTCCGGAGGTCACCGTCCTACCTCTTTGATCAGGGCCCCCATGTAGAGCGCGCTGAGCGGAGTCTGCTCCGCCGGCTTAATCACCACGGTGTTGCCGCAGCACAGAGCCGGGGCGATCTTCCAGGTGAACATCAGCAGGGGAAAGTTCCACTGAAGAAGAAAACGCAGGGTCCACAGATGGGAAAATACTGCTGCACTACTTTGTTTTTAAACTGTGATTTCTCAGATTTCTCGGGCTCGTCCTCAATATAAATCTTGCTTACCACAAAGTATAGATGTTTAGATTTCTAATTACTGTATTAAAAATATAATGGCATTGACTTTGAAAAAAAAATCTCTTCCTCTCTCTCTGTACAACAAATTCCTTTATTCCAACAAGCCACCCAAAGAAATCTCATGATGCAAAGGGAAGTTTTGTTTTTCCTTTGTATTGTCTTGATTTTTCATTACTATTGTTTTCTACTGTTTTTCCAATAAGTTCTTATGTGTGAAAAAATTTTCTTGAATTTGGGGTTTTTACAGCAGGATTTTTTTCTATTTGGTGTGAAAGCTGTTCAACTGTGGAAGAATTAAAAAAGAAAATTCTAGCTGTACATTATATTTATTTCAACGTGTACTTCAAGGTACTCTAGCACCTTTTCTCATACATATGGTCACAAAACACACAGTATTCCAAAAACTAAATATCTACAGATGAGAATGCAAAATTTTTAATCTGTGCCCTTCCTACTGCAAAATAGGTTAATGAAACTAAAATATATTTATGTGAGTGTATGAATTCAGGGCCTAAAATTGTTTAAACTGACTCGAGAGGACACTGAGCTTGTGCTGTCATAACCTGAGGCAGGAGCCTCATCACTATCAGGTGTCATTGATAATTTCATAGAAGGAAAGCAGCCATCCCTGTCCTCCCAGCGCAGGGTTTCAGCCTGACGCATCTCAGCTGCCAGCCCCGAAGAGTTCCCACTGGCCCTGGCAAGCCTGCAAAAATATACAAGTGTCTTGGCTTCACCAAACACCCAATTTCTTTTCCCTCTGGTTGTTTATAAACTTGGGAGTCTTCAGTGATGTTTTAATTCCATCTGCAGTGTATAAATCTTGGAGTGCGGTAATTGAGCCAGAGCTGGCTGACAAGCAACCTTCCTCCTGTCAGAAAAGCAGGTCTGGGTCCCCTACAAGGTGACAGATCTTACCCTGGGAAGCTCCAAGCGGGTTCCCCTGGGGTTAGGAGAAGAAAAACTCCAACAACCAAATGTCTCATTTCCCTTTCCAATCTCTAATACATTTCATAGTAGCCTAGGGCTTAGCAATCATTTGAATAAATATTAATAGCTTCCCCAAATCTTTAGCTCCCAAGCCAAAGATTATCTTCAGTTATTCTCCTGTATTTTGAAAAGAGAAATCTTATCTCTACTGTAAGAGTTTAATGTGAGCATCTCCTTGAAATCTTCACTAGAACTATTAGCTCGTACTGCTAGCAGATTCTCTGATGTATTATACGGTGCCAAGGGTATGTGTGAGGGAAGGAGCAAAGGACAATGTCTAATGTTCCAATCCAAACACTAAGCACAACATCTATTTCCCTTTACAAGGCAGACAACAGCCCGGCATGGTTTCAATTATAACCATGACATTAACTGTACTGCTGTGTCTTTTGTAGTATCTTCTATCAAGAATCTTGTGAAAAGAAGTGGTGAGAAAGAGTAAGATTAAAAGACCACGTAAAATAATATGCCTGGAAAGATGGTGAGTCACAGTTCTAAAAAATAAACAAGCAAATACAACAAAGAATCGGCTTTCTACAAGCAAAAGAGCCATCCATAATCAAGGGCAGGTTATTAATACACTTTGCTCTGCTTTGCTTATTTGAATCAGGAGAATTCCACGACTGGAGAACTCAACTCCTAGTAACGGAGCTGAAACCCTGTCAACCTGTTCAAATAAGCACTTAAAGGGCGGCTGTTGAAGATATGTCAACAACAGGAGCTCCATTTTCTTCTCCTTAGTAATGGAAAACACACACACACCCAGGACCCTGCCTGATTCACGTGTCTTCAGGAGAACTGAGTCAAAGGAAAACAAACCCGAGGCACGCGGGGTTCACTCACCGGGATGATCTGTCCGCACACCCCAATGGGCTCATGTCTTGTGAAGGTGAAGTAATCTCCATCTGAAAGAAAAGGCCAGTCACTCCTACGAAGTTTATATTAGGAGGTGGGAAAAAAAATGCAGAGGGAGAACTTTGCTGGCAGCAAAAAACAGAAAAGAAAGTTTTTTAAAAATCCCAATCAACCATGCACAGAAGCTGGTAGGAAAACTGCCACTTGGTCTTGGAGCCCTTCTGGATGGGAGTCCCACACCCCCAGCGTCTGAGGAGAGGACCTCAAGCGTAAATTGGATGACAAGTCTGTGATACTAGAAGAAGGGGGAGTATTAAAAATGAAATTATATGCTAAATGTTAAAATGACACAGTAGGACCATTACCTGAGGTAAAAACTGAAGTGTTCAAGCTTTTAAATAGTTTTCTAAGAATTATAAAAAATAGTAAAGAAAATGCTATTGGGTAAATTTTAAATGCTGGTCAACTGGAAGAAAAGAGGGGTGAAAATACAATGCTTTCCCTAACTCAAACTAGCTACGCAAACACACTTCCTGGGGACCGGTGTAACCCAGGCAGGTCCAGGGCTACTTAAAGGAGGCCAAATCCACTTCAGAGAAGATTGTCAAAGTAGGCTGGGAGGTGAGCCCAACCTGTCCCCTGGGCTAAAAGGAAGCGAGCTGGAGAGAAAATGAATAACCAATTTTCTTGTAGGTGTAATAGGCAATTGGAGTAACTGGCCAGGAAGTCAGAAACAAATTTCAATGCTTTTATCTGAGTTATTTTAAAAAGGTTAATTGAGCCAACCTATTCAATTTTTAGCATATGGCTATTCATTTCTAGAACTGGGCAAAGTCTTTGCTTTTTCTTTGGGAACTTCCCTAGAGTTGTTTTCTCTCTCAAAAACAGCGCCCCAAGGGGTGGGGATATAGCTCAGAGTACAGTGCTTGCCTCATAGGCAGAAGGCCCTTTGTTTGATCCCCAGCACCAGCATGGAAAAAGAAAACAGAAAAGCAGGAAGGAAAAGCCTGTGGGTTGAGCGAGAGAAATGGAAGTGACACCAACTAAACCATTTACTCATTGTTTCTGAGCACACCTCAATCACTAATATTTATCACCCAGAGTTGTTTTAACTAAACTCAGAGTTAAACAATTTGAAGTCATTAAAGTCCTCTCTTTCTCTCTCCCCTCTAGACCTCTGCTCTCCAGTCCTCTTGCGAAAGTTAAGTGCTAACTGTTGCCAGTGCATCTTTGCAAAGAACTTTTATTCACATACAAGTATATGTCTCATCCTCTTATCAAATGAGTTCATGTTATTCAGTCTTTCATATTTTATTTCCCCACTTTTTCCATAAGTGAACACACCTTTTTCATGACTGCATGCTACCCCACTGGCTCAGTAAGTCGTGATATTACAGTGAACTCTCCTGAGGATCAATGAGGCTGCTATTTGTGGAAGCTACTTATAAATAACACCATAAAGGCTATTACATTATACATCCTTGCATATTTGTGCAATTTCCTGATCAAAGTATATGTGCATTTCACATTTCCATTAATATTTGCCAAATCACCATCCAGATAGTTGCACAATTCATAATTCTAACAACACGTATTTTCTACTCTTTAAACCTAGGGTTTTTCAGATATTTTGATTTCAGCTCAGGGGGCAGCTAGAAGGTGGCAACTTGTTTTGATTTTTGTCTAGTGATACAGGAAGGTGAGCATCTTTCATATTTGCTAGCTGTTTTCACTTTTTCCTCCGAGTTATATCTTTGGTCAGTTTTGAGGAACTCTATGGATCTTAAGGAGATTTGATTTCTGTCATATTATTGCATAGGTTTCTGGCAATAATCTGCTCCTTATCTCCTAACTTTATTTTATGCATAAGATTTTAGATGGAAGAAATGAGGAAGGAGGCAGCTTCAGCAATGGTGGGAAACTGTTCTAGAATATTTCCATTACTACAAGCGCAGTCAAGATGTGGACACTTCTGCAGGATGACATAAGAAGTCCTGGTACTGTTTTTAAATTTAATTGACTAGTTCTGTAGGCAGACAACTCCCACATCTTCTGAGCACCGATCATTGTTTACAACAATGCAAGTTACCAGCCACCTTTACTTTGTCAAACTCTGGAAAGGGTTTTCATGAAAAGCAAGGACACTCACCAATATGCTAACAAGCATCACTGGCAAGGAACTGTCCCACAGTGCCACTTTGTAACATGGCTCTGGGGATGGGTTGAGGGGAACGATCACAGAATTGGAGTGTAATGCTGGAACAGAGTCCAAATGGGCTGAGAAAAAGATCAGGGAAAGAGAAGTGGAGAAGAGAACAGGTGTGTGTTTCAGCAGAACCCGGAGGACACTGGAGTGGCCCAGAGAAGGTTCAAAGGCATCTGCCCAAGCTGGGGAGGCAATGCATAAAGCATCTCCCTTCCATAACCTAAATGCTTGGTACCTTAGCTGTATTGCTTACATAATATCAAAAGTTGCTGGAGAAATGAAATCAAGAAGAAAAAACATGTAAACAAAATTTTAAAAAGCTGGATTCACGAGGAATTGAACCTGACCCCATAGTTGTGTTCTGCAAAAGAAATTGGAGGAATAAAACTTGAATAACCCACTCAGATTTGACAAACAATTGATTAAAGGTTGGCACTAAAGGGACTGAATTTTCCAGCCCCACAGTTCCTCTAAAGGGTAAATGAAGAAATAAAGGGCATTTTGGTGCTTGAACTCTTCCGAAAGGAGCACTACTGAAAGGAATAAAGGGCCCTCGGCCTGCTGGCCCCTGTCGTAGTCCCATTTGGACAGTGAGTGGTAACACCCTGGATGCCTGGCTGTGTCCTCTATGGCCCCTCAACCGGGGCTCACAGCACCCAGAAGTCCTTCCCTGTGCCAACTCCCACTGCGTTACCCCGAAGCCAGTCCCTCAAGAGGCCCCCAAGTGATTCTGCCCATGTGTAAGTATCAGCTGCTCCATCCTTACTTAATAATTTCTACTAAATGCACCCAGCTTTCAAAAGCATGCACACAGCTACTTGTTAGCATCCCTTTAAGGAAAACCTATGAAATACCAGGTTTCTAGGGCTAGTGATATTTCTAAGAGTCTTCAAACCTAGTAATTAAGTAAAAAGTGTCCCCTGGTTTGTTGTATGGGGTCATCCGGCGTGCTGCCTGTGCTGCAGCCCAGGTGACAGGATGGCTTGGAACCCAACACCACAGGAGGCACTGGCTGTCCTGTTTGGGGGTCAGCAGGACGTCCCTCCAGGCTCCCAAGGGCTGGATCCAGAGAAACTGTGGGGTAGAGAGGAGTCCACAGGTCTATTGACAGCCAGCTATGGCTTCCCAGTTGTCTGTCCTCATTTTTATTCATTTAGTGTTTGCCTCTCTGATCCATGTTCATCTATCTGAAAGGAATTGGTGGTCCAGGAGAATTTGATTACTGCTATTAATACTTTTTAAATGGTAATATAAGAACAACAACACTACCCGTTGCAGTAGGACTTTCTAAAATATTTTCATGTCTTCACCTCCATTTCATAGTCAAAGAAACAATAAAGTAGCTATCATTATTAATATTTTTAAGTGGAGAGAATATGCCACAGAAAGGTTAGTCCAAAGTGCTACACCTGCTGACGTCATGGCTCTGGACTTGAACTTGGGACATTAGACTTCAGGTTCTTTACCCACAAAAATATGCTAAGACCTTTTAGTGAGGAAGACGTTGGATTTAGGTACATAAGCCTAGAATTAGAGTGTAGGGCTGGGGATTTAGTTCAGTGGTTCCATTGCCTGCCCCACAAGCACAAGGACCTGAGTTTGATCCCCAGCACCCTCCCCCAAAAAAGGTGTATAGAATTAGAGTGTATGCCAAAGAGTACAAATGGAGTAAAAGCAAACAAACAAAAAAAGTTAATGACAACCCTTTTGTGAGAGAACGTGAGAAGATTCTTAACAGATTTGGACACAGTGAGCTCACACAAACTGTGGTATCTTAATTTATAAAGAGAACCTCATGGAGCAACTTCCCCTAGAACATGGGAGCTCAGGGCTGAGCACTTCTCTCCCTTTCCATTATGCAGAATCTACGTGATGGGGAGACAGTGTCAATTCTCTTTCTCCATACCTAAGATGACACATGATAATGTGTATCATGAGTGCTCTTCTTTGCCTAGAAGAAAAACTTACAGTCCATTTTGTCACCTTTTATGCTAATAATGCTCTCTATATATGGCAGGATAATTTTCAAAGTCATTTCCTTCATTTCTCTAGCTTTGTGCTGTAAGTTTAAAAGCTTTATAGAAAACCAGTCTCCACCCTAACTCAAATACTCTTTTCTAGGCTATAACGACTTCGGGTCTTCTTCTCATCTGAACATGAGGACTCACAGAGAGAATTTAGGCTCAGCAAGAGAGAATCACTTTTGATGAGGGTGCCAGAAAAATGATCTAAACTTCATATTCTGAGTCAATAGTTTAAAATATAATTATGGTGGAAAAAACTAAAGCGAAGAGGAATACCAAAACAGAAAGACTAAACCACACATGGAAGACATTTTTCCTCAGTCTCTTTTCCCTTTCACTTAAGAAAGTTGTTCTGGTGTAGATATAAAATGTCCCTCCAGAGTTTCATGTTCAGAGATGGGCCCTGGAAGGAGAAGTTTCCTGGGGCTGTGAGCTGGAAGGTGTATTCCTGTCTCTGCTCATCCCTCCCCTCTCCTTCCTTGGTGCAATGGGGCGAGAAACTCTCCTCCACCATGGTCATTTCTGCCTTGGAGCCAGCTAACCATGGACTGAATCCTCTGAAACCATGAGCCAAAATAAACTTCCCCTCCTTTAAGTTGCAGGTGTCAGATAATTTGTCCAAGCAATAGAGAAGTGACTAAAACAAAAACAAAACACTTAAAGAGTAATAGAAATTGCTCATTAAAGGGGTGCATATTAAGACACAGCCACAATTATTCTGACATGTTTTTATACCTTTGTGTTTTCAATGACCAAAGAATAGTTTTCACCTCATGAAGAATATAAAAATCTTACCATCGAATAATTCCTTATACTATAAATTTGGTTGAACTGTGGATTAAATTTTACTGAGTATGTGTGCACTGGGAAATTTCTGTAACTGTACTGAGAGAAGTCTTTGTCCCTAGAGGTGATAACAGGATGACCCTTCTCTGCAGCTGTGAAATACTGAGCTGACGGTCTGCATCACCACACTACACAAGAGACAAAACAATATTTACTTTAATTTAAAAAAACCCATTTCCATAATTTCTTCAAGGTAAGCATCACTGCTAAAGACAGATGTTACCATTGCCTGAGAAAAATTTAACATGATTTTTATTCTCATAGGAATATCTGGCATTGGTACATTCAACACATAAACTAGTGAGAATGTGGTTAGGAATCTGTACACTCAATAAAATCAGAAAAGAAATCATACAGAAACGATTAAAGACTATGCATTCCAAAATGTGCCAGAAATTGAGGAGAAGAATATCAGAGTTCCTAATTATAACCCTAAGAGCATTTCGAGAACTGTGGCAAGTTATATATACCTATTAACAATACAAGTGGGGTTATTCAGTGACATAGAAATCTGTGGCCTAATTCAGTGAATAAGAGATCATTTCCCACCTCTAATCTTCATACCAAATTACCTTTTGAGGAGTTAGCACCCCTTCTGATGACCCTAGGGTTAAAAAATGAGAACAGTTCCAATGAACTATTCCGTCATGTGCCCTCACAGATCCCTGTGCATGCTGACACTCTACAGACCTCTCGGAACATTTGACAGCTTCAGCAATAAATTCTGTAAAAAGCCCATTCAAAGGATGAAACTTCACCTTGACCTGAAGTGGCACTAACACTGTTCATCCCAGGAGTCTGCCAGTTAAGAGTCTAAGAAGTTAGATTACACGTTCCTGAACCTGCCATGAAGATGTCTGAGCCCTAACATTATTACATTACACACCCTTTAAAAGGTCAATTTACTTCTCTGGACTTGGCTTCTCTGTCTATAAAATGAGGAGACTGGCCTTATGGGTCCCTTTTTCAAACACGGCCTCTCACAGAGGTTCCTTGTGAGGCTGACTTCACGACCTCTGTCACTGCCAATTCAGATCCCACTAATGACAGCCCATCCTTCTCGGGTGGGCAGAGCACACAGCTTCTCGCTGCCTTCACTCAATTTGTCAAGGTCTCAGATTTCACCCTGTGTGTTCCCAGCTGACAACACTGACCTCAACCAGGGAAAACCTTAGGGTCCCAGTCAATACCTGAGCACCTTTCCAGCCTATTCTTTAGTTTAATAGGTTCGACTGGAAAAAGCTGAAAGAAACATAAATAATTACATATGCCCTGAATAGTCTTTAACCTTTTCCACATGCTACTGTGTCATAAGACTATTTTTTTGGTCAGCATTCAGCTTCAAGTATGGGCTGCATTTTCTCTACATACCATAAAATCAACACTCATTGCACAGAAAAAGCTAAGGCAACACAAGTCCATTAACTCTCATCTCTCCCTCAGTAAACTGAAAACAAGCTCTGATCCTTCCTCCATTGCAAGGAGGTTATGGACAGGCAAGAAACAGCAGATCTGATATGTTAAAAATAATCAAAATAAGGAGAATAATATTTCTCATCAGGGCTGCTATGAGATTGAAGATAATAAATGAGCACAAAGAATGTGTTCAATAAATCATAGTAAGGATTATTATTCATCATCATAAATAGGAGCTCAGTAGAAGAGTCAAAGCCTAGGATGTGTGTTCAGAGAGAATGGCCCCATGGCATGAAATAACGGATAGTGCTGTACAGAGAAAGACATCCAGACCCTTGTGAATCAAACTGACATTGCATAATTCTGCAGTAACGTCCAAGTGTGGGCCTTGGGTGGAGCAGAATGGGGAGCAATGGGAGAAACTCACAATTCAGAGGAGGAAACAGCTGTTTGGTTAATCACTCCAAAGCAATAATGTTTTTCTGCTCTTCCCAAACTTTTATTGGGAGGCGATCCTTTCAGGGACAAGCAAAGCAGATACTTGTTTTCACCAAATGATTATCCCTCATAGCAAAGTGCTTTCTAAAATGCAATTTCAACTAAAGCAATCATCTGTTTAAAATCATCTATTCTGTGCTTCACCATCGCCTACAGAATAAAACTTACAGCACAACTGATGCAGGCCCAGAGCCCTCCTGTCTTGTGTAGCTGGCTAGAGTTTCGCACCCAGCGGCATTGCTGTGCTTTCTCCTCCCCCAGGCTCCCTGTGGTGCCCCTCCCCATCTCACCTGCACATCATAGCAGGGAGACAGGTCTTGGGCAAATGGGAAGGGTGCTCCTCCCTCTCCAGGGAAATGTAATGCTGGATCATTAACTTCCTACTTCACCCTCTGAATAGGCCACCCTGAACTGCAATTACTGTTCTCCGAACATCTTAGCGATTCACTTTCATATCCCCAGTGCCCAACATGGATCAGAAAAACAGCAGGTGCTCAAAAAAATCTGTGCAATGAATGAATAAATGAACAATAAATGGGTAAGAGGCTGAAGGTAAAGCTAGCAGAGGAGGTGAAGGAAGCACACTTCCTACCCCAGGGGACACTACCTCAACCTCCCCAAATGGGAAGAAGGGAAATAGACAACAGCATGATTCTTCCCACTCTTTGTGGTTCTTATCTTTTATCAGAGATGCTAAACTAGGTGAATTATCATGTCATTCAATGTAGGCAAGCATTCTTAGATTTTTTTTATTTAAATACTTTTCAGGTTATTTTTTATGGGTGACCAGCCACAGCTGTATGCTTTTTCTCCCAGACACTCACCATGAAAGCCACTTTAAACACATAACATAGGCAGGGAGATCCACAGCCGCAAGTGTTCCAGAACATGTGAAATTCATAAGTGCCATCTTGCCAAAACAGTCTAGATATAGTCGATCTTCATTACTTACAGATTCTGGATTGGCGAACTTGCCTGCTTGCTAAAGCAACCCAAAATCCAATACCTGTGGCATTTTCACAATCATTTACAGGAAAAAAATCTATTTGTCCCTACACATATGATCCCAGTGAAGCCTGAGCAAAGTGACACTCAGACTTCTTGCTTTAGCTCTTACACTGTAAAAAAAAGGAGTCATTTCTGTGATTTCATTACTACAGTCTTTTCCCATTTGTGTGATTTTGTTTATGATTTTGCTCTAATGGCTCCTGAGCACAATGCAGAAGTCCTGTTGATGTCCCAAGATGTGACACCCATGTTAGGCCAAGTCCACTTGGGAACAAGCTACTGCGCTGCTAGCTAGCTTGCCATGAATTCAATGCTCATACACCAAAAACAAACGTTAAAGAAAGGGCCTTTCAACAGAAACACCATTAAACAAGCTCATGTTCTGAATGGTTAACAGAAATGTTCTGCATAGACGCTCACCGGCACCTAGTCAGGCATTTACTCTAGGAGCAACAGTTGAGAAATTGTGAATTCAGTGTCTATGACAACTTTGTAGAACATAACTGAATAATTAGAACCAACTAAATATTAACCGAAAGCCATGGAGAAGGGTGAAGGGCACACCAAAGTTTACAATGGATTAGGCAGAAAGTGACTTGGTTTGAATCTAAGACCTCCTACTTGCACTGGCCACGTGGTCTTTTTTAAGACACTAAACCCTTAACTGTCTTACTTTCTTACCTATGAAATGTGGTATGATATCTTTTTAAGTCCAGCATATCTCACAAGATCACAGACAAAATCGCTAGATCTTTCTTATACAGTGGGCCCTTGATTATAAACTCAATTTGTTCCTGAGGGCTGACTGTAACTCAAGTTGGTCAGTTGAAGGCTCAGGCTCCTCCTCACAGCCTTCAAAGTCTCTCTCCTGTATACAGGCAGATCTCAGCGTCCTTAGAGAAACATCAGCCCAGGATTTCTCAATTAATCCCACACAGGCAAGGATGTTGTCATGTTCCTTCCAGAACTCTTTAAGGGTTAAATCTGTATCTGAGACCATCTGGAAGCACAAGTGGCCAGCATTTGGGTTGTAACTCAAGACTTTGGTCATAAGTGAAAACTAAAATTCAGGTCATAGCCCAAGTTATTCATATGTTAGCCTAGATCGTAACTGGAGGGTCCACTGTATATGAAAAAACACTTTCTACTCTTGAGTGTTATGCAAATAAATTATGAATTTATGTCATCTTCCAAACATAAAAATAGAATTTTTTGCAGTGAAATGCATGTAACACAATACAGACTGCATGGTGAAAGGCTAGGGCCTTCCTATAATCCCTATGTCACTGTGGGAAAAGGCTGAGCATACAAAGACAAAATCAGGCTGTATGGACTTAGAAACATGCAAAACTGAATTGGCTGAACAAACCTGAAGAAAAAAGTGAATAATTATGACCACTCCCACCTACCTGACCTTCTCCCACGATCCCACTGCTCTGGTCCAGCTTGATGCATCAAGCCCTGGTAAGACCCCGCTACCTCCTTGTGATGATATTTCTTCCACCCAATAGCTGAAATGGATCCTCTGCTAAAGTGATTCAGAGCCAAGGTTCTAAGGTCAAAACTCGAGCTCTAAAACTTATAAGCATGTGAATTAGGAGAACTATTTAAGTTCTCTAGGCTTCGGCTTCCTCCTGGGTCCTTGTTCTTGGGGTTGCTGTGGAAGCACTGGATTGGTGTCATCATTAGGATTCAAGCTCAGCCCAAGACCTCTCCACCCACCACCCTAGTCCTGGATACTTTCAGCTACCTCAAAGGGATCAGCACTGACCTAACAGAACCCATGTCTGACTCCCCTGCAAAGACTTAGCCATGTTTTGTGTTGTTGATTTTGATCTGGATCATAATAATACAAAAAAAAAAGTCAGGATTATTGTTTTTATAGATCATGAAACAAATCTGTGGTCATTATGGGAAATACAGAAAATAGGAGAAAATACAAAAAAGAAATGAAAAATTATCCATAATCCCACGACTTGGAGACACGACTTTTAACATTTTAGAGTATTTCCTTTTAAAGAGAAGGTCTTATGTTCCAAAGGACAAGAGCTAAGTCTTAATCTTGGAATTTTCCCAGACTCGTCCCTGCTCACTACTCCTCGGTACCACCAGCACCTAATCCAGCATTGGTAGCTAACAAACATGTACACCTGTCCCTTAGCTGACTGACACACTGATTTAAGTGGCTCCTCTATACACTTATATGTATACCATGTAGCTACAGAAATCTCGACACTGTTAGAGTGACGTAATTTGGCTCTTTGCAGGGTTTAAGCTGCTAGAAGTGTCTTGGGTCTCTATCATTTGTAGCTATTGCTTATGTATAGTGGTAAAAGTGTGTTTCTATTTGGAATCTCACATTTCCCTTTTCAAAATCCTCAAATTTCACATACCTACAGGAATGGTCATTCCATGAATTTTATCAGCCCAGCCAGCGTAATACCGAAGTGTTTTGATGACGCCTTGCAAATCCACATAAAAAGCTTGGAGGAATGGTTTGCCACCATTTAGGGACTCCATGGTCTGTAGGGAAAGATATGGAGAGGAACTAAGTACCGAGAACTTTCCACCTATACACTATTTTCTGGAGCAAAAAAAAAAAAGGAAGAGAGAGAATGTAACTGAGTATGATTGGTGATGTATACCTGTTCCATTCTGACTTCCAAATAAAGGATTGGTTCTCTAGGAGTGCAAGTTTGGCTTACTTTCTAGTAAACAATGAGTGTGACTCTGTGTGTGTGCGTGTGTGTGCATGCTCTTGTGCCTGTGTGTTTCCAGGAACCACCATCCAAATACAGAAATTCAACAGATGATAAAGAAATGTTCTGCTTGTCAAACTGGCTTCTGTTATATTAATGGTCATAGCTGAATGGAGATTATTTTTTGAGTCTTCACTAGTCATTTAAATCCATAAAGAGAAAAGGAGACATGGGCTCTTTATGCAATTGATGAGAATATATAACATCTCCACAGTCCCCAAGACCCCTGCTGAGAAATGGAACACTCACAGTGCACACTGAGTTTATTTATTACCACCAAATAAACAAAATCTCCTCTAGGGAAGCCTCAACTTTAACAAGTCAAAGGCTGTCTTTTGTAAATATTTATGTTAACAACCATTATCTATTAAGAATAAAGTATCTGGCCCATTTAATAAAAACATTAAACAGCTTTACATTATAAACATTATTTTAATGGCATGCTCCTAAATTGATTAAATCTATAACCAAAACCATGATAAAGGAGTACAATAAATAAGAGTATTTTCATTTGAGACATACTAAAGGTATTATAATTTTAATAAATGAGAGCATATATTTGCCATTTCGTGTCTTTATAAGGAAATTGTACATCACATACTAGTGTAAAAATTATTTGATGGCTAACAAAGCTAAAATTGAAATATTCTTCACTCAATAAGATAATTCTGTTTATCTACTTACTACCTGTATCATTGTATTCTGGCTGAACTTTATTAAAGGGTTTTACATTATTTCCTGGGACTTCTCAGAACATTTGTATCCTCATAAGATGGCACTACGTTCTCCAGGAAGCTGCCATAGAGCCTAAGTCTACAAATCACAGAATGAAGGAGTCAATACCTGGAACTGGGCCACACAAGTGGTCCCCATGAGAGGCTGACAGTAGGGAATCCTCCTGAGAACTACCAGCCCTGTGTCTATTCTCGTGTGTGCTAACTTTGGACTCAGTGGTAACTTCCATTTTCTCCATCTTGAGCTCTCTTTTATTCCAGAGGCTGCTTCTTATGGAAATTACTTCTCCTGTACTTCAGAAGGGTTTCAAAGGCAGAATCGAATTTGCATGTGGTGGGAAAAGAGACTTGGTCTCAGTAAGACACATGGTAGGAAAGGGGGGCATTTGAGTTTTACTGCATGAAAATATAACTGCAGAAGTAAACCACATCATCTTCTGGTACATATTGTTAGTCTGACACATCATATGCATGTATATAACTCAGACATTCATTGGCCATTTATGTGCCAGGGACTGGGCTAGGATGACCAAAAAACAGAGTAAACCCTAAATCTGATTCTTAAGGCAAGTATAATTCCAGTGAAGAGACAAACGTATACACTAGGATTCCCCAAGGTATTTGGAGGAACTCAGTTTTATATATTAGAGGGTTTGCCAGAAAAAATAACGTTGAGGTAATATAAGTTTGAGGGGCATTGTCGAACCTTTCCAGGGCCTGTAGTCTGGGACGCTCCAAGAAGGAGCTACTTCACCACGAAGCACCTTCCTCATAACATGTGTGAACACTGCTGGGTTTCTTACAGCCAATAACATGTTACATACCCTTCAGTTCCAATCCATCTCCATAAAGGAATCATCTTTGTTTCCATACTCTGGGCAGATCGAGGGGGTGACTGGAGAGACAGTGGGGAAGGCACAAATGCTCCCCTCCCCCAAAGCAAGTTAACAGGAGTGGCTTGAATGCCCAGAATGAGGAATCTAAACATTACCTGATCAATGTGGCCATGGGCGGCGGGGGTATTTGTATTCTCAAAAAAATGGGGTTTGTATATTAAAAACAGCAACAGAAACAATAACAACAAAAACCACTAGATAGGAGAAGCTCCTTATGTCGGAAAAACGTTCTAGTAAAAAAAAAATGTTGTCTCTCCTTTCTCTAGATTCTAGAAAAAGATGATAACTAGAGCAGGATGTGTGAGAGGTCCACATCCTGCTGTGGGCATCAGAAGGATTTGATCCATGGGCAAGTCAAAGCTTGTCCTACTTGATCCCAGGAGGACCACTTGTCACTGGTCTTCTCTAATCAATTTGGAGACTCTTCTGTTGCTTGAGGAAGGACAATCCTTACCAATTAGGGGATGTTACCGTTTTTCCTTTACAATGCCATGAGAAAAGATGCTCCGCTGGTGCCTAACTTCCCTACCTGACCTGATTCCAAAACCTTAACATCTTTCACTCCTCATGAAAATTATGCATGCACTAGCTCTCCCCCCAGTTCCGCTTGACAGCATACTTTCAGAAAGACAAGGAATCCAAATTCCAGCAGAAAGGTGGACTTGGGATAAAGGTGTACTGTTTTCTTAGGCTACTTACTGCAAGAATTGCTCGGTCTCGCTCCACCAAGTCTGCCAGCTTGTCCAGAAGACGTCCTCTCTCCGATGCATCCATCCTTCTCCACACTGAACCAAGAGAGAAGGCCAAGCGGGCTGCCTGCACGGCTTTGTCTATGTCTGCCTGTGAGAGAGGAAGGGGCACGACTGAGGAGAGGAACACTACATACAGGAAGGACACAGGCTCTAGCAAAAATGCGATGCCTATGTGCAAATACCACATTTTCTTTATACATTCGTCTCTTGATGGACATACAGGCTGCTTTAAAGATTCAGCTATTATGAACTGTGCAGCACTTATGCATGTATCACTGTAATACGATGTCTTTAATTCTTTTAAGAAGATACCTAGGAGAAGAGCTGAGCTGAATGGAGTTTTTAATTTTAGTTTTTTGAAAGTCTCTGATTTCCATAGTGGTTGTACTAGTTTACAGTCTCACCAATAATTTAGAAGGGTTTCTTTTTCCCCTGCAGCCTCACCAGCATTTGTTATTATTTGACTTCTTGATGATACCCATTCTTTTTGGAGTAAGGTGGAATCTCAGTGTTGTTTCAATTTGCATTTCTCAAATGGCCAGAGACACATACACACAATGGACTACTACTCTGCATACAGAAGGATAAACTTGAGTCATATGTAGGAAAATGGATGCATCTTGAGACCAAAATATTAAGTGAAATAAAAGAAGCACAAGCTTAAATATCACATGGTTTCTCTTATATGAGAAATCTAAAATACGAATAAAGACCAAAATAAAATATGGAGAATAGGAAGCAGGGAGATCGATCTTTTCCAAAAGAGAAGTGAATCAAGAGCTGGAAGGTGGAGGAAAAAGAAAAGAAGGGAAAAATAGAGGAGAAAAGAATGAAGATGTGTTACGTACATGTACCAACTAACCACGAGGATTGTAATCATGCACTGCAGACATGCACCAATGAATATAAAACTTTAACAAAATAAGTGACGCTTAAACTAAGCAATGGTGTCTTGGGAGCTCACGTGCTGCTCCACTGTCCCTACTGCAGAGTCTTTCTGAGAAATCCGTACCTTGTCTGCTTCTTCAACTTCACACACTTGTTCTCCCGTGGCTGGGTTATAGACTGGGAACACTCGCCCACTCTCTGAGTTCTGCCACTCATTGTTAATGAAGATCTAAGAGAGAAGACAGCAGAATGCAGTCTGTGACTTGGGTGATCCAAAGCCAGTCAATGACCAAGCAGCATGAAGTGCCACAGTAATGACACTAGCCCTGTGCATGTGTCTTTTAAACATTCTTTATTTAACAACCAAGTTACTTTCCTGAGACTAAGTCGTTAATTGAATTAGTTGCTAAATGAGGAATCCTGTATAGTATGTACATTACAATATTCAGAACAAAGAAATAATGTGATGATTTTGCTTTTATTTGAATAACTCTTCCATGCAGTACTGTAGCATATAATAGAACGTAAAACTACAGTACTGTATTGCACAGTACAATCCACAAAAATTACAGTACTGTGCTATAAAGGAGCCACCAGAAAGCTATCCCGTCGCTCACACTCATGTGTACAAAGTTGGAATGTGGGTTATAAGTTGGAGCAGTGTACCTCAGTCATAAGTCTGAACAGTCATTAACCAGGCAGGTCATTATCGAGGAAGGTCTTATAATGAAGTGTAGAATTGGAAGTGTTGAAAGGTACTCTAAACAGAGAGAAGTCCAATTCAGGAATTGGACTTCAGTTCACTCCCAATTCAGGAATTTCCTCTATGATAACATTTGCTTCAAAGTCATCCAAAGACTGACTCTAGTTCTTACTATAAATACAGTGAAGATATCAAGCAATGAGAGAGAAAGTGAGCCTGCAAGGTCAGAATCTCATGTACATACAACCACACAGTGCGGTTAGGAAAATAGCTGTTGACAGTCCAATCTCTGCCAGTATCTACAGGGGTTAAATGGTGGCTCACACTGCAGTCCTCCATTGGATTGACTGGGGCTGGAAGAAGCATTTGCTGCTCAATGCATTTAAGATCCCAAGTCAAGCAGTGACTCTGACCAAACCAGTGCACTAAGCTTCAGGCATAAATCTAAGATTTCTTTGGCTTTGCTGAGTGGGCTACACAGGTTAGCAAATTAGTCTCTCTCAAATTCCTTAAGAAGAACAATTTTCTTACACATGAAGTGGAGATTGTATTAAAATGGTGAAGAGATTAATAATTCAAGATTATTCAAGTCAATTGTCATAAAATTTTAACAAGTTAAAGAGGGAAGTTAAGTAATGAGATTTTATAATTTTTGCTGACATTGAAAGAGAAAATCAAACCTCAGTAACAATTTTTGGACTATGAAACTCAAAAAAAAAAAAAAACATGATGATGTTTTATTCTGTAAATCTGCGGCGTCACAATGAGTTTCTGAACTTATGAACCAGTTATCCAGACAATTTAGGACAAACACAATGATAAATTTATTTGTTACTACTTGCTACTGTTTAATAATCATAAATGAAGCTAAATAACTCTAACCCTAATATTAAATTCTAGAAAGTGTCCCAAAACTTTCTGTTCACATTTCCCCCTTTGTTTTGTTAAAGGAATGAGCCTGTGTGGAAAGAGGCACTAATTAAACCAGAATCTTCTCTTCCCAAAGGCTTTTTGAGACAAAGGGAGAGAAAAGACCTTAAATCTGCACAGTGCATAATACAAATGTACCAATCACAAACACTAGGGCCTTGTAATTGCATAACACTTTACAGTTTATAATACAATAAGCATAATATACTATTTTATCCAATAAATACCTAGATATTTCTAGATAGAGAAGAGGCAACATGTCTGCCCACTCCCCAGAAACAAAATATGATCTCTCAATAACAAAAGAAAAAAATTAAGAGTTGATTTTCATTAGGGATTTAGTTCTGGGGTATTATTAAGTGTAAGGAAGAAGAGGTCTTTCCAGTGTTCCTTACTCCTTTTATTTACTGAATGACTGAATCAGACTTCTTAACTTTTGTAATAATATAAAGGTCCACTGAATCCAATTTTAGTTTTTAAGTTTCTTTGTAGAGCAGTTCTATTTATAAAGATTTATGACTTTTATTATTTCTTAGAAGTCTTCCAAAGGTGGAAGAGAAAAATTATTTATTTGTAATTGGACAAAACCCATTTTCCTATTATTAATATTTAAGTCCATTGATTATTTTTTTAAATCTAGGATGCATTATGGAATTACATGATCTTGTATTTCTTGTATCTTGAAACATTTTCCTAGTTCAACCTAGAATTTTTTTTTTTTTTTTGGTACTGGGGATCAAACTTAGGACTCTGTGCTTGCGAGGCAGGTGCAATGCCACCACTGAGCTAAATCCCCAGCCCCAACCTAGGAATTATTTAATTATCACTCATGAATTATTTCCAACTATGTTTTTAAAAATTAAAATAATTAAGCTGGGTGTGGTGGCATACAACTGTTGTCCCAGCACTCTGGGAAGCTGAGGCAGGAGGATTCCAATTTCAAGCCCAGGCCAAGAAAATTAGTGACTTAGAGAGATACTGTCTCAAACTAAAAAATAAAAAGGTACTGAAGGTGTTGCTCAGTGCAAATGGCCTGGGTTCAATCCCTGGTACTCAAAAATAAAGTAATAACAAAAAACTATAGAATTGAATAAATACATAAGTCACTGCTATTATACCTTTCTTTATGGTGTGTCTTAAGTGCATCATCTTTCAAGAAGGTATAAAATGAGTTCAGAGACATCATCCTTGTCACCTTATTTTTAGCTTTCATTGAACACAGATAAGAATACAGAATGTTTAATTTTCTGCCTATAATGCAATAGAGAGGAAAATGAACACAGACATTGCACAGTTAGTAGATCAGTGAGAAGACAGACGGAAGCACTTAAGACACTACTGGGGGGTCAAACTGACTACATAAGCAAAATATTGGGCTGTCAGTCTTCAGGAGAAATCCATTCGCTCAAATTCTAACCAAAGAATCAACAGTGTGTTTATAAAGACCAAAGGATATAGGATCATCTAGCCCATTAGTCATTCAGCAGGAAGGATTTCATCATTTAATACCTTGCAACAAGGACCTGGCCCACTCTGTTTTAGTGGGACATGTGACATTTCTTTTACCTTTGCTACTTGTGAGTAAAAATTTACTTAATATGACTCATATATTAACAAATTCTAGAGATATACATATATTTGTGATTTGAGGGACAGAGGTCCAAAAATAAAAGAACGTTCACGAGGCTGATCAATCTAACATTTGTAAAATTAAAATGAAATTAAACGAAAATGAAAATATTTTTGTACTTATGAAACAAACAGTTGCCATCTTCTACAAAGTTATGAGCCTTCAAGCTTTCAATAAGATTGCATTGTGGTAATGCACATGCAAGAAAAACCGAAAGTCCTGTTGAGGTGTAACCTACTGGAGATGTGTTTTAACCTGGAATCAGCATTTATGACCAAGGAAATGTTCTAGGCTCTTACATGACAGCTGAACACAGTCAACTGCACTCAAAGGCACTGGTCACTTCAGTTTACCCAAACCCCAAAACCAGGAAAATATGGAAAAAAATTGGTTTGCTAATGTTTAAATGATTATTTTGTTGTTTTCATCATCTGCTTATTCTTCTGTAAATTGTTAGTAAAATTATCATAAATTAAATTTTTGAAGAAATTTTAAAAGGGCCCATTGTAACTGGATGTTACCAGTTACATAATGGTTATTTTTCCTGGTATGCAAAATGATAAGATTTTTTTCTCCTGTTATCAGATTCAGCTTTATAATGATATTGGGGGGCATTGAGAATGAGTCTTGCTACATTGCACAGGCTAGCCTTGAACTCACAGCAATCCTCCTGCCTCAACCTCTCAAATGCTGGGATTACAGGTGTACACCACCACCCCTGGCTATATGACATTTTAAAAAACTATACCAATTGTATTGCTGGTACATAGGATAGCACATACATCTACAACACTTAAACATTTTTGGCTTCTCGGGGCAATTTTCAAAGTTTTCAATTCTGTCTACATCACTTTTTCTCTGACCCAGTCTCCTAGGAGAAATGGTTTATTTCATGGTTGTAGCAGAGAAAGTACAATATTAGATCTGGAACATTATAGCACCAGAAATCAAGTAAATGGTCAAAAATTGATGGGGATGTAATAAGAAGACACAGAATCTGTGTTGGTGAGCTTTCCCATTGTTAACATAAAATATGTGAGACCCACAATTTAAAGGAGAGAAGTTTATTTAGACTCATGCTTTTAGAGGATTCAGTCCATAGTAAGCTGGCTCCAAGGCGGGAACATGGCAGAAAGGGTGTGGTGGAGCAAAATTGCTTATTTCATGATGACCAGAGAGCAAGGAAACAGCACCAAAAAGGAAGGGGGTCAGATATAGTGCTCAAGGTCAGGCCTCTATGTCCCATTCAGACAAACCCACATGATGCTTTATGAATCCCTTAAGATGTTCACAAGCTAATCTAATTGATCCACTAGTTTAACTATCACATTCTACACCATGCCAACCTGACACCCAAACATATCCCCTTAAACCGCACTTAATCTCCAAGTAAACACAAGGTCATAATTCTGCCTAACATGATATAACTATCCTGTATACAACTAAAAATGTATTCATTCCTTCCCTAAAGTCTTAACAGTTCCATCATTTCTAAAAGTCCAAGTCAAAGTCTCTTCTGAGACTCAAGGAAAATGCTTATCAATGAACACCTGAAAATTTAAAAAAAGTAAGTTAATTTAATTCTTAAATACCATTGCCAAAATGACACTGCACAGGGTAGACATTCCCATTCTAACAGGAAAGAACAGAGGGATAAAAAAGAACAGAACCAGAAAAAGGTCAAAATGCAGCAGGACAAATATTAGTCCCTGTAGCTCCATGCCAGAGATGCCAAGGCACACAGTGGTGAGATGTGCATCCAGAGGGTTGGGTGGCCCCACCACCATGGCCTTGCCAGTTGCAGCCTACACAGCCTCTGTCTTGGGCAGGCAAAACTCACTGCCTGTGGCTTTTCTCAGCAGATGGTCTATGTTCCTGGCATCTCCACCTTTCTGGGGTCTTCACTGCATCTTTGGCTTCTTTCCCACAGCTTTGCATAGTCCTCTCTCAGAGGCTCCTTAGCTGGCCTTCCAGGCCTTCCTTTGAAATCTGGATGGAAGCCTCGCTGATCTCACAACTCTTATACTCTTCATGCCTGAAAACCAGCATCACATGGAGGTACAAAGGTCTGTTGCCAACACAATCAGTAGCTGGATCCCCTTTAGGAGGAGAACAGCAGCCTCTGAGTGCCTGGATGGCTGAGCATGGTGAAATGAACCCATGGGGAACCAATTCCCTAGGAGTTTCTTCCCAAGTAGGTGTCTCAGGGGCTTTCTTCTCAAATGAAAGTTTTATACTTTTTCATTCTTGAGTCTAAAAAGGGTGGCAGCTTGCTGATTCTTTTTTTTTTTTTTTTTGTACCGGAGATCGAACTCGGGACCTTGCACTTGAGAGGCAGGCGCCAGAACCACTGAGCTAAATCCCTGGCCCTGCTGATTCTTGAGATATTCTTAAGGAATCTCTCTTCTTATCCCAATTCAAAGGATTTAGTTTCTATTTAATGGCACTTATATCTTTTGCCACCTCCTTTGGCTCCAACTTTACAAGCAATTCTTTTCAAGACAAATTCTAAGTTTTTCAGATACTTCTGCTCTGCCTTTTGCTCCCAATTCTCATTATACATCTGGCTAAAAGTAGCCAGCAGTACCCATGTCACAGCCTGAATGTTGGGCTGCCTTGAAATTTCCCCTTCCACATCAATTAGCCCTCTATCCCTAAACTCAGCCCCCCATAAAGTCTCAAGACATGGGTAAAATGTTGAAATTTTTCACTAGAGTGTAATATTCATGGACTCCAGTCCAATTCCCAATACAATCCATATTCCCAACTGAAATCTCATAAGTTTGGCCTTTACTTATTCACATTTCTATCAGCATTTTGATTTTTTTTAGTTCCAACTAGAATTGTCCATCAGGCTCAGCTTATAGCACTCTAGGGTTTCACTAGCCCACATCTTCAAACCTTTCCAAGCTCCTCCCACCAGCTCCAAAAGCTTCTGAACCAAAAGATCAGGTATAGTAACAGCAATGACTCTATTTCTCTGGAACCAATTTTCTGTATTGGTCAGCTTTCACATTGCTAGTACAAAATATATGACAACCATTACTTAAAAGGAGGAAAAATTTTATTTGGGCTCATGTTGCAGAGGGTTCAATACATGGTTTGCTACCTCCACAGCAGAAAAATCATGGCAGAGGGGCATAGTAGAAAAAAATTTCTTAGTGTATGATGGCCAGGAAGCAGAACAGGAGAACAGTCCCAGAAAAGAAGGGCCAGGAACCAGATACAGTACCCAAGATCACACCTCCATGATCTACTCAGACGCACCCAGGAGTCTGCTTTACTAATCCTTGATGCAACTCTCAAGCTAATCAAGTTGACCATCCAGATTAACTGTCATAGGAGCCAATATGAAGGGGTTACCAATGGCCACTACTCAAATAATTTAAACAACAGAATAAATAATGATAGTAATGTAGTATTACCCATAGAATTACAAAGACATCTGAGAGTCTGTAATGATAGAATTTTCTAAATTAATAAATAGAGGATAAGGAAATGCTCTTCACTATAAGATTCCAAATAAAAGATGTGAAAGAGTGATGGAATTAGATACTCACCATTTCTTAAACACCACAATAATAACTGCTGCAGGCAAAAACCATCAGTGGATAGTAAATTAGAGGGCAAAAGTGTAACAAAAGAATTGGATGTTCATGTAGTTTCAAAGTATCTCCTCTCAAGACACTTGCTAATTGCAAAGGGAAAAACAATAACTTTACATTGGGAAATCTTGGCAGACACGACACTAATCAAATGATTAAAGCTGATGTCATCAGCAATGGGCCAAACTGACATCATATGCTTAGGAAATGATGTTCTGAGAAAGACAGAAAAACACTTGTGTGGTATTCTTACCTGAGAGGCATAACCTGAGCTTAAACATGAGGAAACATCACACAAATCCAAATTAAAGCATCTCTTACAAAATAACTGGCCCATACTTTTTAAAAGTGCCACCATGAAAGACAAACTAAGAAAGTAATTCCAAACTAAAGGATACTGATGAGACATAGAAAGTAAATATATCTTGCAACCATGAAATTGTTCCTAGACCAGAAAAAAAGCTATTATTGGAATAATTAATGAAATTTGCTTTAAAGCCTGTAGGTTAGATAGTAATGTAATATCAAAGTTAACATTCAGATTTTTACTGTTCTACTCTAGTTATGAAAGAACATTTAAGGAATCTAGGTGAAAGGTATGAGAATTCTTTGTACTATTTTTGCAAATCTGAAGTTATTTTGAAATGAAAAGCAAATAAAAATGTAAAGTATCCTCTTTCAGTGCCTATCTTTCATATTATGAGTCCCCAAAATGAATTTATTAAATGAAGAGATGAGAATTCAACACCTTCCTTTTCAAAAAAGTTCTTTTAAATGTGAGACTGTTAAATATAAAATAAAGAATTCAAGGTTTATCTTAAAATAAGGTCCAAGGCCATAAAAGCTATTCAATTTAAAATTCCGATACTATTTCAACTCAAAGGGTTATTAATGTCAGTACAAAAACTATAAAATTCTGCTTTTCAGTGTGTTAAATTTCAGAATCAATATAAGGAAAAACAGGAACTTTTCTATTCTAGAGCTCTTTGGAAGTAGAAAATACATCTGACCTTATGTCAGACTTTTACTGTGTTTCTTCATTTGAAAAATATACTACAAGCATTCACGTATAACATTGTATATAATTCAGTGGTGCTGTAATAAAGGAAAAGAAACAGATGAAAGATGATCCTCGTCTGCTCTAAGCTTCTAAGAGGACAGGACAAATTAGCCATAAACCTAGCTTTCTTCTGTGGTTGTGAACAACTGTCCACTGACATTTTATGGGCTGTTGCTGGTATTAAAAGTCGGCACTTAGGGTTAACTGGAATGGAATGCCTGCTAGAGGAGGACATGAATCACTGTCTAACGTCTTTTCTGATAAGATTAGAAATATAATACCTCCCACATCAAGATAAGGTCTAAAACACACTGAAGAATAAAGACTGTAGTTGGGCAGCACATTTTTCACATTACACTACATTTAATATGCACAAAAAGGTATGTGTAATGTATGTGCAGATGTAAGTCAGAGTCTGCCACAACTCACACATGATGAGCACTCCATCCAAGCACTAGAATGTCAGAGTATCACTAAGGTTGTGTGTGTGCTCTGCCCTGACCCTACACGCCACCTGGGCCTACCTACCACTGGAAGTAACCACTAGCCTGGATTTTTCCCTTCTTTATTCTTAGATCTTTTCCTTGTTTTTCCTGCCTGAGTGTACTATTGTTGGGTGGAGGTTTCTAAGTGTGTCTAATGTATGAATATTGTCAAATACACTGTCCAGTCTTCTTGATCTTTACCATCTTATCTGTTTGTCCTATAATTGAGATGGCTGTGTGGAAATTTCCTATCTTGTTGGTGTAAGAGGCAATGTGCCCCTTAGTGCTACCATTTTTATGATTACAAATGTGAAGCGATTTGTGCATATATGTTTGTAACTATGAGATCTCTCTGGTAAACCCTTTATCAATATGAAGTGATCTTTTTTATTAATAGTAAAGTTTTATATCTTAAAGCCTATTTTGCTCCATATAGATTGAGCATCCTTAATCTGAAAATCCAAAATCTGAGATCCAAAACTTTGATGGTCAAAAAGTTTCAGATCTGGAGCACTTTGGCTGTTGGATTGTGGGTTTAGGAATGTTCAACTTGTAAAGTCCCACCTCTCCCAGCTCAGAGGAGGTAATCCGTGCAGGTGCCAACAGCCCCCCGCCCCAGTCGAAATGAGAAAACACATAAACAAGTCTCAAAACCAGACTTCCAGATCACCTACAGCAACCCCAAAGGGAAATGAGATGGAACACTCTGATATTCAACCACCTGGACCCACTGAACTGGCAACAAAAGGGGATCTGGAAAAAATGAAATCAGAAACAATTTCTCAGATAACAGGAGAAATTGTGCCCCTAGTGCAAGACATAATTAATAAATCTAGAGAGGAGCTGAGGAACATGATGGAATCCCAACATAGGAAACAAATGGAATCCATAAAACAGATGCAAATAGATTTCCAGGAGATGAAAAACTCCATTGAAAGTCTACACAGCAGAATGAGCCAGTGTGAGGACAGAATTTCAGATATAGAAGATAAGATTAGAATTAATGACCAGGAAAAGAAAAATTGCTTCAAAATTATAAGGGAACATGAGAAGTCAATCCAGCAGCTGCTAGATGATACAAAGAAGAATAACATAAGACTGATTGGAGTCAATGAAGAAACAGGAGAGAATGCAGATGACATAAAAAATCTCTTCACAGAAATAATGGCAGAAAACTTCCCAAGCAGGGGAAAAGAGCTTGACATACAGATAAGTGAGGCATATAGGACTCCAAATAGCCTTGATCAAAAAAAATCTACACATAGGCATATAATTGTTAGGATTCCAGAAATCCAACAGAAGAACAAAGTTCTACAAGCAGTTAGAGAAAAGAAACAAATCACATACATTTTAGAAAAGGGACCTTCAGTGTGCTCATTTGCAGTAGCACAACTCCCTAAGCTTTTCTGAGCTTCATAGATCTTTTTCCATCTTTCCACTCTCAACTTTGTATACTATTTTGATGTGTTTGTGTAAATGACACATGGCTAGGTTCTACCGCATTAGATACAGAAGTCTCTTTTAACTCTCAAGTGTAATACGTGTATTTATTGTTATTGTATTTCATGTTATACATTGTGTTATTTTTGAACTTGATATTTCTGTTTGTCTTGCTATATTTTATTTTCTAATGTCTCCTTTTTTAAAAGTCAACTAAAATATATTGTTATTGTTCATTTTATAATTCAATTACTCCTTCCTATTGGTTTGGAAGTTGTACACTATATTTCTATTCTTTATTTGGATTTCCATATTTTATCATGCATACATAACAACTTGAAGTTTATAGTTAATCAGTATCTTAACCCTCCTGCCAAACAATTCAGTGGACTTACCACACTAAAATTAGTCACTGTTCTTCTGAAGTTTGTCACAAAATTCTTATTTTCTAAAGAAAAGTTTTAAGTAGGTTATTATTTTTAAGAAGGTTTTAAAATTTTTATTCTCAGTATTCCTCGGAATTTCACTAAGTAAAGATATATCAGGGGTAAAGCCTCAAGCTCTGTTTTCCAGAACACATATTTAATTCCATTCTCATTCTCTAATGAGAACCCAGAATTTTAGGCAGAAGGTTATTTTCTCACATTTTACAGTATTATTACAATATTTTCTCTCTCACAGTGGTGCTTATGAGAGTCTGTTTTTCTCTAATCACTTCTTTGTTGATGACTTAATGATAGCTTTTCAGATTTTCGTTTTCTTTGGTGTATATAAATTTCATCACAATATGGCTAAGGATTTCTTTTTGTTTATCTTGATAATTACTCATTGTGCTTACTGTGTATATGACTTTTTGTCTGAGTTCTGGAATATTCTTAATCTTTATCTTTATTTCTTTGAATATAATTCTATTCTGTTCTAGAGCTCCAGCGGTTTGTTACACCCTTTTAGCCCTTCCTCAGAGTTTCTTTTACCACTGTTTTCTATCTCCTTTTCTCTCTGTGAGGCAGGAAAGTAATTTCTTCTGCTTCATCAATTCTTACTTTCACATGGATCTAATCTGCTAATTTCAATGTTTATATTTTTATTTCTAAAACATTATCTTTGTTCCTTTTCAAATCTGCCCAGTCATTTTGTTTTGTTTTGGCTATTAAAATTAACACCATTTCAGGACAGTTTTAGAATTATAGAAAAGCAAGGAGATGTGGCCAAGCTCCCATACCTCTCCTTAGACCCCACCATCAGTTTCCTCAGTTATTAATATCTTACATTATTATGGCATGTTTGTCACAAGCAAGAGAGATTTATTAAGATGTCTTTAGTAACCGAAGCCTGTAGTTTACACTAGCCTTCCCTCTTTGTGCTATATGGTTGTTTGGGTTTTAAAAAATGCATAGTGCCCTGTCCCCTTCACTTCATATAATACAGAGTGGTTTTGTTACCCTAAAATTCTGTCACTGCACCCACTCATCCTTCCACCCTCCCCTAAAAGTCCTGGCCAAAAAAAGATCAACTTTCTGTCATTTGGCTGTAATTATTCAGTAGACAGCCTTCTAGACTGGTGACTTTCCCTTTGCCATATGCATTTAAGTGTCCACTGGGTTTACTATTTCTTCCCTTCTAATGTAAGCATTTGGTGCTACAAATTTCTCTTTAAATACTATTATAGTTATATTCTACAAATTTTGATACATTTTCTCTTCATTTTTTCAAAATAGTTTTAATATCTTTTGAGATTTATTCTTTGGTTGTTTGGAAGTGTCTTGCTTAATCTCCTTGTATTGTGGGTTTTTCCCGCTATCTTTCTCTTCTAGTTCAATTCCATGGTGGTCTGAGAGTATGCTGTTTTATGAGTTCTACTGTTTTCCAATTTGTTAAAGTGCGTCCTGTAACGTGGAATGTGATCTACCTTAGTAAATATTATATGGGAGCTTGAGGAACATGCGTATTCTGTGGATGTTGGTGAAGATTTATTGACTATTTCTAGAACTGTTGTTGGCATTTGCCTCTAAAGGAAAAACCAGTTCTTGTATTTTCCTTCAGCTTCCTCCCCATTTTCAGAATGCTGTCATTTTAATTAATCCATTAAATTAATGTAGCCAAGAATAGCTGCTCTCACTATGTCTATTGAATACTTTTGTAATACAGTAAGTCCCCAACTTACAAATGAGTAATGTTCAGGGAGAATATTCATAAATCAGATTCATTCATAAGTCCGACAAAGTGGGTCTTACACACCTTTGACACAAATATATAATGTATATTGCTTTGTGCTTCCTATCAGTCCCCTCCACATCACCACTGCTTTTCCTCTTGATTCCACACATCCAGGGCTCTGATTGAGCACTGTACTACTGCACACTATCTCAGTGTACAGTAAGCACACAGCAGCACAACTCTGACTATGTCCCACAGATACATGAGCTACTTCTGTGCTTTGTTTGCACCTACGAATGTTTGTAATGCAAGGTCTGCTTGTAAATTTGAAAGTTCACAGCTCAAATGTTCATAAGTCAGGGACTTACTGTATTTGATATTATAACATATAGTACAGCCAGAAAAAGAAAATGTAAAGAAGTTAGAAATGAAAGAATATTGTCTTTATTTTTAGGTGATGGTGACTGTCAATGTAGAAATTCCTTAGAAATCTATAAAAAATTATTAGAAGTATAAATCTAGCAAAGTTGAAGTTTACAAGATTAATATCCAATCAACACATTATCATCAACAAATAACTGAAACAATGAAACAACTTAAAGATGAAATTTAAGTATATACATTTATCTCACACACACATTCACATCCATATCCATCCAAGATCCAGTCATACTGTGACAGAAAGATGCTTTCTAGTGTACAGTTTACTTTATTGCCAAAATGAGAATCCTGTGCAGCAACTTTTGGCAGCAGCTATCAACCTTTTAAAATATAAAGATTTAGAAACAATAGCCCAAGGAAAAGTCTAAAGAAGAATTATGGTTCTTGGTTGCAATGGGGCTACTTCATAAGATTAAGAGATCTGCAAAACTCCCTCCTACATTCTTCCCTGTGAGGCAAATTGATAGAAAATAACAGCAGGAATTGGAACTAAAAGAGAAGAACATCTGAACAGAAATTTGATTTCATAGAAAAAACTGTGGAACCCTTTATTAAAGGGTTATTCTAAACATGGAATTGTTTGCAAGTATTGAAAATATACAAAAGATGTGTACTCTGCTGTTGTGGAACTTATAATAAGGTTTCAAAGATAAGAGGACTTTCAAGAAAGTTAAATAATGTTAGGCACTCTGTGATTTAGTGCCAAGATGGACGGCAGAGATAAGCAATGCTGGAGTTCACTTCAGAGAAGGGAGGGAATGGTGTGGTGTGGCTGACATGGTAGAAGAACACTTCAGGGAAACAAATAATGAGGGAGTATGACCTGGGGTAGGGAAAGGGAAAGGAGAAGAAAGAAACCCTACCCCTAATAAAATGGTCCAGCTGGCCTGGTCAGCTCCCACCAACTTAGCGTCTTCCTAAAGGTCATCTGATACCCTGGCTTGGGAAGTGTGGCAGAGAAGAAAGGCCTGGATGCTCAGCTTCCCTCCTCCCCTCGGCGAGTCCCCGATGTCACAAGAAGCTTAAGCAACTGAGCTGCCCCAGGCTTCGCCATGCCAGCCTTTATCACACCGTTCTCAGACTCTGGAAGGTGCACTCCAGCAGGTAAGAGCTGGAAACCACAGGGTCCGTGAGAAAACTCATACAGGAAGTGGGAAACACTACAAAAGAAACAAGAAGAATTTTTTAAATACGTTATAAATTAATTACCAAAAAAAGGAAGCACGGGTATAAAGTGGAATAAAAATTCTGTGGATGAAATAGGAAGCGAATTTTTTTAAGATAATGAAAATGAATTCTGAAAAGTATTAGAAAACAATTTTTAAAAGAATATATAGTTTTGCTAAAATAGAAGCGACGAAAAATAAACCTGATAGATTTCATATTGAGAAACAATAAACTGAGAAGGGAACCAAGGGCACTGGGAAGAAAGAGTCAGACTGGCTGGGCAAAAAGCAACCTCAATCACCCACAAAGGTCCGAAGCATAGAGTTTCAACATTGTGAACCGTTCAGTGCTGAATAACTAGCTTCCGTCTTTCACCGTGAAAATACCTTTAGAAAATCGTAAAACAAAATGAGCCAGAGAACACAGCCTGGGCATGAAAAAAACTTGACAGCCACACGTCCATGTCATCAGAGTCCTTTTTGTGCAGTGTTTATCATGCTCCAGGGTTGGGTCCATTTCTGACGTCTGCTAGTATCCTACACAATAGAGAAGAAATTGTCCTAGAGGGAGAGTGTGGTGCTCCCTGGGGAGCATCATCCTGATATTCTTCAGCATGTCCACCAGGTACAAAAGGTCCTTAGAAGCCATGCAAAGAAAAGCAGAAGTAAAGATCAAGAGTCAGTCCCAAGCATCAGCAGCCTTCAGGTCCATCCAGACAGTATTCCAAAAGGACTCTGGATCTTCAGTTTTCCCCTATATGGGGTTTGTCTCTCCCTCTCTCTCTCTCTCTCTCTCTCTCTCTGCTGATGTCTCTCAAAATCTAAACAAACTGAGTTCATGAAGATATGTCTCTGAAGACACGGGCCTCTATGGCCACTCCCTAGAAACACCTTTCTCTCCTCCCTCTTCCTTCTCTTCTTATCTCTTTCAACAGTATTTGCTGAGTGTCTTCTCTCTTAGACATCATGCTTGCTAGGGTCTCCTCAGATATCTCTACTTTCTTCCTTCTCTAGACCAAGTAACTTAGGTCTTTCTGCCTATCTCCAGACTATGATCCACACAGTAAAGCAGGTTCCGGTGCTGACCACCCAGAGACAAAAGCTGCTGCTTCTACTCACTGCATCAAAACAGATTCAACATTTTAAAAGAGAAAATAAGACTGGTAGACAACAGAGCTGGCTAAAACTGACCCAGCTATGTACAGTGAGGGTACCTACTTACACTACTGCCCCGAAATTCTCCTATCTGTGCTGCTGACATCTGTTTTAGGAAAAAATAGTAAAAACACTCAACTGGGCGGCGAAGCCCAGACTTGTCCCTCTGTTGAAGCAATGTGGCCTCAGGGTGAAGCACACATCCATGTCAGTTGTGACATTTTCCCAAATGGGAAGAAACTAAACTTGCCATCAGCATTGCGGTAAAAGGCAATGGGAATTGCTACTGGTAATGGTTAATGTTCATTTCTTCCTGTTCCACTTTCTATAAACAAGGTAATGCCTATACAAGCTCATTACTGTAAACTGAGCACATTTAAATTGGCAGTAAAACTCGAGTATTTACTCTAGTGCACATATAAAGTGCCTCGTCCAATGTTTTGGAAACGTTTCAAGTTTTGAAACCAAGCAGCTGGCAGCTTTACAAGCCAAACCTTACACTTAAATCACTCACTCCGGGAAGTTCCTGGTGTCCCGTGTCAGGTAGTACCACGCAGCAGACAGGCATTCCCCATCACTTGGATTCTTTTGCAATAAATTTGCATTCACGGGGCTCTTATAACGCTTGCAGCACCACAGACTCCAGCGGCTGTTGATTAAATGTATATGTCCTGTGCATTTAATCTGACTTTCATTATGGTCACTTCGTAAAACCGCCACCAGCTGGACAAGCGATGACACATAACAAGAACCTGGAATCCCTGCAAAGTCTCATATTAGGGTTTTTCCCCCCTCCTTCTTTATTAATAGTGACCAGTTTGTGGCCTGGCTCTAAATCAGCACAAGTATTTGACAGCAAATGCTCCTATCTATGGATTATGTATAACCCGCCCTGAAACCAGATGAAAGAGGGGTCACCCGGAAAGGAAGGGTTCGCTTCCACGTAAATCATGTTACAAATTGGACAACACCCGGAGAGTTCATTGTCCAACCTCAACTGTGAAGCCCATTCCCATTTACTATTCCCCTGGAATCGATGTTAATTAAGGCAGACTGAGGCCATAAATCAGCCCAGGAGTTTTACAATGTAATTCAGCATTAAGCATATGTATTTAAATAAAAAGTAACTGATTAACCACTAGAGTTCTTCCAGAAGTTGCTGAGGCAATTTCTTTATAATGGAGACGTGTCACTTTTCATTTTTGTGAAGAAAGGAAATGAAAGAAGTATCTTTTTAAAAGGCTAGTTAAATGACTCAGTGCTGTTTATTAGGAGGAAGGAAGGAGCTAAAAAGAAAAAGGAAAAAGGAGAGGACAAAAGGGGAAGAATTACATATAAAAGGGGAGGCAACTTCCATCTTTGTCCTATCTCCCCCGACGTCATTAATTCTTCCTTTATTCACAATCACTTATTGTGACCTGACTATGTCAGGCACTGTGCTAGGTGCTGGGAGATAAAAAAAGAAATAAGAATCAGCCCCTGCCCTTGAAATATGTGCCCAACACAGTAACAGTTCCAGTAATACGATGCGTAACAACATTCAGAAGTATGTATTAGATATCTACTAGGCATGTACGCATATGCTCCTAAAATAATATATTTTACCTTCTCATTTTATATAATACCAGAGAGGCAATGTGTGTGCCTAAGAAAATCCAACCCGAGCCACCACACCTGCCTGACAGAAGCCAGTGGAACATTCTTCTCTTCAGCGGAGAAAGGGTGAGGGTGCCCCCAAAGGCAGCACCACGCTTGCACCCCAGCTGTGGATAGGACGTTCTTCTTCCAGAGCAATGCCAACAGAGCACCTTGCAAAGGTCCAGCTGGACCCTGCAGAGTGGAACAGCCTGAGGACCTTCAGGGACTGAGTACATAGGTACCTGGATTCCGCACATTCAGAACAGATACAGTTAACATTATTCAGTCACCACCATGTACTGAGAATTTTCACTACTTCCTTTAATTTATATAACAAGTCTGTGGTGATGTAGGCATTTTTCCTTCCAGAGGAATAAATTAAGGTTTACATTTCAAGTCTAGGCTCACACTGCAAATAATTCACGGGTTAAAAAAATGAACCTAGGACTCCTAATGCTAAGTATAGGGCTCTTTCTATTTCTTTCAATGTTACTGGTATTCTTCCTCTTCTCTCCTATGATGTAACCTTAAAGATCCAGGTTCTGTTGGGTCAAAAGCAGGAGGGAAAATATAAGCAGGACATTTACTGGAAAGTCAGAACTGAAGATCAAATTGATCAAGGGAATAATAATAAAAGTTAACATCTGAGTCCTTGTGATGCCCAGCCATGGTTCTAGACACTTTACACAAATTGACTCTTTTGCAGGGGGTGGGGGGGTGGGGTGTTTACAACAGGATCTCACCAAGTAGTCCAATCTGGCCCAAGCTTGCGATCCTCCTGCCTCAGTGCCAACACACCCTGCTCACACACTGACTCCTTTAATCCTCTCAGCTGCATGTGCAGAAGGAGCACTCCTGCCTCCTGTTGTACAGATGAGGGAAGTGAGGCTCTGAGAGGTTAAAGAACTTGCCCACAGGTAGGAATGCATGGAAGCTGGGATTTACAACCTCAAAGGATGGACAGAGGGAATTTCATCAAATTAAAAAGTTTCCACACAGTTAAGGAAGCAATTAATAAAGTGAAGAGACCACCTGTAGAATGGAAGAAAATCTTTGCCAGCTACCATTCCAACAAAGGGTTAATATCCAGAATATATAAAGAACTCAAAAAGTCTCTGCCAAAAACCAAATTGATAAATGGTAAAATAAACAGACACTTCTCAAAAGAACTACAAATACCCAATAAGTACACGAAAAAAATGATTAGCCATCAGAGAAATGCAAATCAAAGCTATACTGAAATTCCATCTAACCCTCAAGAGAATGGCTACCATCAAGAATATAAAAAAACAATCAATGCTGGCAACGATGCTAGGGAATCCTTTACACACTATTGGTATAAATGTAAATTAGTAGAGCCACTGGCAACATCACTGTGGTGATTCCTCAAAAAACCGAAAACTGAGCCACCATTTGGTCCACCTACACCACTGTGTGGTATAATCCTAAAAGAATTAAAGTCAGCGTACTAAAAGGATATCCACATACCCATGTTTACTGAGTTACAACTCACAATAGCAAAGCTATGGCAATAGCCTAGGTCCCTGTCAACTGAAGAATGGATAAAGAAAATGTGGTGTATATACACAATGAAGTACTATTCAGCCATAAAGAAAAATGAAATCATGTCATTAGCAGCGAAGTGAATAGAACTGGAGATCATCATGTTAAGCAAAATAAGACACACTGGAAAGACAAATATTTTTCTCTCATATGTTGAATCAAAAAAGTTGCTCTTTATTTCTGTATTTTGGGTTTCTCATATAAAAGAAACCATGTAGGGGAAAGGAGGGAAGGGAAAGGAGACAGGAAAAATGAATTAAAGAAAGAAACGGAAATAGAGCTTTTGCAAATAGGAAGGACAAGCAACAGTTGGAAGGAACAGGGAAGAATGGGAAGAGTAAGGGACAAAAAAAAGAATTAAGATGTGTTCTGTACATGCACCAACTCCCCATGATAAGTGTAATCATTATGTACTGCAAACGTGTGAATAAAAAATGTTACATTTTTAAATAGATGATATGAAAGGAGACTACTAGAGAAGAGTAAGGGTATAAAGAGGAGAGGATAAGTCTAGGTAAGAGGGATAGTGATGATGAGAGTGGAAATAAAGTATGTTACATGAATGTACCTATTGTATCACTAATACACATTAACTGAAATTTTAAAAAATTGCAACAAACTGGCGCCTTCCCCTCAGTCCTAGACAGTGGCAATTCTAACAGGTAGTGCCTGGGTGCAACTTCCTTCATGCCATGTAACTTCCAAGTGCCTGTCTATACTGTTCCAAAACAAACTGGTTTCTTCCTGCGTAATCTGGTCCCAACCAATCTCTCCAGTCTCATGTCTGAACATTCCTCACCAAGAATCTAAGTCAAAATAGTGTCAACAGAACCATTCATGTCAATATAAATAGAGACCAATGAACTAAGCATTTCTGTGTCTAGGCACAGATGGGAGAGGCCCCTGTCGGGAGAACCAGAGAACAGAGTGCACCATGAAAATGGGCACAGGAAAACTTAAAGCCTGTGGATTTAAGTTCCTCCTTCAGCTTATTCAACTACTCTGACAATAACACCTTTATGGTTTAGAAACTGCCATCCCAGATGGCTTATAAACAACAGAAACTACTCACAGGTGTTGAGGTGAGAAAGTCCTAACCAAGGTATCAGCAGATTCAATGTCTAGTGAGCACCCACTTCCGGCTTCAAAGAGGGAGCCCTCTCACTCTGTCCTCTTGTGGCAGGAGGACCAGCTTCCTTAAGCAGCTTTTATAAGGCACTAAACCCGCTCTGAAGTCTCTGTCTCTCTAAGCACTTCCCAAAGTTCTCATCTCTAATATCGTCACCTGGTATTAGGATTTCAACATACGAACTTGGGGGAGACACAAGCATTTAGACCATGGCACTCGCAACTCCCTCTCGAATTCTATACTAAAACTAGACCAATTTTCAGATACAACATGAACTTTTATGAGTCAGAATAGATAGACATGCTTTTCCCTCCCTTCTTTATCTGCAAAACCATTAAAAATTTAGCCAGGTTTCAAAACTCAGTTCAAATACACCCTCCTAGTAAAGACTTTCCAAGTCCCTGACAGAGCTATCTGCTGATGCTGACCTCCACCTCCCTATCGTACTGACCTATGATATTTTACCTATGTCCCCCACTGCACTGTTTAGTACTAAGAACAAGTGCTAATGTCACTTTGTCATTTTTATTTTTGTAGTTCCAGTGCCTAAAAAAGGCACAGTGGAAATAGTCGTTCAATAAATGTCTCCTACACATTGGTAGTGCGTAAGATGAAAATACTTTTTCCAAGAAAATATGTGTTTTAAATTCCAGGAATCAAAGTTCTTCGAATCTGAGAATCATATTCATCTAATTTCCCAGAGAAGTTGTGCCTTAAGGTTCGGTGAACCCTGTCTCACTTGTATTGTATGCTTCCTATCTTTTTCTGGTCTGAATTGAGGTTAAGTTTTCATCCAGAACATGTTTCCAGATAGACACTGTGGCCACTACAGCAACAGAGTTAATTTCCTAAGAAGAAGGTAGTACCACCTGTATCTTGCTAAAGCCTTTGGGGACAAAGATGGGGTTTTACCTGGGCACTGGGCTACACACTCTCCTGAGCAATCTGTGACCCAGAGGCCAAACTGGATCTGCAGTCTCCTCCTCTGACCATTACTAACTGTGTCATGTGGCCACTTTGCAGTTTGTTATTTAAGCTATCGTGCCTTATGGGTTTATTTATAAGGAGCTATTGCTTTTCAGGTGTGTCTTCTTCTATAGCACAAGGTGAAAGAGGAGGAGTGCTTGTGTTCTTAATCTTTCAAATCTTTCCTACCCCGTGACAGACGTGGATCACTGCTTATGGCCCTTTCTAGCTGAACCTCCGAATACTTCTCAACCCGGCACCTTAGGAATCTACTATCAATTGAACAGAAGATGTCAATTATTAAATCAGCCATTCTTAACTATTCTATTGCTCTACCGCTGAGGTTCTGGATAAAGCACGTATGTGGCCACCAGTGGGCGCTCAAGTAAGAAGGTTTAGGCGTTCTGGGATGCTCGCAGTTTATCTCTCACCTCCTCCAAGTGTGTGTTTCAGCTTCGTAGGCATCCGAACGACAGGACCTCTGTGACTACCGCGGAGCCCACCCTCTGCATTCCCAAATGGCCGCCTCCTCTCCTAATTGTATGTAGCATTTTAACAGGCAACAAATGTACTAGAAGGGCATCACCTGGAAAAGCTAACTTTAGGTGGAAGAGTTCTACACCAAACATTTAGAAATCAATGCAAAGTCTTCAGTGTAACCGCTGGACCCACCCCACCCCACCCCCAAAGAAAAACACCTGGTTTTAGTTTCCTGTCGTGAAACTACTCAGCATGTCAAGATCATATTCTAACAGCCAAGTCTCATTGAAGCACTATTTTAAAATGTACTAATGAATGAGTATATTGTTCTTGGTCTAAATAGGAAAGGCTGCTTTGGTTAGGAAGAGACAGATTCACAGAGCTGGAGGGGGCCTTTGGTACAATCTCTTCTACATATATTTGTCAAAGACATTCAATGACTTGCTCATGGTCATGACTCCCCAATTAACACCAGAATCAGAACTAGAGTCCCCATAACCTTATTCCTACCTGAATGCTTTGTTTACTTGGAAAGCATGCTTTATAGCTGGCCAGAAATGTGAACAATCATCATTACATCTTTTACAAGTTTTTTTTCTTTTAGAAATTATTCAGTACAAAGAATTTTGTTTGAGTCCCTTTTGTTTTCTTCAGCACAATCAACACAGGTAAGGAGAAGAGATTTTTTGTTTCCTTTCTTGAAGGCAAGATGTGCTGGGAAAAGTGTTGATTTTCATTCCTAACATGACAGTGTGGAGAGGAGGTCCTGAAACATTCTCCGCAGTGTCTCGGGTGCAGAAGTAGGAACTCCACCAGAGAACAGACAGCAGCCAAATAGGACATTATTTTTCTTTATTCTTAAAGAGTAGTTTTGTGCTCTCACAACCAAAGGACTACATCTGAGGGCTGAGGAAGGGGGACTCCAAGACCACGCCTTATCCAAATGACTTTCTACCGGGAGGCCTGCTTTGGGATGAGTAGAGGGAGCTAGAAGAGGGAGCAGATTGGCCAACCACAACTGAGTTAGGAGCTGGTTACAATTTCACCGCATTAAAGTGAGTGCTTTTCATACATTCCTTCGCAGAATCTGGCATACAAAGCTAAATAAGAGAGGGGCATCGAATGCCAAGCTCTTTACAAAACGCTCACAGCTGTTTGGCTCACGGTTTCTTCTCCCAGCTAAGGGAATAAAATAAAAATTCATAATGAAACTGTTTGAGAGATCCTCCAGGTAAGCATTAGTACAATTTCCTTCTGTAACTTTTTCATAGCATCCTAGAATCTGGGCACCTGAACAGGAAATGCCATATGCAGCACTTTCCTATAGTTCCTAAATGCTTTTAGGAATTCAAAACATGAGCAATGTTCCACTGCAACAAAGGCTTTCTGCCAAACAAGTGTCCCTTCCCAAATCATAGTCTCCAAGGGACGTGGCCAGATGTGTGAATGGAGAATGGGATTGTGTCACTGGGTTAACACTGGAAAGGTCAGAAAGCCATGTTTTCAGAAGCCAATTCAAGGTCATTGGGCTGGTCTATCCAACAGGATAACATGGTAACAGGTAAGTCTGTTCCCTCCAAGACAAGGGTAGAGTTGCCTAACTTATCCAAGTTTGATGGTTAACATTATGAGGTTAACATTATGTCTTATGTATACAAAACAAAGTCAAGAAAGAGGAATGCACAGACCACTGAGGTGATTGACCTTGAATGTATTCCTTCCTCTAGAAGGGAGCTACTACAGTTGACAAATCTCCACTTATTTATCAGTCTGTCTTTTACTACTTGTTAAATTCTAAGGGAGCCACTTAAACTCACTGAGCTTTGTTTCCACATCCAAGAGGAGGAAGGAGAAGGAAAAGGAGGAGAAGGAGAAGGAGAAGGAGGAGGAGAAGGAGAAGGAGAAGAAACAAGACCTATCTACAGGAGTGTTGTACAATTCAAGAGGTAGCACGTAATGTGGGTAAGGCTCAGCTGGCTGAAGCAGAAGTTTTTCCTTTCCCTAAGTTCCCCGAAGAAAGGTCTCCTGGCTTCCCTTGGTTTCCCCTACATCCTAACATATCTAGTAAGATGCAGTAAAAATGCAAAAGCTATTATAAGCCATGTTCCTGGAGGGGATGGGATAAGGAATACATGCTGTCAACAGGGACCACATTCACCTAACAGTTGATGTAAATTGCTTTATAAACCTAAACAGCTACTTGGATGAAGACTCAGAGCATAAAGTATAGCCATGCAAGTGGCATCATGTGGTCACTCTTGCAGCAGGACAAGTCAGGCTCACACTTTCAGTCCACAGTGAAGTGGCCACGGCTGCATATACTGAGAAGCTGCCACAAATTTTCTAATTTCCAAACCCTGAGGGATTCTCAAAGCCACAGGCATTAATAGGAGTTAGGTGTAAATAACTTCCTGTCAATGAATCTTTAACATAAAGCTGTCGTCTTTTATTTCAGTAATAAAATGTTTTTTTTAAAATAGTAAATGCTTCAAATGATTTATATTAAACCCTGCTGTAGATTGTGCCTTGGAGAGTTAAAGGTTACTCAGCCTGCTACTAAACTGCTTTGGGTTGATCAGAGGAAAGTACCAGGTAGCAAATCGATAGCCAGACCGATCAATTTATATGAAAAACTTCAATTATTTTTAATGAAACATACCAAACAGTAGTTTGATGAGGTGTTACGTGGAAACTATCTTCTTTTACATGATTGCTCCATTGTTTTTTAATGTAATTAAAAGAGATTTATGAAAAGAAAGAAGAGACTGCACTATCATTTATATAAAAATTTTATCACCTCAGTATAGTACTCTGTAAATCTAGTGGCCTTTGAATATTATAACTGAAGGTAATAAGGGTATTTTTACCTTTGAGAAAAATATCCCCACCTTATTTTAATTCTAGGTAAGAGTCTACCTATATAGAGTAAAATAATGAAACAAGTGTTTGTATAATTTTGGGAAGGGGAACGAACTGGCTCTTGCAATATCTGTGTACTGGGTGCACAGTGGTTCTGTGGACTTCTGTTCTATGCTTTGTTTCATGCCATAACACCTGGCTAGAAAGTGAAAAGAGCACCCAAACGGCATTGGTTAGGAAAAACTCCTCCATGATCAACTGCATTTTTCACTTTCAAGCAATGCTTTGATATTATACAAACATAGCCTGTGTTCAAGAGACATAATTTTTACCGGCAAAAAGGTGGCTTTACAAAGCTTGCTTTGCTAAGGAGTACTTTATCAATTCTAATTTTAATCAATTAATTTTAAATAACAGACCTAATCTTGCATGCCCTAAACCCTACTTAGGCTGTATCCTAAGTGGAAAGGCAAAGTCTTTACTAGAAAAGATTGCAGACTAGAATCACAAAAGACTCATCAAAAAGTTAAAAAAGAAAAAGAAATGAAAACTTGAGGCAATATTCTAAAATATCTTTAAAATATCCATCCACGGTGACTGTGCCAGAGGAAGGTGCTGGCCAGACAGCAAGCTCTGCATGTCCTGCACATGATGCCAGCACACAGTGATGACCACCATGTGACACTTGTGGAGAGGAGGAACTCAAGACATCAGCGTTAGGCAGCAAAGATCCATCAGTTTCTCACATCTCCATCTAACTTCAAGGTCTGATCCTAGAAGACAAGGGACACTGATGAGCAGAGACACTCTGTTCTCCAGAGCACAGCTCAGCAGGGCCCGGCTTAGGCGACAGAGCTGGGTCCAACTTCATTGTGGGGGAGCTAAGGGGACCTGGCCCTTTCTCAGAATGAGCCTCCTTGGGACACCCAGTGCTACCTGGATCATTCAGAGTAGGATCCTGGGGAATTCCAGGGACCTAGAATCCAGATTAGGGGCAGGCCAAGTGTTCCACTGGATTCACAATTCCAAGGATTATGACAAGCTGTTCCTACAGCTGATCTAAGCTACCCAATTCACCCAGCCTCTCCTCCTCAACTTCCACGTCTTATTAACAGTAGGGAACAGGGAAAGGGGACATTACTAGAACCTCTGCAGCAAGTCCTAGTCTGCTGTGAGCCACGGCAGCACAAGGTGAATTAACTTATTATACACAAAAGGTAGAAAAAATGAGACTTTGAGAAGAAGCTGAGCTTTGGGTCTGATCAGTGCTGCTCTGGGCGGCAAAGATGAAAGCCCCCAGCTTACTGCACCTTTTATTCAGTACATCGGGAGAAATAAATGTTAACAAATGACTCACAGAGAGTTCTGTACATCGGGATAAACAAAGTGTAACAAATGACTGAGGGACAGCGGAAATCCAAGAACAATGAAGAACTGAGTAGATGAAGATTTTGTTCCTCCCAGGATGTCTTCAGCTGGTGTAATCTTCCCCTGGAGCATCACAGCAGCACAGGATCATTAAGGTCTCAGTTGTGACTGGAGGCCAAAATGGAATTATGTCTTGAAATGCCATAGCTGGCCTGTAGGCAAGAGAACTAGGCCTAATCAAATGATTTTTCCCTAAAATTACGTAGCATTGCTCCCGACAGTTAACACCTGGGTTGACGCTTGTGGAGGTCTTGCTGGCCTTCTGTAATTACGCACGACCCAGGGTGTGGAGGGCCCTGGGATCCAGCTCTGCCTTAGTTCCTCTCACAGGTTCTCAGTGGGTCAAACTCCCACGTGTGTAAAGATGACCAGACAGTGTGACTTCGGGGTGTAGATTAAGCTTCCTGTAGCTCTGTTTTCTCATCTGTAAACTGGGACAGTAAGACCACCTGACCAGGGGCTGGATGAATCAAATAGTACATTCAGTCATTGAAAAGCCTCGCAGAGCAGACTTTTTATTGATTCTGAATCTGAATGTAATCAATCAAGTCAATTTATTAGTGTTTTTTAAAGTGAACCACCCTGTGCTCTGTGTTTGTTTATTGATTCATTGATTCTCAATTGATTCTAATCCCTCTGATGAACAATCAGACCTACCGGGCAAAAGAGAAGATGAGGGAAAGCTGGTGAAGGCCATGCAGCACACAAACTGGTCTCCCCAAATGTCTGAAGCGCCCCTCTTCTACTGCCCTGAAGACTGGCCAAGGTGAGCTGGCTATCTGAGCTGTGGTATGAGAAAGGATCTCTGGGGAGAAAGAGCCCGGGTAGGGCTTGATGCTCTGTCCTACTAGTCTTGAGAAAGCAGAACGTGACATGATTTCATTTTGTCTTCTGCTTGGAAACAAATGTTCCTTTGCCAGTCTTCCCTAGGTTTAACTCGTCTTCGGTCTTTCTCTGGGTATAGCTGTTCGTTTTAGCCGTTCCTCTGCAAATAAAGGATATCAGAAAGGCTGGTGGGCGTGGGTGTTGCGGTGGGAAGAGGGTGAAGTGTTTATTTTCAAAGCCACAGGAGTCCCCATTTGAAAAAGCACCTAGCTTATCTCAGTGTTTTTGTTTGTATGATTTTGAATTAGAAGTTTGGAGCAATTCATTTAAGGGATTAAGCTGTCTTTACAACCGGCCTAGTTGCCCTATTTATTCAATAGTATTGCTAGGGTTGTTCCAGTATAAGGATTTTAAAGTATTCCTTGAGTCTTCTTTCCATTTTAATGCCAAATAATTTTAAGTAAAAATGATGTCTGTTTGCTGATAAAAATGACAAACACTTTGTATAACAGTTCAGGCTTAGCAAATAAAAATACAGCATACCAGATGAATATGAATGTCAAAAGAACAATGAGAAAAACTTCCATGTAAGTATTTCAAATCGCTGAGAAATTATGAGGTATACTTACACCAAAACCTATTTCTTTACCTAAAATTCAAACTTAACTAGACATTTAATATTTTATCTGGAAATCCTACCGTGTTTTCATGGATGTTAAACATCCAAGTAAAAACTAGGACACATTCCATTGGATTCTTGAATTTAAGCTTCCTCTGTACACAGCTGAAGTACTTCACCAGTCAGAATATTACCTCCTCATTTATGAACAGATAAAGCGACACCTCTGGAAATCAAGTGAATTTTAATTTGCAGAGTAAGAACTACTTCTAGACAGTAAAGCCCATTCTATTTACAGAAAATTTTCTCAACACAAAAAGTAAAGTCAAAAGGTGTAACTGACATCTTCCACTGAAACAGAAGTTAAGGTCTTCAACTACTAAGAAGTAAATTTACTAAAAGTAAATATCATCCTTCACTTATGGTCCAAAGCAAACCTACTAAAACCCACAGAGTCTACTTAAGGCTGAAGAGGCTTTGAAACCAATAAATAAATGAGCAATTTTTCTAAAGGAGGTCAAACATTCACTTGTGACAGTAAACAACAACAAAGCTGAATTTTATGTAGCATGTTCATTTTTCATGTATCTGTTGATATAAATAGCTAAATGAAGAGATTCTTATATTTTTGATGAAAAATTTAAAAATTCATCCCTTCACTCAGAGCTTAGGGAATAATTTCAAACATAATTATACCTATTTTGTATGTGATTCAATTCATTCTCTTTGTTTGGGGCCTCTATAAATATGCAGAAAGGTCTATGTGGTACCTCCTCCTATCTTAGGAATTGAAATACAGTATTATTATAGTAGTTCATTCCTAAAGCCCCCTGATTTAATAAAATGTGATGATACACTAATGAGTTTAATTGTGCATAATTTTAAGACTTCATCTTGTTAACTTAAACTCACATCTAATATGTAGAAAGCAAAGGATGTTTTTGTAGCTTTTAAAGCATCTTAATTTTTCTCTTTTCTTTTCTTTCTCCCTCCCTCTTTCTTTCTTTTTTTTTTTCTAAACAGGCACTTTCCCAGAAAAAAAAAACGAAAGGAGACATCAAATGAAAAGTTCAAATTAATAATTACTTGGTCATGAAATCTCCACTTGCCATTTAAACAAAATATTGGAAAACTCTTGCTACGACTTCGAATAAACTTCACGCTAGAGCTAAATCCCTCTAAGAAATACCACTGCAAGCTGCTGCTTGACCCGGAATTCCTCTACAAGAAAAACTAACCGTCACTACATGAGCGGTGTCCATGAGAACTGCCGGGGTGTCAACAGCATTTGCAGTGGCCCCGTGTGGCCTGGCTGCTCTCCCTGGCATGATAAATCACTGGCAGATTCTTACCTTCCTATGTTTGATCTCTGCTCAGCAAGATGTGGTTTTGATGTGAAGAACTCCAGATCTCTTAGGTCAGAGACAAATAGCAGTGTGGCTGACCTGCCAAGTGCTAAGTCTCTATTAGACTGAGCAGAAAGTTGTAAGCTCCTGACACCCTCCATGGCCTCGGAGTCTCCCACCCCTCCCTCCATGGCTGTCCTGAGCCTTGCTTGGCAGAGAGGCTTGGAGAAGAGACAGCAAACCTTTCCATCCTGTCATTATTAACAAGTATTCAAACAAGGTTTCCTAAGACTTCAAAGAGGAATTCTCTTAAGAATCACTGCTCTGATTTCTGGTACTATAAGTTTAGCAAGTGATAAAACATTTGAATATGATTTCTGGTGGGTCTTTCTGACACTGCTAATTGCTCGTTTATAGAAGGGCAATCATTAACAGAGATTTCCATGCACCACTCTTTGGTAATTAGCAGAACATCTAGGGTGAGGGAGGTGGTTCTTTTTTGTGGTTCTGGTGATTGAACTTAAGGAGCACTGAGCTATATCCCTGGCCCTTTTTATTATTTGGTATCTAGGCAGGTCTCATTAAGTTACCCAAGCTCGCCTCAGATTTGCCATTCTCCTGCCTCAGCCTCTTGAGAAGCTGGGACTACAGATGTTCACCACTGAACCCTGCTAGGAAAATACTTTTGAGAAAATTGCTCTGAGTTCAAATAGGGGTCCCAGAAGACCACACTAGGTATGCAACCAAGATCTGTATTGCTTTTTTGTTCTTCATAATCCTAGATTCTGAGCCAGGAGAGGAAAGAATTCTAAAGAGTAGGGTAAAGAAATCTTAATAGCTCTGCTAATCCAATTTTATTTACAAATATGGAGGTTAAAACACTTGCATCAGGGCCGGGGATTTAGCTCCGTGGTTCCGCCGCCTGCCTTGCAAGCGCAAGGACCTGAGTTTGATCCCTGTTACAAAAAAAAAAAAAAAAAAAAAAAATTGCATCTCACTCACCCTCTCATTTCATACATAATAAAACATAAGTCCAGGGAGTTTCGGTGACTTTTCCCAGTGTCCCGTAACATTTTTATTTCCCCATGGCCTAACGTAGAGGAGCTACTCAACAAACAATCAAACGATTTTACTCACTTATGAATTCAGTAGATACTTGCTGCACAAGGGTCTGCTAAACAAACACACAGGGGCAGAGTTTGGGTCAGAACCCTTGTCCTCCAAGGCCCAGTTCCGTGCCTTGTTCCCTGCTCCACGATGCACCTTGAGGGGCTTCTATGCCAAGGAAAGGCAGTGAGTGGGAGGGCAGGAGAGGGGTTTTGCTTCCAAAGTTGTGTGTGCACTTTCTTTGCAGGAAGAGCAAAAAAGGAAGGAAGTTGTTTCCAAACCCTTTACTCTAGGATTCACTCTCTAGTCCTGCCATTTTATCTATGGAATCAGACCATTGTATTTCCTATTTATTCATTTATTCCTGCTCGCTTCGGCAGCACATATACTAAAATATTCATTTATTCAACACAATAAAGATAGAGCTGCATAATGTGGCAAAACACCCACAATATTGGCTCCCTCCACAAAGAAAGACAGAGAGAGAGAGAGAGAGAGAGAGAGGGAGGGAGGAAGGAAGGAAGGAAGGAAGGAAGGAAGGAAGGAAGGAAGGTAGGAAAGAAGAGTGAAACAACAACAACAACAAAATACTGACTCCCAGGAAAACTCAAGTCCAAGAAGAAAACTAGTCTGAACATTAAGCATAATTTATGCCTTGGTGCTATCAAATACACTACTTAACAAAGATAATAAAAATAAATGTTTAAAATAAACCTATAATATTACATTTGAAAGACTTCTTACAAGAGATTTGGTGTGTGTGTGCATGTGTGTGTGTGTGTGTGAAAGTCACTATAAAATGTTGCCACAAAAATGATGCCACAAACACTAAAAATGGGATGACTAAAATTGGTGCGAAATTTTAGTTAGCTGAAATGATGAGGATTCCCAAGAAAGCAATATATATATATATATATATATATATATATATATGCTGTCATTTTAACAGCTGATTATTCTAGTCTTCCCCATTACACCTCTCAGGGTTAGAAACACAAGTAAGACCCAAATTATCTCTCTGTAATACTGACTCTGCAAGCGTTCATTAATAGCAGTGTCTGGGGTTTTTGTTTGGTTTGGTTTTGTTGCAATTAAATGTAGTTTACGTGCCCATATCTGTGCACACAGGTCTACTCTAAATGCTGAGCAGTAAACTCTCCTTTGTTCACATCAAGGCTTCCAAAATTCACTGTTCTGTGCACTTCTTGGCTAAGCCTTCTCTTTTTCTCTGTTGGAATTCCTGGTAATGATACCAGAATGTGGGTGAACGTCATCTGTCTCCCTGCTGTTTACAAGACAGAATTTATGTTCAATGTGCTGGATGCAATGACCACATCACTGGACTGCTGGAGCTACCGCCCAGGCTCTCTTTCATCTGAGAAATTTTCACTCAGTCCAAACACCTATCAGCACAGGGAAGCGCGGAAGAGTAATTACAGCCAACACGTGTAGTCTTTTAAGAGTATACCAATAAATACCCATTTGGGAAGGTCAATTTAATGCAACCCAGGCTGTTATCTGGAATAGTATGTCACCAATTCAATCCATTAAGTAATTACTAAATCCCCAAGAGGGCTCCCAGAAGTCAAATGTGGTTATTCCAGGTTCACTGCTTCTGGCTCCCTAAGGACCAGTTAGGCAACAGCTGAAGAGCAGACCTCAAAGGTTCCCAGGCATAACGAACTATTCCATGAAAACAGGTCAGTGAGTCTAAGCAGGGAATGAAAGTCATCAAAGGCCTGGTCTGGGAGGGCCACTTGGGAAGGCAGGAGAGAAGCACCGTGGGTAAGAATTTAAAAAGGAGATGGAAGGGGGAGAAAGAGCATATGCAACTAGGAAATAAAGCAGGAGAAGCACGCTCTCCCTAAAAATGAAGACAGAGAAATCTGAAGATGACAAGATCTGACTTAAAAAGTCTGACAACCAACTTGTCAGCATTTTCCTCGAGTAGATTTTGAGTCATTTACAAACCTCCTTCTATCACAGATTGCATTAAAAAGTTTGGCTCATTTGTAGGAAAATGGATACACCTCGAGACCATATGGTAAGTGAAACAAATCAGACAAACAAGCTGAAGTACTGCATGGTTTCTTTTACATGAGAAACCCAAAATGTAAATAAAGAGAAAAATAAAAGCTAGAAAATAGAAGATAGGGAGATGAATCTCAAATACAAAGGGGCTCCAGAGATGGAGGGAAGAGGGATAGAGGGGAGGGAAAGGACATGAAAAAGGAATTAAGATGTGTTATGTACATGGACCAACTTCTCACAAGGAATGTTAACATTATGTACTGCAAACACATAGTAATAAAAAATAATTTAAAATAAAGTTTGGCTACTGCGTGACTTTCTCTATTCTGCATCCCTGCTGAGGTGACACGTAATAAAGGGATCTGATAGCTAAGCCTTAGTGAGAGGTGACTCTTCACAACAGGCAGAATACAACATGCTCACCAACTCTTACTGGCAAACGTCTCTCTCACACAAGTTGCAGTCAAGTTACACAAAGTGACAGCTCGTGCGGAGGAAAGGAAGCAGTAGACAGAATATGAAATACACATTAGCACTCAACATCCTCATGCATCCTCAGTCCCAAATGAATCCTAATAACCGCAACAAAGAAAATCACTTTCTAAAGGAAAAACCAACAAGAAAACAGGTGTTATGAAGAGCAGTGTGTGATTAACAGCAGCTCTTTACCAAAGCCTAAAGAATCACACCGACCCAGGTAATTCACACCTACAGTGTCAAATTGTCCTCATCCATCCCAACACCTTTTTTATGGCTCAAATTGTTGCTAATGGTAGCTATAGACAATACTAAGTAAGTCAGTTTGGGATTTGTAGTCAAATTGGTTTGCCATATCCCATTAAAATACTCAGTGGAGCTGATAGTGCCAATTTTATTACCTCTTGTGATTCTTGTGCTTGGTCTTGTCATGAGCTGAGAATGAAGAAGAGTGAGTTCTAGAGTTACCACCCACTCTTGTTACTGGGTCTGCAAAATTTACTAAACTTTAATATGCTTGATTCCATCACTTGTAAAAGACAGATACTAAAATAATAGTCACATAGTAAGGTTGCCACAACAATTCAATGTACCCATATGTGAAAAGCACTTTCAATATCATACACTGAAAGCTGTACTAACTAGTAGCTATTTATAACAATAAAATATGGCAGGTATTCATTCAACATTTCTGAAACATCTACATTGTAGACACTGAGCTAGATGGTTTAGAAATACCAGGATGAATAAGAGTTTATAATATAGTACAGCATAGGAAAAGAGAGTTACACAGAAAAATTTATCTAGAAGGCAAAACCTGTGCCATCTAGAAGAAGGGCAAACAATATAGTTCCTCAGATAATACAAGTTCTTTATCAAAAATAAAAGTTGCTTAGTGTAACTTGGTTAGACACACCTCACCCCACAGAGAAAGGCTGGATTCAGTGTTAAGGTTGGAGAATTTCACTCTTCTACAATAGCTTCTTTAGAATTAGAGGCACACAGACACAAATCCAGTCACCTACAGAATTCAAATCCAAAGGTAAATGCATAGCACAAGGCTCTGACTTCAATACACAAGTTAAAGTGTTAACAAAATGTAATGTATTATAGCATTACATTATTTCCAAGCCAAGGCTAAGCAATAATTTAAATTCTCTACATGAACAGGATAAAGCACAGTATTTAGTTATTCAAGAAAACTAAAGTCCTTTCTACTACAAATTCCTTTTTATGTCAGGGATAGGTGATTTTTTCCACATCTAAAACAAAGGCCACAAAAGGTTGAACTTATCCATGTGTGACAGAGGGGCAAGCAGATCCCACAACAGTAACTAGCATTTCAGCACTTACTCTGACAGTAATGTAAGAAAGTCGGGGAAACTGAATCTCAACATGAATAAATAATAATAAACATATTATCCCAGAATTTTGTACAATGGCCCCTTAAAGGTAATCATTTAGGAAATGCACGGGTGCTTTAGTTTAGGGAAGCCAATATGTATTAAAACCATTCATCAAAGTAGAACTGATTTCTTAGGATTTCCCATTATGGAGAAGACCAGACTTGGAGAAGACCACACATTTTAGGCCTCCAGTTCTTACTCTGGGATTGCACAGAATGTAGTTTTAAAAAATTCTTTACACATTAGTTTCATTTTACTTCTCTACATGTTAAGACAAAAATATTTTAATAATAAAAATATCATAAACTTTGAAAACATTATAAAGAGAACACTTTGAAAGCTGGGAATTAGAATGCATTTCTTAAACAAGAAACAAAGAAAAACATCTGAAACTGTACAATTAATCCAGAAGAAAATGTTTTAAATATATATATATATATATATAGCAAAAGATTACAATTCCAAGTATATAAGAATTACTACAAATCAATGAACACATATACACAGAAAAAATAACCAACTCCCAAGAGAGGAAAGCCAAATGGTGAAGAAACACATTCAAATATGCTCAATCTCACAAGAAATCAAGAGAATGCAAATTAAAAACAGCAATGAGGAACCATTTCATACTTGTCAGATTGCAAAGTTTAGCAAATATGTACAAGAACCCCAACTATAGGTGAGAATGTAGCGTATAGGGAGCTGTGATATACTGAAAATGGGGCTGAATGCTATTGTAATCCTGTTGACCAGAAATTCAGCAATCCCCAGTGAAGCTGTAGATATACACACTTCGTGAGCCAGGAATATTACTTCTAAGCATATGTTGTAGAAGCTCTCTTCCCAGGAATATAGGGAGACAGGTTCAAGAATGTTCACTGCAGCATTGCTATAATAGCAAAACAGGTAAAATATCTTAAATGTCAATAGTACAGTGAATTAAAAATTGGGATATAGTCAAAGAATGGAATTATATGCAACAATGACAATAAATGAATTGCAATTATATCCAACAACGTACATGTATTCTGAAAATATGCTAAGACAAACAAAGTGCACATACACATCTGGCATGGTACCATCTATATAAAGTATATAAGCATGCACTACAATAGCACATGTTCTCATGGATACTTATACATGCATGGATGAATATGCCTATAAGAAAGATGCCTCTCAGGAAAGAAAGGGAGGAAGAAGGAAAAGGAGGTAATGGGAGGCATTCATTCGGAAGGTCTCAGTGTAATGTTTTCAAAACCTTAGAAGCAATACAGACAGTCCTTGAATTGTGCCAGTTTGACTAATGATTTTTCAACTTCTTAATGGTAGGAAAGCAGTACATATCCAGCAGAAACTACACTTCAAACAGTGATCTTTTTCCATGCTAGTGATACATGATTCTTTCAGGCAATGCTGGGAAAATCACAGAATATGTACTTGATGAGGCTGAAAAATTCACACTCCACAGCATACCATGCTGCCAGCTATCATGCTGGGGACAGGGGAGGTTAGGTGTTTTAAATAAAATTTTGACTTAAAATCACTTCAACTTACAATGGGGTAAACCGATTTGCATTGTAAAATACTAAGAATGAACAAATCTAGGCATAGTTTCACACATTTGCTGTGTTGCTGTCTACACTTTTCAATATGACTGCAACAATTCACTTCCTGTCAAATATGACTAACAATAGAGTGCACTGCTTCCTTCTTAGTCTGAAATCTCTCCTTATCATCTTTATCCCACAGGGCTTTCACTGCTCCCATCACAAGCATCTTGGATCATCAGCTACCGATCTTGTGTCCTCACTCTAAGCTCAAGTGAGACCTCTTCAGGCTCCCAAGCTGGGACTATATCTATAAATCTTCCTGTGCTAGACAGGGTCCACCAATGCTTTGTATAAGAAAGGCCTTGAGGAATGTTAAATTAACAAACAAATGAATAAACTTGAGTAAGCAAGAGTAGGTAGCTCTGTAACTGAAAAATAAAACTGGTCCTGAGATCATACAATTATATAACCCTCCCAATGAAAATCAAGTTATATTGGTATATTAGGTACCAGACTTTGAAACACACCTGAGATTTCCATGGTTTCTGGTTTGAGTGAGTTTTATATTGATTCTTGATTTCTTTCCCAAAAAGGGTTTGGTGAGGAAGTCCCACTTTCATATGTATGAAAATAAGACTTGAAGTCGTCCTCCATGAATTTACACAAGTACTTCATAATTTCAACTTCCCAGGCAAAGCCTTTTTATTTCTTCTCTTCTCTGTCACCCTAAGTCCGCCTGTCATTACATCCTGCCTGTAGATTTGCTGTTAGTGTTGGTGGTGAAGTTGAGGGAAGAGGAAAATGGGTTATTTCTGCCTGCTAGTGGCTTTGGTAATTTCATAATATTTTGCCAGATGTATTTCCCTGGATGTAGTTCCACTCTACTTGTAGGAAGAGACACACAACATATGCCATTTTCTGACACTACTTAATCTTTAAGAACTCCCTAAGAATGACATAGAGCAAAAAAATTTGAATCATTAAACTTGAAATCAGTATACTTGAACTACAACAATGAAAGTTATGATAAAAAATGTATTACACATAATCTTTTCAATTATTTTGAAAAAATCGCTATCTTTTCTAATCAAGATTGAAAAGGATTTTTGTATGATATCCTAAATTTTCATCCATGAAAAACAGGTGTTTTCAGTTTCACCTGGATGGTAGGTTTTACCTTTCCAGGGACTTAGGGATAAAGAACAAGCTTCCTTTGCCCTTCAAAAGTCAGGTATTGAAGAGATAAGGAAAAGAAACCAGATAACTATTTCTGGAGGTAACGGAGCTGAACTAGAGTAAATAGAAGGTTTCCTTCCAGAATAAAATGAGAATTTCCACTCCCAGACATTCTAATTTTTAACCACATTGTACAGAAGCCAATTAATCCTCACGTTTAGCCCCAGCCCAGTGTTGAGAGCCCAGCAAAAGGTGGAGTGCTGAAACCACCCAATTATTATTCCAACTGGAGTTTTCAAAGGCTGGAAGTGTTTTCAAATCGTGTGACACAACAGAGACCTGTATAAATAAGCTGCTGAGATTTAAGATGCTGAAGAGAAACAATTGAAATATAACTTGATCTTAAAGTAAGACAAACAAGTAGTAGAAAAATGTTAGAGATGGGAAATTTCTAATTTGGATAATCCATATATTTGAAAAGACAATGGAATAGGCCTTGAAAGTATGTCTGAAAAGGCAATTAAAAATTAACTGGGGGGAGTTATAGTGATCAATTCTACATGCATTAGATTTGGTGTTTGGGGAAAACGAATGGCTTTGAAATGACCTGCCACAGCAAATAAAGACATTAAGGACAAGGTAGGAAGGCTTTCAACATAGTCACTGCCTGGTGCTTTCACTTCTGGAAAGGCGACTCTCCCTAAAATTCCATGCATTATTTGGAAAGTCAGAACCAGTGAAAGTTTCTTGAGTTTTAAATTACATAAGCTAAGATGCCACCCACTGTCAGATGATACTACCTTTGCAGAATGCTCTCAAACACTGACAGACTTCCAGATCTATGTACCAATGAGTAGGCAACATGTTTGTCCAAACTGCTCAAAATACCAAAAATGACCAAGTGTAACTCGGTGTTCAAGTTCTGTCAACTGCATACACACCCAAGCACAGTAATGCTAAATGATGGAACAAGCATCAGATATCTAAAATACTAGCTGGAAAACTGTTGGACTTGATGACTTTTTAGTAAAGACAAGACTTTGTGAACAAATATCCAGGGAGCGCCAGTCACTGAAAATGCATTTTTAAAACATAAATATTCCATAGCTACTCAGAATATTAAACTCTTGTAATTAAAATAGCAAACAATGACTTGTTTTATAAAACATTATGGTCACAGAATTCTGATCTTTCTTAAAATGGGCCTCCATGAATTTTGACATACAGGTATAATTAATTATAATAACCCAAATGAAATCATTACTTTGCAAACATGCAATGGAATTAACACTGGTTGACTGCCATTAAATGTCACTTTCTTTCACATACTTCCCCACTGAGTTCAGATAATAAGTCCATAAGGCAGGTACTATTACTTCAGTTGTGACACACATAAAAATTGAAATTCAGTGAGGAAACTCCTTGAGATAAGAGGCCATATATAGTTCTCCATCCCTGCATTTCCAGAATCTGACATTACAGGTTGAGTCCACATAGCTAAGGACATTTTTGACTAGAATTTGACCAAAGGTTTATTTTAACTAAGAGCCTTTGGGGAGATTGTAAACTTTTTCTAAAAAATGTAGCAGGCCACGTGGTCTCTGCTACAACTACTCAACTCTGCCCATGTAGTCCCAGACCAGACATAGACAATCTGTAACTGAACGGATGTGCCTCGATGACACAATAAAATGTTATTTACATTTTCATCATTTTATAGAAATAAAGGGCCAGGAATGCTTGAGGAATGGTGATTCCATGTAGCAGAATGCATTAGGGCAAGACCCTAAGGGAACTATCTAATCCAAGTTCTATGACTGAAATGGCTTCATGTCCCCAGGTCAAATGAAGATGATACAAACATCAGGAAAGTATTTTCTTATGAGCAAGTATTTTTTAAACACATGAAGTCTTCCATTACCATGAAGCTTGATTGAGAATTTATGATCAAAACAATCATGAAAAAAGGTTTGGAATGAAACACACATCTTTTAAAATAAAAATTTCCAGGGATAAACAAGAACCTTGTTCCACATGCTCAAAAGAGGAAGAAGAGGAGGAGGAGAAGCAGGAGGAAGAGGAGGAGGAGGAGGAGGAATTTAAAGTCAAGAAATAAAAAGCTATAAAAGGTTACTCCTTCTTAAGAAGAGCAAATCAGTTTCATATTCCGTTCATGTTTCCAACAGAAGCAACACAAAAAATAACTTTCTTTCAAAAGAATGTATCACTGACTTAGGGAAACCAAAGTGTATGGAAAAGAAAGCTGTCTTCATTTCTAAAACTGAAGGCCACAATCTTCCTTATTATTTCTTTTTCTACTCTTTCTCCCAAAAGGTTTTCCAAGAATAAAAAAATATATAAAAGTGGTAGGTGCTAGATAAGCCATTAGGCTTTCTAAAAATATAAGTGGCATTCTAACTATTACTATTCTCATTATTATTTATCAACTGTACTACCATGTTTGACAAGTTTTCTTCTAATAGAATCCTGTGCTCCTAGAAGCACACATTTCCATAATCTAACCCACACAGTAAAAAGCACTGTTAATAGGAATGTGGCCACTCAAACACCCATTGAATTGAATTGAAATTGACCCCAGAAAACAGTATTTAATAAAATAACCACTAGCCATCCAATGGACTAGCTCTAATTTTTCAGTTGATTGCCTCTTTTTTTCTCTCTCTCTTCTAGCACAGTAGGTCAGTGTTCAATAAATATTTCCTGCCTCCCTCTGTTCTAACTCTTCATACATCAGGTCCTGGAAGAAGAGGTAACCCTACCTGATACTGTCAGTTATGGGCATAAACTTTCGTTGATAGAGAAATGGTACAATGCTTGTGTGGAGGTGAGCGAGGGCTGCTCGTAGAGCCAGAGGAGAAGACAAAGCCAACTGAGAAGGTACAAAGAGGGATCAAGACTGCAAGATTCGAAAGACCTGGGGATCCAGGAGCCATGCCTAAAAAGTCAGGGGCAGTCCATAAAGTGCTTAGCCTTGATTTTACAGTGTTGTGTATTCCTATCGTATAGTCCACCATACAAAACTCTACAAACTAGACTGATAAAACAGAAGCAGCTAAGTAAAACTTTAATCCATAAAAGCAGAGCTAAAAACCATCAGAATGCTGTTCTGGCTGATTACAGACTTCTCTGAATACTAGAGTATTAGTTGTACCTCCCGTGTCAACAACCACTCTTACTTCACTAGCACAATCTTTAAAAGCTGCTTTTTTCTTAACAAGAAATCATTTTTAAAACATGGGCTCTAGCTCACTGTATTAGGGAAACCAGTAGACAGAATCTAAAAGTGGTACTGCCATTGATAATTTCTAAAATAGATATTGGAACTTCAGAGCAGTAAGCTTATTTTTAAAACACGATGTAATTGCCTAAAAGTTAACACAAAATCCTTTCAGCAAACTTGGGGGTGAAACTTCAATTTTGTAGCATTTCTACTGGAACTTTGACAAGGAAAGGCAATCATTTTCAGTTCTTATCATTTCTTCCATTCCCTTTATGAAATCTGTAAAATTATTTTAAAATAAGAACAAAAGTGGTGAAAAATACAAAAAGATACATGATCTCAAGTGCAAAATATTCTAAGTACAAGCTACTTGGAATTTCCATAATCTATCAGTGTTTTGTAAGTAGTGACTTTATATTGGTCCCAAAACCACATGGAAAAATCATACAGAAATATCCTTCAGAAAAGATGTATTTGTTTAAAAAGCCAAAAGTGATTGATATCTTTTCTTATAGTACCACTATCTGATGCAAATATTAGGTTGTTTCATATGATTTTTCAATGAACCCTAAAGCATAGTAATTTTTACCCATTACTCTAAAATTTCCTAATGAACGTGGTTCTAAAGAACTCTGCCCACCCTACCTTATTCGTTCTTCTGCTTGAAATTGCTAATATAATTTCCCTCACTTCTGATCATAAGTGAATAAAAATCTCAAACCTCTCCATTAATCTTATTTTCCTCTTTAAAAAAATCATTACCCATTATCTTGGGCTATCAAAAGAGCAGCCGCTGCTTTTCAGTTACACACACACACACACACACACACACACACACACACGCACACACACACCACAAGTGCTCGTGCCTGACACTTGTCTTAGGAAATTTAGAAGTCTCACCAAAGAGCCCAGAAGGAACCAGGCTGGAAAATGTCCACAGATACCTGGTTTTACAAGTTTTGTGGAAAGAACTCCCCTTTAGTGTTACTCAGTATTTACGAGGGTTGTTTGTCAAGACAAAAATAAGGAACCTCCTCCCCACAAATTAAAGAATCGAGTTACAATCCATTATTTCATTTCTGATTGTTTTTCTTTGTAATAAGTGGGAAAGTAGATACTGGATAAAAGTCTTCCCAGAGCTAAAGGACTCCACATTAAAGGCTCCAATTAGCTATAAATCAGTTGTCTTTCCTACCGGGGGAGAACAAGAGAGAAAAGAGAGGGGTTAGTTAGAGAAACAAGAGAACGGGAAGAGTTTCCAAATTAAATTCGGGGGGGGGGGGAGATACGCGCTGCGTATCTAAACCGGCTTTGGGGGCTTGGGAGGCTTCAGGAGGGAAACAAAACTATCAAAGGTAAGACTAACACAAACCCTGGGGGCTAAGTCCTTTCTGCTGGGTTGAACTTGCCTCTTAAGATCTCCAAAGGGCGATTGAAGAGGTTAGAGACCCTCGTAAAACAAAACTTTATTCCGCACGCTCTCCCGCCCGCTCCTCAGCCCCGAGAGGTGTCACGAACTGGCACTATTGTTATGCAAACAATGTCTAAAGGGCTATAACCATTAACGACTTCTCATTAAAACCCTTTCAAATATTCGTCACACCATGTAAAATCCCTAAGAGGTACTTTAAATCCTTCCCAAATCGACATTCAGAAAAAGAAATCACCCTGATTGTACCCTAAAACTCGAGGCAAGTAAAAGCCCAGGATTCTGACTTTCTTATATTTCTCTTTCAACCATTAAGCTACAGCCAATTTAGTTTCCTACAAAATTTAGGTTATCTTGTAATAAGCATGATGGAATACACCTTTAGCCATATAGTGTGCACATATATTTACATTAAGTGGAAGAAATTTGCGGTAGGAATAGAAAATCAAACGAGAACTGCAAAATGAATGCCCAAAAAATGTTACTCTAAATCCCCTTTGTTGCCCCAATGCTGTAACAATCCCACCCACGTATGTAACTGATAATTTTTTTAACGTCCCAAGGGATGCAAGTAAAGTCAATTTACAAAGGTAGCAGCCGCGCGTTCTTTTTAAATGTGGTGCAACAAGAAGAAAAGAAAAAGAAAACCCTGCTCGCAACCTTAGGATGTCAGAGTTCGTTATTAAAAAGTTTTTCACTGCAAAAGCGACCATGCCCATTTGCGCGCATTCACGGATTTTGAAGTCTTCCAGGAACTTAGCAGCCGCTGACGCATTCCTGGGGCGCGGGCCCCTGCCTCCCGCGGTCCGGGAAGTCCCCGCCCGGGTCGAGATGGGGCGCGGGGCCCAGACGGCCGCTCTTGGGGACGCGGCGGGACTCGAACCCGGCCCCGCACCCTACCTTGGTGTACTTGATCTCCAGGTTGGGCGTGGGCGCCGGCAGGAGGTGCAGCGCCGCCACCAGCGCCGCGGGATCTGCGGCGCGCCCGCCCGGCGTCGCAATGTGGCTGGAGGTCATGGCGCGGCGGCGGGCGCGGGCGGCCGCTCTATATAGGCAGGTGCGGCCGCGCCCCTGGAGGGAGCGGGCGGAGGGGCCGGGCCGGACCGGGGAGGGGGCCGGGGGCGGGGCGGGGGCGGGGCCTCCACGGGTCCGCGGGTCCCGCCCGGCCCGGTGCGGTCCCGGTCCCGGACACAGTGCCAAGGACACCGCTCGGCCCACGATCACGCTCCCGACCCGGCCCACGGTTCTGACCCGGCCTACGGGCGCCTCCAGACAAGCACATCCCGACCCGCTCCAGGGTCCCGGCCCTCGGTCACGGTCCCGACCCGGCCTTAGGTCATGGACCCGCCCACGAGCCCGGCCAAGCTCGCAAGTCCCGACCCGGCCCATACTCCTGTCCACGGTCCCGGTCCCGGTCCCCGACGGCGGGCGCTGCGCCGTCCCGCCCATCCGCTCCGCACCTGGCCCGAGCCCGCGGGCACCCGGCGCCCAGGTCCCGCCCGCAGCCCCGCTGCCCTCCCTCGCCCGGCGAGGGGAGCCGCCGTCCACCTTCCGTCCCCTCGAGGGCGCGGGGCCCTGGGCCCCGAGGGACAGCGAAGACCCTGGAGCGCCGCTCGCCGCGGGTGTTTCCCGCCCACTGCTGCCCCCTGCCGGCCCCGCTCTGGGCCGCGGGCTGGGGCCCACCGGGGGCCTGGGCCTCACCTCTGCCCCTTCCCCTCTTCCCTATTTCCCTCGTGTCCTTTCCCCTCCACGCCCCAGCCCACACCCAGGACCAAGCAGGTCACTCTCCCAGCACAGCTGTCATCCTGCCACGCCCGGGTGTCCTCACTCCCTGCCCTTTGGGCTGTGAGTATTCTGTACCCCAAGCAGCACCTTCTGGTCTGTGCGTCCTCCTGAGGGCCAATCGTGGACCACGAGAGCCCCCTCAGGATGAACTTTTGGGGGGATCACTGGGCTAAGTTAGAGGTCCCCCGGAAGCACCTATAAGGTCCTTCCCTCCCTCGTGCCCAGCGTGAGTGTGGCAGGGCCTTACTCTGCCGGAAACCACTATTTCTACCCTGTGTCCACGGAAAAGACGCGTGGCTGGGAGATCCTACCAAGCGACTCCTTGATTTGCTCTTAAGCGCCTTTAAGAGCCGCAGAACCCTGTTTCTTTTTGGGTTCAGTGTCCTCTCGGAAGCATTTGCCTTCGACGCTTTCAGTAGCTGAAACTGCCTAACGCTTGGTGCTTAGATGCTAAGCAATAATGGAAGTAGGTAAAAAAAAAAAATTATTCCGTTTTAGCATTGGGTTTTGTAGAAGTAAATTCCAGGCGCTCAGAACCCAAAGTATCTGCTCAAAGCAGCATGAATGAATCGGAGGATCCACGGACCTACGGTTAAACCCTTTGAGGTTTTCAGTTCGAAGGGGATTTCTGTGGCCCCAAGATGATACCTTAATCCTGGTATATGCTCATGAGCTGCATTTTTATCAAAGAAAAGCGGACATGGCAAGAAGCACTAGTGAGGGCTGAAGATGTGAGGTCTCGGGTTTGCTGAGGTGAGAAAGAGGTCCCCAGCCAGGGTGAGCCGCGGTCCCCGTGGCAGGGTTCCGCAGAGATGCCCTGGGCACCTTCCCTGCAGGCTGCTATGCCTGGGGCTGCAGCGCAGACGGCCCGGAGAGCCCTGGCCAGGCCGAGCTGGAGCTCTTCCTTACAGGTAGGGAGGTCCTGCCGTGCCCTGGGGAGAGTCACTGATGCAAGTGGAAGGAAGGCGAGGTCTGCCAGCTCCCAGGGGAAAAGGCTGAGTCTATGGGGAAGCTGACCTTTGAGTGATGCCTGAAACGGGGAGTGAGGCTCCCAGGAGAGGGAAGGGCGCTCTGGAAAGAGGACTGACAACTCCTCCGGGGACCTCAGAGGCGTTTGCAGGGAGGGGTGAGCCTAGCGGACCAGTTACCTCCAGGTTATGGAGGCCTGACTGCAGGAGTCCTCAGAAGCCTCAGAGAAAGGCTGTTACAAACTCAGAACCACTGATTCACATTCTTCTCAAGGCACAGACAGACTTGTTCGCTCACCTTTAGGTTGCTGACCCCAGTTCCATCACTGGGATTTGAAACTCCCTCCCCGAGGATGGAGCAAGACCCAAGAGTGACGAGATTCTTAGCATTTATTAAGGCAGAGAGATAAAGCAAATAGATTTTCTCCTCCTCTGGCAGGAAAGGTAGTTAACTGTCTCTTGGTTTCTTCTCACAAACATCTCCAAAGACGTCGTCCAGCGACCAGTGACGGCTGTCTGGCTGGTTTGAATGGGTCTCTCCTGGCTTCTTCTGTGTTCACCTTCAGAGTAGACTAGACGGAGGAGCCATCAGCACGGGGACAGTGTCTTCCCTTTCCCTCGTGCCTGTCTCAGTTCCTGAAACAACATGGAGCGATTCAATGAGACTTTTTGTGGAGTTGTGTGAGCAAAAGTTGAACGCTGTTGACTGCTTTCACTGTAAGTGGAGGTAATTTCCCTACCCTCTCTGATTAAAGAACACTTGCTACTGGGGATTTAGCTCAGTGGTGCCTCCTCCCTCGAAAGAGCAAGGGCCTGACTTCAATCCTCGGTATCAAAAAAAAAAAAAAATTTAAAAAACATTTGATCAACCTGATCTTAAGCCTTTTTTGACTTTTCCCAATCTTTTACTGTGTGCTTTTCTGTTCAAAGGTTCCTTAGAATTTTTTTCTTTATGCAGTAATCCTCTGGGAGGAAAAAACCTTCAACCCTCTTTCAGCTCAGGACTGCAGCCACTTTTTGTCTAATCTCTAATTCAAGGTGGGGACAAAATTTAGCAGAGAACAATGAACTAGAACTGCAGTACTTTCTCAGTCTCTGGGTGATTTCTGTTCTTAGGACGTACATTCCTGATACACGTGAGGCAGGCTTCACATCCTTATTCCCCACCACCACCCTGTCCTCTTTCTTTATTGTCTTATTTTATTATCTTTTCATTTCCTCCATAGACTTCACAACCCTCAAGGAGCCAGTCTTTGCCAACGCCTGCTTCATTCATATCCCTAACATTTCTGAGTTTCAGTCTTTTCCCCACTTTGGTCATGAAACATTTTTCCCACCCTTACAACATTTCTTCTTCTCACCCTCCCCCACCTGTAATTATTTATTGTTTAGGATACGTCTTGTTTGAAACCTGTGCGAGGAAACCTAAGCTACAGCCTACTCTATTTATTTCCTTGTGAAAACAATTTATTAGGCCTGGTGGAGCCAATATCCTGGAGTTGGCAGAGGAGAAAAATAAATTCTTGCCTCATATTTCCTGACCTAAATACCAGAAGGCAGGGTTGTAATTTTAAAGCATCAGCTGTACATAAAGTTTGACTTCAGGGGATGAAGCTATGACAGTTTAGGCTTCTTTTCTGACACAGTTAGGGGATGAAAGTATTCATCAAGTCAAGAGCCCTGCTTTAGAAATCAGCCAGGGAACCAGGCAGAGCACACGGATCCCCTCAAGAAAGAAAAAAAATTAAAAATAAAAAAAATTAAAATTAAAATAAAAGAAAGATACACGTTGGTTTTGACAATAACTGCACATCCCTGGAATGGGAGTTGGGCTGTCCAGGGCCATCTCAGCTGCAGGTGGCCTGCTCAGTGTCCCTCCTCTCTCCCTTACTGACCCTGATGATGGCCCACCTTTTCTAACAGATACACTTGCCTTTTAATTTATCCTCAAAAATAAATCACACCTTAGGGCAATTCCCCCTTCTGCGTTAATAGAATCGGTTCCTTAAACATCTCGAGTCTAATGATTTGGAAGAAGCACGTTGTTTGAAATATTTTTTTTAAATTAGGGCCCTTAGGTTGTATCCGAAATGATCTCAGGGCTTATTTCAGATGCAAGTGTTCCCTAATGGTCTCATTCATCTCAAATGGGATATGCCTGGCCACTTTATTTGAAATGTTTCTTGAAAACTCTTACAGGAAAGCTTAATGCAAGTTATATTTATAGAGAAATGGTCTTTAATTTATTAACAAAAGCTTATAAAAAGCTTTTACATATTTTTATCCAGCAATGCTTAATGAAGTATTTTGGATCCATTATGAAAATGTCTATAAAATAAAATCACTTATTTTTTGTTTAATGTCAATATTAACTTTTTATTGGAGATCTAAATGTTCACTTAATTATACTCTTCCTAGCATCCAGAAGAAAAGAGACTGAGGTAGTGGCATTTATGAACCATAAAAATTCTCTAGATATTAAGCCCTGCCTTCCTTAAAGTGGCCCTGGTCACTACAGCCTGTGGAGGGGATATTTGTAGTTGCAGGGAGTAAGTTACTCACTGGTTATGACTGGAGAAATTTATGTTCCGATACACAACATAATTCTCTCCTCTTAAAATATATCCTCCATGGGAGTTCCCAGGAGACTATTTTAAAAGAACTGGATTTGCTTTTGTTGTACAGCCAGAGTCTACTTAATCTGTGTTCTCGCGGCTTCCATCTGGGTAGAGTTGAGCTCAGTACTTTATCAATAATCACTCTTAACAACATAGGGAGAAATTAGACTTCCGGCTCTGGAGCCTTTCCCGAAGCGCCTGAGGAAAAGGCATTAGCGCCCTCTGCAGCTGACCATGGGTATGTGCAAGTGAACCTTGTCCTTGTGAACATGATAGCTCGCTGTACTGTTTCGTTTGACACTAGCGAGAAATCTTTAGATCAAAGTTGAACGCGTTTGGAGGAAAACATAGACTCAGACGAATTTTAGACTTCAGTTAATTTAGAAGAAGAATTTTCATTAAAAGATATTTAATTTTTAGGGAAAGAACAATAGTGTTTATCAGGCCAATTTGTTCCTTGGTTCACATTTTTCTTTTTTACTTTGAAAATCCCTCACTTCTCTACAGAACTCTTTGCTGCTATTCCCTACCATGGCAATCTCCCTTTGCTGTGCACACACCTCCTTCCCAAGTCCTTTTGCCTTTAGAAAAATGTTCAACTCACGGGATATTTGGCCATAAGGATTTCTCAAGGAAAATATCTGGGACAGGGTCCCATGGTGATAGTCACTGGAAACCTAGATGAAGTGGACAGTTTCTGTTTCGTTTTTTTACCTGCTAGAATGGGCCACTGAAACAATAATGAGGAACACTTTAGATGTCAACAGCAGAAGAGGAAAGTTAGTTTCTTTCTTCTCGACCACATAGTTCATTGTGTGAAAGACAGGGCATATGTGGGAGGTATTCAGTGCTGGACCCAAACATCCACTTTGGAGGTCAGCCCCAGAGGACAAGGAGAGGTTAGCTTTGGGCATGCCTATGCCTGCTCCAGGCTCATCCGTGAGTCCCTGTTTGCTGTTACCAAGCTTAAAATATTTCCTCCCTCTACGGTCAAATAACTACAGTTGAGCAAATATTCACTGACTGCATTGATATGCCAAGCACCAACACAGGATTTATGAAGAACATGGAAGAAGCGTGTGGCAGGTGTACACCCTCAAATTCACAGTGAGGTTAGAATGACATTAACTGAATATAGAAAGCCATTCAAGGGCCATAAGAGACAGAGTCAGACTATCTGGTGCAGAATCAAAGTGAAAGGGAGTCAGAAGAGAAATAATCCCTTCAGGGCTCTGTTGTACGCCTTCTACTCTTGTAGGTGCTATGGGGGACACAAAAGATAAAGATAACATTCTCTAAAAATGGCACAACAAGGAACTCCTTTGACATTTTTGAATGTAAAGTCAACTGATGTTATCTACCAAGACAACTAGTGGTAAAATTGGGATTTCCAAAAGCAAATACTTGAAACTGAGATATTGCCTTCCACTTCCTAAATCCAAATTCTGTGATCTCAAGCATGTGACATTTCAGTACAGGCAAAAAGAGAGGAGAAAACAGGAGAAGTCAAAGGCAGCTTTTTTTTTTTCCCTCCACATGTAAGACAGAAAGAGAACATTACATGTGCCACTATGTTGTGTTTCTAATGCTTGCATACCTGCTACAGACATGTTGCTACCTGCTTCATCAGGGGGGCAGGCATTCATGGACTAGTCCAATGGTTTTCAACCCTGGATCCAAATATAATCACTTAGGGAGATTTAAAACGTGGATGCCTGGTCCTACCCAACTGTAGACGGGACCCAACAGATTGGTATTGTTCACCAAGGTCCCTGGGGTCTCTAAGCATAGCTTGGCTTGAAGACCACAGAGAAGTCTGCAGGACACCGTGTCCTTCCTTAGTCAGCTCTGCAAACTCTGGACTGGAAACATGGATTCCGTACCTTCCCACTTGGCAGTGTTCTTGCTTGGCTATTTTTAATTTAATATTTGAAAAACACATCAAGCTTCAAATGGATTGACCTTTCTGCTAATGTATTTCACCTAAATTAACAGAGGCAATTAACTAATTTATATTGGAATTTTGCACTTTCCAGTTCACATTTATCAGCTCTTAAATGCTTGATCTGGTGTTGCAGTTTAAATTTTTTATTATTACCCTTTAAATCTGAAGAAACGTCTTGTATCCAATTAGTCAAACTTACATATTCCATTAATAGATTCATTGTGGGCTAATGAATACAGAGCAGGACTAGGGCAGCATCTACCTGCCAACCTCAAGAACTCAAACTTTTTTGTTATGAGAAAGGAAATCTTGTGCAATACAATTTAAAAAGCTTGAACTTTCCGTGTAACATTTCTGCCCAGAGGAGTTTCACGGACTAACATGGCAAACACAATCTTTTGTATAGAGATACTTCATTTTCAGAGGAATATGGAAAGTAGATTTGCAGAAGAAACATATCTATCTAAAAACCCTTATGATGGGCCGGGGATTTAGCTCAGTGGTTCCACCACCTGCCTCGCAAGCGCAAGGATCCAAGTTCGATCCCCGGTACCCCCCCCCAAAAAAAACCCTTTTTGGTATAAAAATGTGCTGTTCCAAATTGTCATTCCAAATTATTGAGTTTTTCTAACTTGAGATTCTCATAGTTAATGCCTAGGAAAGTAAACTCAGTGACAAAATATCCTGAATTAAATAAAATCTTTATCTTACTATAATATACTTTAGGGTGTTTCCAAATGTATAGCCTTACACATACACCTAGCCATTATTTAGGAAACTGGATGCTCCTGTATGCAGTCTAAATAATTCATAGATCTAAAATAAATTTCTATATTTTCAGTAATATCTTCTGTAAAAACCCAGAGGTACTACTGACATGATTTCTTCATAGCTACAGAAATAAAAATCCACTTAATGACTGAAAATAGTATAGAAATCCATTTTAGATCTCTGGATTATTTAGATTTTAAATATAAGCAGTGTGCTCAAGGGACCAGGAGAGGACGTAAACAGGGCCTGGTTCTCATAGCACGGAGACCCCTGCAGAGATCGACCCGCCAGAAGTAGATTCCATAAGGGACACGCGGGCCCCTGCGTGACCAGGGGGCTGACAGTAGGGCTGTTTCAGATGCAGCGTCTTTGTAACCCTGAGCCCCACCCAAGTATGCCCCCCCCCCCCCCGCTCCATCCAACCTCGAGAAAGGGCTCTTTCCAGTCTCGCCCTGTGCTCAGGAAGGAAAGACAATGTCCTCGCAGGGCTTCGCGCAGACAGGTGAGCAAAGGCCAAGGAGCTGACCTACCCCAGCCCCGCGCTCAGCTTGAATGCAGGAGATACTTCAGAAGTGGACGGAGTCTTTCCCAGGGGCGCCCCGCATCCATTTTCTTGCTTCTCTTTATGCTCAGTAGGTGGGTTTCTAGGTCATCACCAATTAACATAGTGTTCCTGACAGTCAGTTTGGTGGCTGAGGAATATTTTGCAATATTAAGAGTGTATGACTTTCACATAGCATGCATTAAGTGTGATGTTGATTCTTTCAATGGGCAGCTAGATGGACATTAAACTCTAAAACTGCCAGTAGTTTTATACCTATAAAACTTTTGTAAGAGGTCATTAAATTTAAACATCTGAATAAATAGCTTATTTCAATAATTGATTTAAAGGTTTGATATTTAGCCTTTTGCTTTCCTTTTTTGGCACCAGGAATCAAACTCACAGCCTTTCCTAGGCAGATGCTGCACTGCGGAGCTACATACCCGGCCTGATATTTATCCATTTAACTTCTATCTTCTATTTTAACTTTAACAGAAAAATTTAAGTATTTTAGAAAATATAACTTTTTGAAATATCTATTTGAAAATATCTTTGAAAAATATTTAATGTTTCTATTTTTATTTAATTCACATTTCTGGTGAAAGTATGTTCAAATTTGTACTCTTCAAATATAATTCTTTTTTTGTAGTAGTAGCAGCAGCAACAGCAGCAGTATTGAGGACAGGATCTTGCTAAATCCGAAGTTGTCCAGGCTGGGCTTGAATTTGCAATTCTCCTGCTTCAGCCTACCAGATTGCTGGGATTACAGGTGTATGCCACCAAGTTCATCTTAAATTATTAATCTTATTAGCACCAAATTATGTGAAAAACTTGATTAGAACTACATAGTAATTTTTGATGAAATAAAGGCAAAAGTACAATTTGTGGAATAAGTATGTACTTTGTGATCCATGTGTATCTTTCTTGCTCAAACATTGCTGACACTTCTACAGAATAGAATTACAGCTAAGCTTAGTAATATGGATATGTGCTGTCATTCAAATAAACAATATAACTGCGTATTTAAACTCTTGTCATCTTGAAGGTCTATTTGCCAAAATGGCACATAATAGTATATTCAACAAGTTGGAAGTTTAATTTAAAATTGTAAAATATTTAGGTGTATGATGTTTAAATCTCTACATTATTCTTTCCCTGGATTGCTAACAGGTTGTATCAACAATGTAAAAGCTTCCTCTCTCTTAATAATATTTTGTTTACCTTTTTAAATAGTGAAAAGGACACTGGATCTAGGAGACCCACATCCTGTATCTAACTCTTCCCCTACTCACTGTGTTGAGTCACTGAAAACGTACACAAGTACATGAGTACTTGTCCCATTAGAAAATGTCATTGCTTATGTTTCCCCGTAAGAACATGACAAAATCTGAATTAAAAGCTTATGTTTTTGGGGGTTTTTTGTACCAGGGATTGAACTTGGGACCTTGCTCTTTTGAGTCAGGCAGCAGAAACACTGAGCTAAATCCCTGGCCCTCTTATGCATTTTTTAACTGCGAAAGAAAACAACTCTTTATCCACTTTGCAAAGCTTTTTTCAAAACCAGAATAAAGACTTCAGGCACAGTTGAGCTCAAGCACCTTCACCGTGGGAAGCTACTTCACTGTGACTTGCAGAGCGTCATTTCCCCCTCACTAGGAGCTCGGTGTCCAGGCCAGCAGGGGGCTCAGGGACAGCTCCCGGTCCTACAGTGTGTGGAGTGAGAAGGACCCAAAAGAGAAAGTGGTTCTGACCACATGCGGATCTGAACCGCGTTTGAGCTGGGTTTATTGACAGGGAGCAGGGGAGGCACGCAAGACTGTGTGGGTGACAGAAAAAGATCAAGGCAAGTTTGGGGAACATTCAGATATGGAGTGACATACCTGTGGAGGAAAGCTAGGATAAAGCCAGCCTACAGGAAAAGCTCAGAAATTGGTTTAGCAGGAGGGGACGCTCAAGTCAATCAGCTCTCCCTGTCTCTCTCACACTGGGGAGCCTTTTTACACTGCAGTATCACATGGATTTGTGGTAGCGAGTCCTAGAGAAGTGTAATGTGTAAGTTATTGCCCTTCAACATTGCAAACAGCTAGGCAAAGGCAGAAAAAGATCCAAAAGGTCTATGCATGGAATCAAAGGATCTTTAGGTGTGGGAGAAATTCCTAGGTGCCTAGGAGGAGGAGGAGAAGGCAAGGTGAAGAAATAGAAGGGTTGTGAAATACCTGGAGGTGCCACTGGAAAAGAGCCACCAACCACTCTCTCTCAGGTCCCTGGCTCCAACCCCCTCTAAGGTAAGGGCGGGCCTCGGTGTCAACTCTTTCTTCACCAAGTTTTGCATTTTCCCTCCCTAGCATTTCCGTGTCTGTCCCTTCTCTCAGGTCAAGTGCCATTGATTGGTCCTGGTCCTTCCCAACTGTTGAGCAGTCTATGAAGCACTGCAAAATTAAACAACAATAAAATGAATTCCAGGTAAGGTTAAATGGTACCAGATTAGCTCCTGTGGGGTGTGGGAAGCTGGAGTGTTCTGAAGCACTCAGGAGCAGAGGATATCTAGGCTGTTGGAATGAAGTTGTCCATCCTGCTTCTGGTCTTGATCACAAATCCTCCCATGGCAGGGCTGATAAGGAGGCCTTTCAACATCCTTCACATGACCATGCTCTTCTCCTCAGCTGTTCCCACTGCCTGCAGGATGAAGCCCAAATGCCTCAACCTGATCAAGCTATGATGTTGGAGAAACCAAGCAGGAGAAAAGTAGTCCATTTCACTGAGCCCAAGAAGAGATTGAGAGGTCACCTAGCCCATGCTTTCCTGAACTTATTTCATCATTTTTCAAATAAAACAGATCTTTGGGTTCTTCCAAGACCTGGTAAACTAGTGTCCCAAGAAAGGGCCCAGAATTTTGTTTGCTTAACTGTCATTCCACCAGGAGAGGCCTATGCTCAGGTGGTTTGGGGAAACACTGAGAGGCCTTCGATGTTCCTAGCAGATTGGTCCTGAGAGACAACAGCATGCACAGTCTATGAGGGCCAGGACCACGAGGGAGGGCTGGAGAGTCGGGTAGGTGTAGTGAGACTGCGGACCCCACAGTGATCCCACCAGTATACGGACAGCCCACTTGAGTCCACCCAGGCCTCCCAGAAGTTGGGATCCTAGGTGGGGAAGGAGGTTTCCCACCACTTCCTACAGCCCTGTGGGGTCACAACAGCAGCAACTCTTGGGCCCCAGGGGTAGGACATGGGCAGTGGGAAGGAAACAGAGGGAGGAAGTCCTGGGCTGGTTCCCTCTGAAGAGCAAGACTAGGTAGAACATGGGACACTCTTGTCCTTTCTTTGTCCAGAGGCAGCTGAGTGTAGACAGGAGCAGACGGTGGACAAGATGGAGAGCCCAGCAGCTTTGCCCCAGCCTTCCCAGCCTTCCCTTTGTCTTTGCCCCTCCTTAGCTCTTTGTTCAGGCTCTCAGCCCTTTCTTCCCTGGATCCAGAACAAGGGCCCTTGTTTTCTTCATCCATTGTTTCACTGAAAACACTTTTTAGAATCACCGAGCATGAATGTTATCCAGCTTCCCCTACTCTCCCTGTATCTTAGGTGTACATGTAAGCGGTCAAAGAGTAAACTATTTCAGGTAGAAAAGTATTGGTAATAGGAAATCGAAGATGTCACCTTACATTCAAAATTGTAATTTCTTAAAGAGTGGAGTAAAGTCCCCGGTACCAAAAAAAAAAAAAGAGTTCAATAAAGTTTCGTTCCGGTAGTAAAGTTTGTTCCCTGCTTGCATCAGGGAGTGCATATTTAAAGAGTGGGGATTTTGTATTAAGCAAAGTATGTTAAATATGTGGATTTGGGGAGATTAAGAGGAATGCTTACAATAAAGAACTAGAACTGGTCTTTCCTTTTGAGTTGCTCAGTCTGGTGAGGAAAAAGTTCAAAGATGATGTGTGAGGTAGAGACAGAACAGCCAACCTCCTCCAGGCTGGGACTTTGCTCTGCAGCCATCCTGCAGTGGAATGTGACCTTGAACCCTAAAGGAGTTTCCACCAGGAGTTCACAGGGAGGAGAAAAGACATTCAAGGCATGAGGAGCTGCATATACAAGAGAACAGAGATATGTAAAAGTTGGCAATGTTCAAAGAATGAAAAGAAAGCCACAAAAGCAGAAGGTCAGTGTGGAAGGAATGTAGACTGAGTGATAAGGAGTGGAAAGAAAGGATGCTGAAAGGAAAGGTTGGAGGGGAAGGGTTGGTGAACTACAGGGTCAACAATGTTTTCCACAGACGTCTCCTCAGTGCATTACCCGCCTGCAGGGTTTCAGATTCCTGCATCTGGGATGAGGTCTCCACCACAGCCAAGGCTGAGTCAGAAGCACCCTGTCTGCCCACAGTAACTGGGAGCAACAGTGAGCAATGGCTGTTGTTGGCATCCCCAGGTTTGGGGGGTGATGTTTTTTTATGCACAAGTAAGTAGTGGCACCTTTTATCTTCAGAACACCGCACGCACCGGTGAAAATATTTGCATCAGGGAGGGGTGAAGAGTGCAAATTGGAAAGGTGGCCCTGGTGGCCCATATGGAAATAGATGGGGGGTACCGTGGCTTTGAGGCTGGGAAAACAGTTCAGAGAATTACAGTTAACCAGGCCGCCACCAGGGATGGTAGTGAGGGGAGCACATTTTTGAGTTTTTGGGAAAATGTTCTTGATTTTAGTTTTATTTTAGAACTTTCTTAGTTTTATGGGCCCAAAAGGTAAGAGTCAGTAAGGCGAGAGAATTCTTTGGCTGATTTCCTCCTATTCTCCCCACTCTGCCCTTTCCCTCTGGGGCCTTATGTCTATCTAGATCCTGGACTTTTAGAGCCTATTTTCATGATGGCTCATTCCACTCTAATGACATGTAGGGGCTGACAAGCCACTCTTCCTAATTAGTGTCTTTCTCCTTTCCTTTTCTCCAAGTATGAAACTCAATGGTATCACAGTCTACTATCTAAAGTTTCTATGTTAACTCATCAACTTCTGAGTTTAGTCGTGGCATTTTGTAGGATGCATAGGAGCACATGTTTGAGGGGAAGAAGAGAGACAAATCCTGACCTTTTTTTTTTTTGCCACAGATGAGTATAATCACGCTAATCATGAAATGTATACTGTGGTAGGGCCCCTCCTGGTGTGTAGGGTTGGGAACTTTTTACAATGCAGCAATATCAGCATCTGTGACATAACTCTGTAACATAATCATAACCAACCAGACTGTAGAATGTTAGTGGATGCCCATATAAGGGAGACAAAGACACAAAAATTGTAGAAAAGTGCCACGTTCAGCACTCAGCTTTTGGATGCAAATCTGCTGAGTCAGCGCCGGCAGGAAGAAAGCGGCTTCCTGGGAAAAAGGCCCGGATGTTCCATCTTTCTCCGTGAAAATCCCGCAGGAATATGATTTGTACTAGTATTGCATTTGACACTGAAGATACTGTAAATCCCGAAGGAGTACAATTCGTCTATTATTATAAAAGATTTAGTTGTATAAAGTAGTGTTAATTATATAATAACCTTCACCATTTACCGCAAAACTCATTAATTGCTACCAAATGTCTGGCATAATGCAAAAGCCCAATGGATATTTTGGAAAGTGATTCAGGCCAAAAATAAAATTAATGAAAAGTTTTCCCCACCTTATTTATGCTTTATCCGTCTTGCCAAAAATTAAGCTCATCTCTAGATTTATCTAAGATAGTTGGCAAGGAGAGCTCACAGGCACTGACACATTTTTATTCATCTTAGTGTCATTTTTGCTTCAACTTTTTCAGAATTTATTAGGCAAATTTTCTCTACCAGGATCTCTCGTATTCATTATTTTACTCAATCCCCACATCAAGCCCACAATGTAGTATTTTTGTCTCCGTTTTATAGTTAAGAAAACTTTCCTGGTCAGATGTGATGGTGTACACCTGCAATCCCAGCATTCTGGGAGGCTGAGGTGGGAAGATTGCAAATTGGAGCCCAGCCTGGGCAACTTAGTGAGATCCTGTCTCAAAATAAAAGATAAAAAGGGCTGGGGATGTAGCTCAGTGTGAAGGCCCTGGGATCAATTCCCAGTGGGGAGGGGGGGGAGGAGGAGGAGGAGGAGGAGGAGGAGGAGGAGGAGGAGGAGGAGGAGGAGGAGGAGGAGGAGGAGGAGGAAAGGAAAAGGAAAAGAAATGAAAGGGGAAAAGAAAGGGGAAGAAATCTTTTATGAATCCAAGTGAAGTGTCATGTCAGTTGAGGACTCTTAATATTCAATACTTAATAATCAAACAGAGTCTTGAAGCTAAGTATTTTGTCTTTCAAATTCAAAATGCTTTTCCCTCTATGTCAGAAAGTGGGGTAGACTTAGGCCACATCTTTACCACACAGTAATTGAAGGTTAACCTCACAGTTATAATAATTTAATTTGTTTTTATTCTCAGAGTGACAAAAATGACAGATCATATTCAAATGTCTGGGTGAATGTTCAGCTCTTAGCTGCGAAGCCTTTTAGCATACAGAAGGATTCACGAGCCTTCATGCGCCTCTGCCCAGCACCTCCTTCCTCCGCTGTACATGGGTCAGGAGGCCTGGTGGGCTGGCCTGGGCTTCACCCAAGTTCAGGGGCAGCCATTTGGGTTCCTGCTCTGCCTCTTGGTCCTGTGACCTTGAGCAATTACTTAACTTCCCTGTGTCTTAGTTCACTCACCTCCTAAATGTGTCTATCCTGTGGGATTATTTTACAATTAAAGGAACTCATGTAGACAAAGTACTTAAACATTACCTGGAACACAGTAACTGCTATTCATACATTATTGTCATTATTAAAACCACACAGTTCCAGCAAATTGAGACAGTAATAAGTAATTATAGAATCAGTATGGCAATGTAATACCACACATTTGTGTGTAAATGTATATGTATATAAGTAGATAGCTGTGGTTATTTTTCTTTAGCAGCTTAATTTTCAAACCAACAGTTAAGGATTTTCAGTACCTAAAGAATCTCTCTCTCTCTCTCTCTCTCTCTCCCCCGATCCCTCCCCCTCTCTTTCTCTAATCATCATGGTAATTAGAAAGAAATAAGTGATGACTTGGGGGTTAGCCTGCTTGGACACCATGACAAAATCCCACGGTCCAGGCAGCTTAAACAGAACAGATATATTTTTCTCACCATCTTGAGGTGGGGCATCCCACTCAAGGTGTTGGCAGGGCTGTATTCTCCTGAGATCTTGCTTGGCTTGAGGATGGCAATCATCTTTGGCCTTTCTACAAGGGCTTTCCTCTTGCACTAGCACTACCAATGTCTCTCCGTGAGCTCCAATTTCCTCTTCTTACAAGGTTGCCAGGCAGACTGTGTAAGGGCTAACCCCCAGAACCTCATTTTAACTTAACCACGTTTTTAAAGGATTTAGCCCCACATACAGTTAGTTATGTTCTGGGGCAGGGGGTTAGGACTTTAACATGTGCATGGCGGGTGAGGGTAGAAATTAGCTCATACACGAGTAGTACTTGGACGACTTTATCTTGATGGGTCCTGTAGATGGGAGCTGTGACCCTTCACTCGCTTTGTGTCTGTCCCCGCAACTACGATGGAGTCATCTCAGGCAGCAGGAGAATTGTGTGGACACTTGGCTGGAACATGGTGTCCTGTAAATCCTCTTTGGATTTCAGCTGGAGTTCCAAGGCACATGAGAACCAAGCCACCCCTCAGGGCCACCTGTATCATTGCCATTGACCTACCAGGTCTGCTGTACCCATGAGCAACATCGAGCCAAGTGGGTCTGCCAAAAAATGCCAAGGGTTATCGGAACATTTTCTGTAGTTTGACTTTGAAGACTTCTAACCATTTAACTTGAAAGTAGCTGTAAGATGGCTTTTTCAAGGCAGTCGTGAGAAGACCTGAACAGAAAAGGAAAAGGGACCGGAAGCAGCAGCTAAGAATGTGCTGGCAGGACAAGGAAAGCCTCGGCTCGCATCTGCTCCATGAGGAGCTTTTGATACTGGAATGCACGAGGAGGCTGAGGGGACGACACAGGTTCCTGCAAGGGCCTAATCATCTGCTCTTCTCATCCTACTGTTCCATCTTGACACAGGTTCCTGCAAGGGCCTAATCATCTGCTCTTCTCATCCTACTGTTCCATCTTCCGCCTGTCCCAATCCACTTAGAGGGCTGGGCTGTCCTTGGTATCAACAAACAGCAGGGTAAGTAGTCACGGCAGGGAACAACCTTGGTCGTTAGTTATTACAAACGAGGTTGTAGCTGTTGTTGATAATCTAGATCAATTCAAAGAGTCCTGTACTAGGGGAAAGAAGCCAAGACTGGAATTCTTCCCACAAACCTATTTTAGCCTTCGAGAGGCAAGGTAGATTCACAGGCTCTGGGCTTGTTTGTGGTGCCTATGACCGTACAGCAGAGGACTAAGAGCACTGCAGAGCCCAAGCTGTTCTGGGTTTGCCTGCGCTGCGTTATCAGCTTTCTGTACCGTTTTCTTCACATCTTGCAATCTCATCTTCAGTCCATGAACAAATCTGAAATGCTTCCCTCTCTCCAGGTACAGGTAATCAGATCACAAGTTGCTTGGCCCCTAGTAACGCTTCACCTTGTTTGCAAGTGGCTTTTGTCACGAACACGTCATTAATGTAAAAAGAGTGCTGTGTAACCAGGTGACAGGGAGTGAAGTCTGTATTGTCCCATATCCTCAGTCTTCAAAATTATCTTGTCTCATTTCCTTTGTGTCTCTCCAGAATTCATGGACTTCACACATCCTTGTCCTATTATTTAACTTAAAATGTTTCCCTTTCCTAACTAGACAGATACCCCTTTTGATCAACAACACTAACACTTCCTCAATTTTATTTCCTTTCGAAGATATTTATAGCCTGCAGAAAGAAATGTACCCTGAACTTGCTTTTAGTCTTCTCTTCTGATCTGTCTTTAAATCATAGCATGCAAGAATTAGAAGTTTACCTGGCTAAAATGACGTTACAATTGTCGATAAGATCGTGAAGTGGCTATGACGTGGCTGTGAAAGAACTTCGGATTTGGTCATGGGATTTGGATTTGCATTCTAATTCCACTATCACCAACTGTGAGTTCAGGTAAACTCTGTCTCTCTGAGCCTCTGCTTGCTCATATAGGGAATGAGAAGACGGATACCTTCCTCCCAGGTTACGCTGAGGATGATGTAAGGTACCATTTATAAAATGTTATACCTAGGACAGGGCTTAACCATAGTAAGTACTTGGCATATTTGGCTTAAATTTAAATCTTTTGTGTTAATATTCTTCTGTTTTCTTATAAATTTTTTTATTGTGAAAAAACATCTCAAACATACTCAAAAGGAGAGTGAGGTTTATAATGAACTCCAATGTTCCTGTTACCACTTTTAAATGCATTGATAATTTGTTAAACTCCTTCATTTCCCCTGTAGGCATATCCAAGATACGGGGCCATGTCATATGTCCATACTTCAGTACACATACTACCACCATGACATTGTTATAGCTAATAGAATTAAGAGTCATTTCTTAGCATAATCTATAACCCAGTACATATGCAAATGTTTTTGGTTACCTTGAAAGTGTCTTTTTATAGGTAAATTGTTGAAATAATCCAAACAAGTTCCACATACTGCATTTATTGTAATATCTCTCACAAGCCTTTGATTTAAAATAATCCCCAATCCCTTGGGGTTTTTTTATGCCATTGATTTGTTAAAAACCAAACATGTTATTTGTATCATGAAATAGTTTATGAGGTGTGACAAAAAAATACAGTGAATGCTTAATGTTTTAAAAAATTTATTGTATTAAAAGACATTTTGCCATTAATCTCCCCCCTTGCTTCCAACGCACTGATCCCATTGTTCTTACCACCTTATGAAGCATTTCTGAAAGTCCACTTTTGCATCTTTAGTTGTACTGTTGTGGCTGCCTTGATATCTTCAATCAATTCATAGCATTTTTACCTTTCAAGGTCATTTTTGACTTTGGGAAAGAGCCAGAAGCCACATGGTGCCAGATCTGGTGAATAAGGTGGATGAGGACACAGTGTAAAGTCTTCACTGGCCTGCCTTTCCACTAGACAGGAGTAGCCAGCAGCACTCACCTGATTTCTGATCGTACCCTGTAAACAGAACCGCTTCAGGAAGTGGCAAGAGTGATGGGATAAGTCTGTTCAAAGAGAAGAGGAGTATTTTGAGAGGTTAATGGCAATGTGTCTTCTACTGTAATAAATTTTTTAATTGTAAACATTTCTCATATATTTTGATCATTCCTTGTACACTCTTAATTCATTTCATTACTGGTGGTGTTATTTAACTTATTCCTCTACATTCTGCCTTTTCTGAAAACTGATGATTACCTTAGAAGATTGATAAGATTCATGTTTAAATTTCATGGGCCAGAATACTTTACAAGGGGTGCTAAAATTTGCAATCTTTTGAAGATAATAATGATATCTTTTAAAAGGATTTTCTTTTCTTTTCCTTCCTTTTCTTTTATCTTTGTGGTGCAGGAGATCAGACCTAGGGCTTTATGCATGCCAGGCAGGTATTCTATCACTGAGTTACATCTTCAGCGATTTTTAAGTGTTTTAAAGTCCATTTTGTAAATCCTTTCCTGCCACTTACCCTGGCATATTGTACCACTGGTGGAAGTTCCATCTGGTTGAGTGTGAAATTCCTTTAGCTTACACTGCCCTTTATAGATAGCTGTGTGAGTTGGTTGTTGCTTTGTCTGTTTTTAATAAAGATGCAATTTGGGAAACTATAATGCCCCTAAGTCTAGTGAATTGATTATTTTTTTAAGTCAACATTTGCTTTTCATACATTGATATTGTCTTAGAATTAGTGTTGCATCATGGTATATTTAAAACAATGAGTCATTACCCCAAAAGGAATAGAGTAGGAATTATTCAGAAGACAATAATCATCTTAAGTTAAAGATAACTGATGTTTTAAATTCTGGGTAACTCAGATCCCCAAGTAACTTTCCCCCAGTTCTCTAGCTATTCTTTTGAAATATTGAGTCAGTTTATATGATTCACCTAGCAATTTCAAAAATAAATCAATCCCATATCTTAAATGAGGAAATTGAAGAGATGCTATAGAAATACAAAGGAAAGATAGTGTCCTCATGTACTGCCATTTTGGTAGGGAAGATAGGGGATACATAAATAAATAGTCATAATGTAAAGTATGTGCTGTATGTACATAAAAGCTTACTGAAGTTTAGTACGGCAGGCTTGTGGAAAAGTTATTTACAGAACTTCAGATGACTTAAAGATTTGGTAGAGCTTTTTGGCCCTTGAAAGATAGGAAAAGTATTTTGGCAGAAATAGATGAAGGGGAAAAGCTATTAAAAGACAGAGGCTTTAAATCACTGGATATTGGTTGGACTCCTGTTCAAGGGTGGTATAATGGACATAAGAGAAACAGAAAAGCCAATCGATATCACGGAGATTACTAAATGTCAGGCTGGCCTGCTCTCTCCTTTCTCTTTCTCAAGGTAACAAATAATCATTAAAGTAAGATAAAAGAAGGAAAACTTTTTGGAGGTTTGGAAAGTTTTATTGGAAATAAAGAGAAAGACAATAGCTCCTGATTTCCAGGAGGGGTCCTGAATGGGGTGCCCCAGGAAAAGCTTTAAGATCAAGGAAAGCAGCTTGATTCATGATGGGCACAAAGTGAAAATACTGTGACTGTGAAGTCCACTGACTGATGGAGACATAAGAAAATCTCCCATATCCTTGCAATGGATTATCGCTCAGCCATAAACAAGGGCCCAGGACCAAACCGCAGATGAACTCTGAAAGCATTACGCTAGGTAAGACAGACCACACATCACATGATTCCATTTATATAAAGGTCCAAAATAGACGAATCCATAGACAGAAAGTAGATTAGCGGTTGGCTAGGGCTGAAGGGGAAACGGGAGAACTGAGAGGAGACAAGTACAGAGAGCAGGATTTGCTTAGGGGGTGAGAAGGTGTCATGAGCTCCATGATGGTTACGACTGCACAGCGCGGCGCTGTGTATACACTGAAAAGCGGTGAACTGCACATGCTACCTGAATGAGTTTTATCTCAAGTAGCTATGTAAGGAAAAATGTCGTGCAGTTATTACAGAAAGGCCAAGAGGAGGGATACCAAGAATGAGCTCTATAGGATGTGATGACTAAGAGTCCAGCAGTGACCTTTAGAAAGGGACTTTCTTCCCTAAAGTGGTGGGAGAAGTGGATCGGCGAGGAGGAAGTGGAGGCAGTCATCTTTCAAGAAGCAAAGGGTGAGGCCGAGGGGCATGAACTCTACCAACTTCCCGGTGTGTGGCCTCAGCACACATCACTCTGATCTCATTTATAGCTCTTGTTTCTGAAAGAAAGTATTCTTTCTTTTTTTTTTTTCCTTAAATTCTTTCATTGGTACATTTTAGGTATACAGCACATTTACATTTCTCATTGGGAACTTGTGCCTGTACATGATGGATCTTGGTTCTTATTTTTTCCCCTTCCCCTGCCCTCCCTTCATCTCCTCCACCCTTCCCTATTTACAAAGACTTTGTTTCCATTTTTTCCTTTTCTTATAATTTTTCCTTTCCCTTTGGAAAGTATCCTTTAAAACTGGTGTCTGCCTTTCCCCCTGAATCCTTGCACTGACTTCTCCCACTTAGCCTCAGCTTTAGCTTCATTTGTTCTATTGCCTCAAAACCATATCACAAGGAAACATTAGACAAACACAAATTGAGGGACATTCTAGGGAATAATTGGCCAGTGATATTTAAACGCATCAAGATCAAGACAGTGCAAAAGAGATGGAAGAACTCTCCCAGTTAAAAGAGACCAAAGAAATATGAAACTGGATGTATCTCAGGAGTCTGTATCTGCTTACTTATTAAACAACATTTTACTTAGACAGCTGGTGACATATGAGTGGGGTATGGGGGTAGACAGTAATAATATACAATGCTAACCTTCTGAGCTTGTTGATTGTATTGTGTACAGGTAGAAGAACGTTCTGGGTGGCAATTTTTCTGTAAATTTGGGATTGTTTCAAAAAATAAAATACCTACATGAAATAAAAATATAGCATGTTCTTAGAATGGTGATCCTCCAGCAACCTGCAGATGCAAGCATTCAGTCCTTTCTTGTTTTCTTTTTTGTTTTGTTTTGTTTTGTTTTTCTGGTACTGGGGATTGAACTCAGGACCTTGCACTTTTGAGGCAGGCACTGCGCCACTGAGCTAAATCCTTGCCCCCTTTCTTGTATTCTTGAAGGAACACAACTGTAGCTTAGGGCTCAAAGAATATCCATGTGTGAATTCATTGTTAAAATCACAAAACAAAAGATAATGATTTATCATGAGGAAAAATCATAGCAGAATTAAAGCCAGAAATTGATATTGGTTATACCAAACAAGAACATAATATATGTCTTTAACATGTTTTAAGAAGCTAAACAAGAAAGAGAGAGACAAAACTAAGGAGACTTGGGCAAAGAGTCAAATAAGAATTCTAGAAAAGAAAAATACAATAATTGAAAGTAAAAATTCAGCATTTGACATATTAAATAATAGGTTAGACATAGTTTAAGAGAGAAAATTAGTGAATTTAAAAATAGATTCAAAGAAAAGTTGCAGAATGCAGTTGAGACAATCAAAATGTTGGACAATGTAGAAAATAAGGGAGATGAAATACAAGGGAAACAGCAAGAAGAACCAACAAATGTTTGATTGGCACTTCAGAGGGGGATAATAAAAGAAATTGGGAGGAGCAGAATTTGAAGAGATAATAGCTGACAATTTTCACAAAAGTATTAAGACAGTAATTCTTTAAAAATTGTTCAAAAAAGACCAAGGAGCTACCAAGTGCAAGTTGAATTTTATTTGATATTAGTATCACATAAAATGGGCCTTAAGGCAAAAGAAAATTACTAGAGCAAGAAGAGTAAAATGGCATAACCAACAAATAGTTCATTTCACCAGGAAAATAACACTTCCAAATTTATATGTACTATTGTGAACTCAATATAGATAAAAATTATCTACATCACAAAGTGACACAGATAAAGCCATCATCAAAATGAAAGATTCCTTTATTTTTTCTTTTCTGATAACTAGGAATCAGACTCAGGGCCTCACACTTGCCAGGGAAATGCTGGGCCACTGAGCTACATCCCCAGCCCAAAATGAGAGATTTTGACAGAATTCTCATACGACACTCAATCTTTCAGATTGATTGATCAAGGAGAGTAGTTGAGGAGAACATATTTAAGCTCTAACAAAATTAAATGAGAAGTATCATGGAGATCAGTTTTTTTACCACAGTATAGTGGATTTTTGTAATTATTATTTAAAAAGACTAGAAAAAAATCCTTTACAGTTTAACATTTAAAATACACCTCTCAACTAATGGATAAGAAATAAAAATGAATGATATAACTAACCTATAACAAAAATGTACCTTGTCAAAAAATTTAAATAAAGATAAAACTGTATCTAAAAAGAAATTTTATTGAAGTACTTATCTGGCCAGTTATCAACTTATTTTCAACTACAGTAATGAGAACATTGTGATCTTGGTGCAAGGATAGAAAAATAGATCGATAAAAGAGAATAGCCTATCCATTTGGTTTATGACAAGTGAGGAAAAAGACATTTTTAAAAAATAAGTGGTGGTGGGTCCAAACAGACACCCATATAGGAGAAAAGAGATTCCACATCACATATTGTTATGGTTTAGGTCTAGAATATTCTCCAAAAGCCTCACGTGTTCAGAGGTAGGGTTTTTGGGAGGTGCTTGGATCACGGGCGCTGTTTTCATCAGTGGATTTATCCATAGATGAGCTCAGAGCTAAATGTGCTGTTAGGAGGTAGGAACTGGCTGGAAGCAAGTCCTGGGGGTGAGTCTCTGAATTCTTGATAACTTGTCCATGCCATCATCTCATGTGGTCTTTCTGGCAGGAGAACTGGATTTCTTACACAGAGTTTTAGGGTTTCCAAAGATACAAAGGCAGAGGATTCCAGGTTTTGTTAACACTTCCTCCCACAATTGGCATGCATCACTTCCATTACATTTTATTGAATAAGCAAATCACAAAGCCAGGTAAGATATAAAAAGAAGAGAACAGTTCTACCTCTCAACAAGAAGTGTGACAAATTCCATGTCAGTGGGGGGATGGCACGGAAAGGTGTTCCTTCTGGATCCTCCCTTCTCTCTGATTCCTGGTTACCATGATGTGAGCAGCTTTCCTCCATGGCAGGCCTTTCCCTCATGCCTTGTCTGTGTTTAACCCTGCCAACCATGGAGTGAAACTTCTGAAACTGTGAGCCAAAATAAACCTCCTCTTCTTTAAGTTGTGTGTATTGAGTATTTTGTCCAAGTGATGAGCAAAGTGACTAGAAACACTAAATTAACCCCAGGAGTTTGCAGAATTACAGATAAAAGAAAAATCAATAAAGTTTTCAGAAGGTAATATAGAAGAATATCTTCACATTTTTATGACATTAGGGTCAGGAGAGACTATTTAAAAGGGAGGAAAAAGCATTAACCATACAGCAAATACTGTATTAGGATTATATCAGCATCGAGAATGTTTCATAAGGAGACACCATGATGAAAATTCCCTGCCAAGCCCCAAAATGGAGGGAAGATTTTTACAACATATAACTGGCAAGGGCTCCTGTCCAGACATGTAAAGAACTTACACAAATAAATTTAAAAAGACAGACTACCACCCATGAAAAATCCAGTTAAAGACTTGAAAAGATATTTCACAAAAAAGGAAATCCATGTAGCAAATAAGCCCTTAAGAAGCAGATCAACCTCAGTCAGTAATCAGGAAATGCAAACTAAATTCACAATTGGAAACTAGTATATACTCACAGAATGGCTCAAAGGAAAAAGAAAAAGACCAACTCACTAAGTGTTGGTAATAATGTACATCAATGGGAAATCTGGTGCACTATTAATGGCAGTGTAAATTGGTACAGCACTTTAGAGAGTCATTTAGCCTATCTCATTGAACACCTTGTGTGTAGCTCTATACAAGAAAACAATGTGCACATATACACCAAAACGCATGTACAAGAATGTGATAGAGTTACAAATAATTTGTCACACTTCTTATTGAGAGGTAGAACTATTATCTTCCTTTTATATCTTACCTGGCTTTGTGATTTGCTTATTCAATAAAATGCAATGGAAGTGATGCATGCCAATGCTGGGACCAAGTATTAACAAAACCCGAATCCTCTGCTTTTGCATCTTTAGAAACCCTGAGACTCTGTGTAAGAAGTCCAGTTCTGCCAGAAAGACCACATGAGACAATGACATGGTCAAGTTATCAAGAGTTGGAGAGAATCACAGACTACCTGGAGAATGTCTTTCCTAAGGAATTTTTAAAACATCCACAAATTCAACCCAAATACAGTAAAAGGAAGGAAATAATAAAGATAAAATCAGAAGTTAATGAAACAGAAAATAAACATACAATAAATGAATCAACAAAAGCAAAAGTTGGTCCTTTGAAGAGACTAATAAAATTGACAAATTACTGATGAGATTTATCAAGAAAAAAAGAAAGATAATGTAAGTAACTAATACTTAGTTACTGGGGAATTTAAAAAGTTAGATTCTTCCAGTTGCTGCAGGTTTTAAAGAGCAGAGGATATTATAAATGACTTTATTGCAATACATTTATAAATTGAAATAAAGTGGATAACTATCTAGAAAAATATAACTTACCAAAACTGACTCAAAAAGAAATAGAAATCCTAATGCTGCTAGACTAATAAAGAAATGAAGTCAGAGGGGAAAAAATATTATCTCATAGAAAACTCCAGGCCTGTGATAGTTTCATAAAACATTCAAGGAAGAGACTCTTCCAGAAAATATATAAGAAAAGGGCCGGGGATTTAGCTCAGTGGTTCCAGCGCCTGCCTTGCAAGCACAAGGTCCCAAGTTCGATCACCAGTACCAAAAAAAAGAAAAAGAAAAGAAAATATATAAGAAGGAACTCTCCAAGTCATTTTTTGAGCTTGTCATAACATTGATACCAAAAACCACATTACAAAAGAGGAAAATTATAGGTCAACTTCATTAATAAATGTAGTTGCAAAGATCATGGACACAATGTTAACAAACCTGAGGTAGCAGAATATACAAAGGATTGTGACCAATTTGAGCTTTTCTAGAAATGCAAGGCTAATTTAAAATTAGAAAACAATGTAATGAAAGATATATTAACAGATTAAAGATGAAAAATCATATGACAGTTTCAATGGATGCACGAAAGTATTTAATAAATGTCAACATCCATTCATAATAAGACAAAATAGCAAATGAGTAATGAAAGGGAAATTCCTCAATCTTACAAAGGGTATTTATTTTTTAAAAAGTACCTAGAGCAGGCACTATACTTAATAGTGAAATAGTTAAAACTTTCCTGTTAAGAGCCTTGATTTTGTAATTACTGATGTTTACCTTGTGTCCTGGGTTTATCAAGCAACTAGCCAAGAAAAACATAGGAAGGTAGAGGATTAAAAGTTACTCTTCACAGATATGTTTGAGCACATAAAATCTAAAGGAACCTATGGTTAAAATATTAGACGATCAAATTGATAGATACAAAATCAATATATAAAAATCTATTTTTCTTCTTCTGAGACAGGGTCTTACTGTGTTTCCCAGGCTCAAGTGATCCCCCTTCCTCAGCCTCCCAAGTAGCTAGGAAGACAGGCAAGTGTCCCAGCTTCTGGCTTCATTTATGTTTAAAAAGATCAACAACAAATAGAAAATTTCAAATGTTTAACATTGTATTAGTCCTAATAATCTAAAGATACCAAGTAGCTAGGAATAATTTGAAAAGAAGCTTGTAGGACTATGTCAGTTAGATTAATAAATCTTTACTGAAGGATTTTTAAAAAGACATATAAATGGAATATTTTACGTTTGTGGCTTGAAAGACAATAATGTAAATTGGTCCCATATGATTAATGTAGTCAATGCAATTCCAATCAAATTGCCAGTAGATATTTTTGTGAGGCTTAAGAGGCTGATCCTAAAATGTAAAGCACCCAGATCAAAGATACTCTCAAGAATGCACAAGATAAGAGGACTTGCTCTACCACATAGCAAGGCATAATAAAGCCATGGCAATGGATTTAGTGTGGTGTTTGTGCCAGATAAAACAACTGGGATGCATACAGACTCCAAAGCAGCTATGTGTGAGGGTGGATGGAGGAGCATGGGGAGGAGGGAGAGGCACAGACATTAAATACACAGGGCTGAACCAATCACTGTCCAAATGGGGAAAAATAATTCAACTCTATGGTGGATTGACTAATGGTCAACTTGGAACGCCCAGCTGAACTGAATCAGTGAGGTTCTGGACATGGAAGACCCATCTAAGGATCACTGCCAATGCATAAAAAGCAAAATGGAGGGGAAGATCATGTGATGTGCTCTTGATTTTCTTGGAGAAGCTTGCTGCGGATGGTTTTCCTGATGCAAACTTGGCTGTTCTCTACAGAGGAGGAGCTCATGTCCTCACTGTCACTAGAAATGGGTACTGTTCTCATCAGGGGAGCTCTGGTCTTTACCTTGAGCATCACTTCCTGGCTCCAGTGTAGATCCCTCAGCCCGGTAGCACAGACCCCTCACTCCGTCAGCACAGGCTTTCTGGCTTCCACCACTGGCCTTTGGGTCTTCCGAATGCAGATTCTTTCTTTATTTTATTTTATTTTTTTTGGTACCGGGGATCGAACTCAGGTCTTTGTGCTTGTGAGGCAGGTGGCAGAACCACTGAGCTAAATCCCCGGCCCCCAGATGCAGATTCTTGATATGGACTTACATGAGACATCGCGGTGGACTCCAGGCCTCTGGCTGCACTTGTGGAGGACATTGCCACGGGCTCTAGGCCTTTAGCTGGACTCAAGGGAAACGCTGCCATGGGATCCAACTCCTTGGCTGGATTCTTTCGGTCTCTAGCATGTGGACAGATCCCTTACACTTTTTGGGTGAATATTATAAAATAATCCTGCAAATTATGTGTCCTGTATTAAATATATTCCCTTGCAAACCCTAAGTACAACAAACTCCAATCCTCCACCATATGTAAAAAAAGCAACACTAGATGATTATAAACCTCACAGAAAAAGCAAAGTTAGAAACCTCTAGGAAGGTTGTGCAAGAGAATATCTTTGTGACCTCAAAGTTGGGCAAAGAATTCTTAAATAAGATATAAAATAACATAGAGGAAAAGATGATAAATTAAACCCCATTAAAGTTAAGCAATTTGGCCCATCAATTTTGTATTTAAAAATTTGTATTTTTTTGTCTTAAAGAAAGCACTCAAATTGTAAACCTTCAAGTTCCACAAGGCCTGGATCCATATCTGGTCCTTTTAAATAACATCTTTTCTTCCTCAAAAAATTGTATTCCTTAAGACAGCATTTTAGGCATAAGATATATTATTTCCTTTTCAACCTTTAGATTTGTAATAATTTTGTTGAGATGGTTCTCCTGCTCAACTTAAGAAGGATACCATAATATCTTCACTCTTAGAGTTCAAAAGAACTCTATTCCTTTTGATTTGTTCATAAACAAAATAATTCACCATTTTTGAGGAAGCAACCAGAACCAGATCTCAAACCACAGTCAGAAATGATATAACTAACAAAACCAGAGCCAAGTGGAGACCACCCATGCCGGTGAACAATGGTGTGATTCTGGGAAACCAGTGTATCCACTACCACCTTTCTCAGCCCTAGTGATGTCTCACAACCACAGAGGCTTATCTGCCTTGCTCACTAAGCCTGGCACGACACTGACACACTAGCGCTCTGAGCCTGAGCAGAACTGACCTAGTTAACTCTACAGTTTAAGGTAACTCCTACCAATTTCACTGATAAACAATTAAAACTGTTCTTCAAAGCAGTGTCTACTTCAGTCTTGAAGTTCTGTCTATTTTGACATGAAATTCTCCTCAGGCTATCAGACATATTCTCCATAATTTAAGCCCCCTCAAACCAAGGCTGAGACTAAATTAAAGTCAGGGCAGGCTGCAGTTGTGCCTAGAGCAGTCCCCAGCAAGTTCTGCTGTAAAGGGACCACATTACCACGCACTTATTAAGCTGTGCTGGCCCTTCCGGTAAGAAGCATCCACACGGCTGCAAAGATTTACCAACATACAAATTCCCTCATCAAGGATAAAATTCAAATCATCAAGGATAAAAGCTTTGATTCACAATTAGGTTTAATTAGTGAGCTAAAACCATAGGGCCCTAAGGTACCTCAGATGTGTGCCCAGAAAGCCTCCACAGCTTCAAGATATTTGGGGAGATATTTTGGACTTCGTAGCGTCAGCCCAGCTGGAAACCAAGGATTTTAGGAGGCCAAATTCAGAATCAATTGAGGAATCAGGTGCTCCTTACAGGCAGAGACATTTTGAATTTAACTCTTTGGTGGACTCCTTCTTTCTCAGTCTCTGAGAGCCCAGTCTTCCTCCACTCACCATGTGAAAGATGACATCATGAAGGACCCAGGCCACATGCTCAGTTCTGACAGGAACACTGAGTAGTCTGGGCCCAGCTCCTTCCCCCACACCCACCATTAATCTCCTCTTCCCCTTGCTGTGCAAGGACTCAGTGTGGAGACATCCAGCAGGAAGTCCTGTGTGGAAACCGCACACATGGAGAATTCTCCTACCCAACTTCTGGCTGGATAGGAAATTCGGCAGAACCACCACCCCTAGACATGGACAGATTGCTCTTTCCATCCGTGCTTAGCTTTGTAGGGGACAAGTCTGAACCCAACTTCAGTTTTCTTTGAAGCTAGCTTGCTTTTGTTTATTTCCTGCTCCTTGTTTTGAGAATTTTTGAATCTCTGACTAAAAGAAAAATTGTCCGATTCTGGAAATATTTTCATTGCTTTTATGGATGTTCAATACACTCTGAAGTCTGTGCCCAAGGTTTACACTCACTCCTTTTGACTGGAGCTCTTTCCTACCCCAAGGCCTTTATATGTGCTCTTCCCTGGTTCAGAACACTTTTCCTCCATCTTGTTTTCTTCCCATTTTCCAGCTCTCTATTTAATGTAATCTTCTTAGAAATCCTTCTTTGAGAGTCCTCAAAGGGTAACTCCTCTCTGAGATTCTGTATCACAGGATACAACTACATTCCTTTATGCATGTAACCATTATATGTTTATATAGAGGTATACAAATTTATACATATAAAATTAAAGCTTAATGATATATTTACATTTATAAAATCATATATCTACATATCTGTATTCAAATATAAATCTACGGATATGTTTTACTTATATAAATATCTGCATAAAACAATGACAGCCATCATATATACTTGTGGCAATTGTAATAGTCATTTTACATTAATTATATAAGGCTATTTTACCATTAACAATATAATACATATTTCATATAGATATTAAATAAATGTATATTATAGATAGGTATCACTTTTCCCTGAAAATAAGACCTAGCCAGAAAATAATGAGCCTTGAAAACTGGAGATCGCCAACACCAGCCCCAGTCAGCCCATCCTGGCCTTACCTGCCATCACTGTTCTCTTGCTTGGTGGCTACTTTTAAGGCAGGTAAGGCCAGGACAGGCTGATTGGAGTTTGCATTTTTGATCTCTAGCTTTCAAGGCTGATTATTTTCCAACTAGGTCTTATTTTCGGGGTAACATGGACACAGGGTTCTGCATGTCTGCTTGAAAAGTTCTCCCATTCGCTAGAAATCCCCTTATTCATTACTTTAAAAATGTTTACTGTACACTGTCATTTCAGTTTGAAGATTCCACTTTCTACTTACTTTCGGGACTTTTCAGAATGTTGCCTCTGAACTTATTTTCTGTTTCATTCTTAGGCTGTGTATAGTAGAGATAGATCCTACACGGGATTGTCTTTTTGGCTCTCTCCCCACCATCAATTTCTCTGTTTCTGTTTGTCTTTGGCTCACTGTGAGTATCTAAGACTGTATGCTTATGACCAAGGATAATTAGTAGAATTTCATTCATGCCTGCTTGATCCTTACTGTTTCTAATTTACTTACAAAAATTGTAATGAGGTTGTTTTGTCCTCTGCTTGTTTTTTAATTCTTTAATACCATTTTTAGCTAATGCTATTTTTTTTTTTATTTATTTATTTATTTATTTATTTATTTTTGGTACCGGGGATCGAACTTGGGTCCATGTGCTTGCGCAGCAGGCAGCGAAACCCCTGAGCTAAATCCCTGGCCCTCTAGTGCTATTTTTAAACATTACTTCTTCTCTGAATTCTTGTTTTACTAAAGTCCTAATTTTACTAAGTTCTTTGATAGCTTGAAGCCTTTGCAGGCAGTCAACTTCTCTGAATCTGGCTATATTGTCTTCTGAAAATGGTTTTGCCTTTGTCCTTGACCTCTAAGATGTTAGAGTGCCGAGGGCTGAACTGCAAACTTTGCTTTTCTGATGTGCGTTCTATCTGCTTCCCAGCTTCTGGACAATAGGTTGCTTCTAATCCATTTTAATTGTTATTGCCAGACAGTCCAGGTGGGGGCGAAAGAGAGCCAGGCTGCGATTCCAGGCCACCTTTGGAGGAGGCCTGTTCCAGCTCCTTCCTTGGAAATAACATTTGTGTTGTGGTAAGCAGAACAAGATTCCTCAAAGACATCATACCATGATTCCCAAGCCTGAGACTATTCTACTTTATGTGAAAAAGGGACTCTGCTGATGTGGTTAAGGGAAAGATAGTGAGGTGGAGAGAGTATTTGGGCGATTCAGTGGGGCCTTTATGAGAGAATATAAAGACAAAGGCAATGCTGGAGTGATGTGCTTCGAAGATGGAAGAAGGGACCACAAGCCCTGTGCATGCTGGGGAAGGAAGACAGACTGTCCCGAGAGCCTCTAGAAGGAGCACGGCTCTGCAGAGGCCTTTGCTGTTTGCCTAGGAAGACACATTTGGGCCCTCTGACCTCTAGAACTGTAAGATAATAAATCTGTGTTGCTTTAAACCATGAAGTTTGTGGTAATCCGTGATTGTAGCAATGAGAAATTATATGCTGTATATACTACATGGCATCCATGAGGGCCCAGGCCCTGGCCAGGGGTGAGCAGCCCTTCTGCGGATACCAGCCTGTCCCCTAAGCTCAGCAGCTGGCCCAGAAGGTGGTGGGCTCTTTAGTCCCCTCCACATTTGCTAAGGGTCCATGGTGACATAAACAGAGCATCTCCCTCTAGGACTTTTGTGCACTTTCTGAACAACCCGCTAACTTTGTTGCTTCCATCTGGTTTTTCAAGTTGGAGGGCTTGAGAACCCTCAGGACTGAGTTTCCTCATCCTCTCTCTTTGCCTGGCATCAGGACTAGGGCCATGCTAGACTACCTCAAACTCAAATCTTCGACCTGTTTTCTTCCTTACCATTAAAAAAATCTAAAGCATATGGTTGTGCTTTTTCCCTTGACAGATTAATGTTGAAGAATCTTTTCCTTCTATTTTTAGTTAATTTCCTAAGGAATTGAGGGAGGAAAAATTATCAACCTAACTTCAAGCCACCATGTTTGCCTAGAAGTCGTTAGTGTAGATTTTAACTGAAGTTTTCATCACCATGCATTTTTTCCCTTGAGCTCAGATAAATCCTTCTTTTGTTCCTCTGTCATCTTGCAATCATGACTTAGAAATTATCCAAAATTATCTTTTTTAAAAAGACAGAAGTCAATTTTTTTTGTAAGACATTTGTTTCAGTTACACAAAGTAATTCTTATTCTTTTTAACCTAGCAGAATATTTTCATAGTCTGGTGATTTTTAAAATTGCTTTGTTGTGCTTAAAGGGGACTACATTAGTTCATATTTTCCACTGGAGGTAGTAATAGAACATCATAGTCTTCTCCTTGGCAAATGCAAATCCAATAAGCCCAACCAAGAAATAAAAGATGAAGGAAGGTTTATCAGTTGCAACATGTAAAGAGAGCACTGGAGATAACTCTCAAAACAGTGTCTCCCCTAGAACAAGGAAAGCACAAGGCTTCTACTGGGAAATTTTACACATATTCATATAAGAAATACTTGTAAACACATGGAAATGAGTGCACTCCTGAGCATGCTCAGTTGGAGGTTGTGCTTCTTTATATATTGTATGTTCAAAAATTGGCAAATGGGAACACCTCCTGGGTGGAAAATTTAGTATTATAATGAGCCAAGTTGATTCTAGGTCACCTAAAGAAGTGAGTCAGAACAACTTGAGTTTGCCTGGTTCCTTGTAAGTTTCTCTAGAGGGCCTCATCTGAAACAAAAGAACTTGGAAGAAGGTTATTCAGGGGGCAGCAGCTCTTTCCCTTTAGGTCCAGGGGCTTAACCTGAAAAGCACCTGCCAAGCTACTGGAAAGAAGCCCTCGCTAGGTAGGTCTTCAAGGCCTTGATCAGGGAAAAATGAATACTTACATTTCATAGTTTGGTGCTGTCCAGGAGCCTGAGGAAAGTAGGAAGAGAGCTGGTACCTGAAGCATTTCAGAAGAAAGCTTTGCTATGGCAGCCACGAGCTAGCCAAGCTCCTACTGGGAGACAAGTTAGGACAATGTGCTGAGACCCACTGTTTGCTGCAAGCCCTTCAGTCCCAGGTTCGACCCCTCTTCTCCTTTAGCTCAGGCTGGATAGGGCACAGGCTTTGGCTTAGTGTCCAAGCGTGGTTCCATTTTACACATTTAGTTTTTCTTACTTATTTGTACTATACATCTAACTGTTTCAGGATCTTGACATGAGTTTCACTCAATTCAGATCTCTCTCTCTCTCTCTCTCTCTCTCTCTCTCTGATATTTGGGAGATTAAAAGAGAGATGCAAACAGTTTAGAAATGTAGTTTCTTGGACTGGAGATGAATTTTCCATGAGGTGTATGAACATGGGTCTTGGTCAGAAATAAGGATTTAAATGTGCAAGTGTTAACTCAGTATGGACCTACTCTTCTTGGTTTGGAATTTTAAATGAGTACGTTTTGTTTTCAGCCAGAATTGAGATGTTTCCCTTCATCGTCCTAACTCTTTCATCTTCATTTATTCAATGACTCAGTCTGAAGAACTGAAGAAGCCAAAAAATAAAAGTGAGGACTGGAATTGTGTGTTTTACTTTCTTTAAGATAATTCAGAAGTGTGATATTAGAGACTCTCAAGCACAAGCTGGGAAGTTACTTGAGTAACAATGAGCATTTTTCTAAGTGGCAAATAACAGCAATATTTTAGAAAGAAGTTCCTTTCTTAAAATTATTACAATTTAAGCAGAAAATCTCAAAACTCATCTTCTTGAAAGAAAGAGCCTGGCCATTTCAGATGCTTTTTTTTCCTTACCAGAAAGGCTGGTTATGATTCTCTTGTTTTCCTTACATACTGCTCCCTTCTCTTGTTTAACTCTCCATTTCTTAAATGGCACTGTTTTCATAGCTCATATTCACTTAGCATGTCTCCTACAATAACCATGTCTAGCATCTATCGGTAATAGGCGTCATAAAAATAATGAGACAGCACCACATAACTATTAGCAAAATGATGGAGACTTGAAATAGATGTTCCTTTAGGTAAATAATAATGAATTCCAGGCTTCTCCCATGCAAAGATTTAGAGGACCTCCTGGCATGGCACTTTGGGAACAAAGACTTAGTCTTTATTGTCCATATGCCTTTCAGACAGAAGCATATTAAAGGCAAATCATCCGCAGTGCTATTGTAATTCCGGCCAGGGAATTACTAAGACTATGCACTAAACTCTGTAAGGCTGCAGAAGGTAATAATAACAATAGCAAGCAGGTGTACAGTGTTTACCATTGGGAAAGTACTGCGCATTGTTCTAAGTGAGTTGTCTAGATCTGTTTATTCTTCAAGATAATTGCAAGTACTCTAACCCATACATTTTACAGATAAGGAAACGGAGGCACAGAGACGTGCAGTAACTTGCTCATGGTCACAAACCTAAGTGGAAGAGCCACAACTGAACCCAAGCCTGGCTCTTGAGTCTCTGGCCTGAAATTTAGCACTGAAAGGCTAAAATAATGTTCAAGGGTCATTTAGCCTAACTTCTCCAATCCCAAATGAAGACACCAATTCTCAATCTGTGTGGGCTAAGGTCGCTCAGAATTAATTCTAAGAAAAGGGCTTTTGACCCCAACCCCCTGTTCTTTGTACTTTTCCTGTGGTAAGTAACATTTGCTTGTTAAACATCCGCCCATATCCTCATTTCAGGTCCCTACATTTATCTGAAGTTTATGTTTTTTCTTTGGGTTGTCTTTTCACTTTCTTGATAGTATCCTTTTATACACACAAGCTTTTAATTTTAGTAACATTTATTTTGTCCATTTTCTTTTCATTGATTGTGCTTTTGCTGCCATGTATAAGAAACCATTGCCCCAAATCCAATATCTAGATCTACCACCCCTTTCAAATACAGAGTGAGGTAGGGGTCCAACATCATTCTTTTGCCTATGGATATCCAGCAGTCTCAGCACCATCTGTTGAAAAGCCTGTTCTTTTCCCTCGTCTCTGTTTTAGGGTTTTGCACATAGTCTCCTTTAATTCTCTGGACATATTTTAAATAGCTAATGCAAAATTCTTTGACTGATAAGTCCAATGCCTGGGCATCTTTAAGGAAAAATGTCTATTGTCTCTCTTGCATTCCTTTTTCTACATCATGTTTTCTTGTTTCTTAACATGTCCAATTTTTTTGTCTAAAATTGGACATTTTAAATATCATAATTATGGAAACTGGAGAAATAGATAATCTCCCCTCCCTGCTATTTGCAGTTTGCTTAGTAACTTCTCTGGATTAATTCTGTAAAGCCTGTGTTATTTGATGTGTGTGGCCAGTGAAGTCTCTCTGCTTAGTTACTAAGTGGCCAGCTAGCAATGGGGAAGAAAGGCCCATGGATGCCTGGGGCCCACTAGTCTATGTTCTGTGCCCAAGAGCCCTGTGTGCTTGTGGGCTTTGAACACAGCCTGGTGCTGGACAACCCGGGCTTTGTTCTCCCTTCTGGCTTGTGCAGAGCCTCAAAGTGAGCCAGAAAATCACCTAGCAAATTAAATAATAACAGTGCTCTGGCACTGAGGGTTGGAAAATTGGCTGCCAGGATGCTGGTTTTTACCATCACTGTGGGTTGTTGGCTGTCAAGGCCACCCCAGAGCTGTGGAGGAGGGACAGGAATAGTCCAAATTAAAATGCCACAAAACATATTGTTCTGAGCAAGATTTGTCAATTTTTTTTTTTAACAAATGATCCTCAGATTGCCACAAATCTTGCTAATTTCCAGAATTCTGAAAAAGATTGTTGCTGGCCATTTTTGTCAGTGTTCCAGCTGCTTTTACAGAGTAAAGAATGATTACTCCACTTTTTTGACTGACGGGTATTTTTGGATGTTTGATAAGCAATCAGCATTTTATCGCCACTTTACATTCCTGTATCACTTTTAAAACTCATTCACATCAAGGCATTGGCTGTTATTCTAATGTGGCATGCAAAGAAACAGAAACTGACCTGGTTCATGATTGTAATCGCACAGCCAGCGAGTGGTGGGATGGTGTCTCGAACGCAGGTGACACACCAAACCTGGCTTTCCCATCCGCGTCACACTCAGCACCTGGGGCAGCCCTGATGCTGATGCGTCTGAACTATGTAGATAAAAGGGGACTGAAGTGAAGAAATACCTGTTGACTTGGCTTAAATTATTCTATGCAAACTCAAAGATCTTTATTTTCTGAGACATAAGGGATTGCTTGCTCATGTAGTCCAGAAGGCTTCAAGAGTGTTCCACGTCAGAGCAGGCAGGATTAAAACAGAAGAAAGAGAGAGCAGAGGAGGTAGCAGGTCAAGGGGACCCTGGGTCTAGGGAGCTCGTTTGCATGTTGATAAGGAGACACTGGGCATGCGCTACTCTTACGCAATTTCTTTTTTATTCCCCTCCACAAATTTATGTATTTTTATTCCCATTTTATAAAATTCACAGAAAAACCGAGACTTAGAGTTCCAATTACCAAAGATCATACAACTATTAAGAAATTGCGCTCTGGAGTGAGCGGCAGGCAGATCTGTTATCCAAGCGACCATGGGCAAACGACTCAACCTTTTTGTTCTCCATTTCATCCTCCGTACAGTGGAAAAAATAACAGCATCTGCTTTCTAAGGCTGTGTGAGAATTAACTTAACCAATGAATTAAATATTTTGATATGCTTATGTATTTTTCAATAATTCAAAATTTTATTTTTATAACAGAAAATTTACATCACATCAATACATAGGTTAATATGCATAAATGCTAATTTTTATTGTATTTGCATCTAAAATATTAATTACATGGACCTGAAAATTGCCGAGCACATAGAAAATTCCCTGCATTGGAATACTTGCTATGGCATTACCTACCACAGAGAGGAGAGTTACAGTGCACTTAGTCTTCCAAATAGAGTCCTTCTCTGAAATCCTAGGAATTGTAATTATTCAACACTGTACATTTTCGGTTTCTTAAATCCTTCCCCCACAATGCTGGTCCAGGTGGTCCTTATTTCCTATTGGCACAGTTACGTTGATGTCCTCCATCCATCATCGAGCTGCTAACTTCTCCTTTTAAACAAATGGGTGTCTCTTTTTCTTATGCTGACTTGGTGCCATTTGACCTCAGTAGTTTTACTAATTTTTACGTGAATTTGTTTCTCTAAATTTGTTTCCCTGAGCTTTTACAAGGAAGCTTGATCTAGATACCCAAGAAGTTCTTCAAACTTCACAACATTCCTTCTTCTCTTGTTTTTATGTGGTGTTCAAAGATACGCAGAGGTTTGTTTGTCTCAGAGATATTTTGGGTCTCTTCCTCCTTTCCACTTTTATCAAGTCCTTCTACTTCCTTCATCTCTATTTTGATTTCTTTCCCACAACTTTCTCCTGGAATCAGTCCTTGAGCTGGAAGGGAGCCCTGATGGTCACCTTGGAGAGCCTACTGGGGGGTAGACGCCCCAGAACTTCAGCTTTACCAGACGACTGGACCCTCAAGCTTTCTCTTGTCACTGGCTGCCTTCTCATCAACTCCTGTTTCCCACCAAACACCCTCTGGTTGTTGGAGGGTTTCTGGTGTGCGTGCTATTTCACTTCTTCCTTGGCAGAAGCCAAGAGGACTCCAGCTTTGTAACTGTTGGTGGTTTGCTTCTGCCTCTTTGTATTGCGTCACTTTGGGTTTTTTTAACAACTGTCAATTGTGTGTTTGGGATGTTTGCTGGCTAATCACTCTCTCTGTTTTTATGTGGTGACTTGGGAAGATAAAAGTGATGCCACTGCTGCTGCCATCTGTCCAGAATTGTCTATGTTACACATTCAAAATATGCTACATTTTGTGTTAGGTTCTAAGAAAGAGAATAGATTGATAAAGAAGGCAGTGAAGCAGGCATATTAGGATACATTGTGTCAAGACCTCTCTGCCAAGCTGTGTGTAAGAAGAGGGTCTCCTAATTTTGTGGGGCAGTGAGGGAGGAGAACAGAGAAACCTTTCTGAAAGAGATAAAACAAGAGCTGAGCTCTGAAGGACAGTTGGAAGTGAGCTAGGATGATGGAATCAGAAGTCTGTTCTAAGCCAAGGAAATCAAAGGTATAGAAGTGTGAGCTGAGAGGACATATTTGGTGCCATCTGTTAAACTACAGATATACAGAAACAGAAGAGGGTTTTCTGGGAGAAATGATAAGACATGCACCTGGAAAGATAAGTGATGAAGGTTGAAGTTATGGGAACAGAAGTGAATGAAACATGAGTTACAGACAGAAGAGGACTGCGTGTAATCACGGCAGCCTTAGCAGCCCAAGTTCTGCCGTGCTCCTAGAAGAAATTACACCAGCCATGGTCCCTGCTGATCCTGACCCACACCTCCCAGAACTAAATAAATCCCTGTGGTCCATGCTAATCCTGCACTATCCAACTGATTTGTCTACTGGTTTGTTTTTCAGATTTTTTTGGCCCAATTTCAACACATTTTCTGACTCCACCCACTTTCTGACTACGGGTTCCATTTTGGACAGCACTGTTCCCTCCCTGCTGACCCCTCCCAGCTCCCTGAGACAACTTCCTACTTGCTTCATTATGCCCCTCATTCACTTATTCCTTTTTCATACATTAACCATTATTGAACACTTAACAGATGCCAAAAATATAAATAAGAAGTTGTCAGTCTTTGGAAACTTCCCTAATAAAGACATTGAGACCAGAGCTAGGGTGCAGTTAATTTGGCAGGTGATCCTAGGAAGTCAAAAGGACAAATAGGAAAGGGTGAAGGGAATGGAATAAAACAAACAAAGATTGCATGGATGTGTGGGCCACTGTCATGGCTCAATACCTCTGGGGGTCCTCTGAGAAACCTTGCCTCAGAATTCTCTTAGAAAGGGGCAAGAAGCTAGGATTTTACGCTCAAGCTTCTTTCTATCTCTCACAGGTTGAGGTTTACCTTGGAAGCCATCTATCCCTGGCATTTCTGAGCTCCCCAGAAGCCATACAGAGCAGGTTCCTGAGGTAGGTGGGTGTCAACGTGTACCACAAACACCATTCAAAGTAGCAGGGAAACTCATGAAAAGGCGCATAGCATAGGCATTGACACTGCTTGCTACATAATCCTTGCTTTCAACACTTTTTCTTGTAGTAGGCAGAGGCAAGTAGATGAATAAATTGTATTAGTGTTGTGGTAGAGGTATGTGTGGGAGGAAATACAATAGAGGAAAGGTCCTGTATTCTACCTGGAAACCATCAGGAAACGTTTCCAAGAAGAGTCACCCAAAGACCCCACCCTGTCCCAATCGGTCCAATCTGTTAAGTGGACACACAAAATGGAGCAACAAGTTGTGGGGGTTGGAATGGGTGGGGAAGTGAGACTAGGATGTGAGAGTTGCATGACTGGTTTGAATTTTGGACAGTCTTGCAACAGGGCAGAGAATGGGCTGGGACAGACCAAGACCAGAAGAAAAGCTAGGTTCCTTAATCAACTGTGTAATAATTCGTGACAGTGGGCCTGGAGAGAAGATAACCAATTCTAGAAGACTAAAGAAGACGGGATTGAGAGAACATGGTGATGAACTGCACGCAAGGGTTACATGAAAGAGGAGTTTAAAGAAGTCTTTGGGTGAAGTCATTAAGTGGATGTTGATGCCATACATGGAGACAGAGACATGGGGGGGGGGGCTGAAGAGAAAGAGGGTGAACTCAGTTTGGGGCAGGGATGGAGTCTGAGGCATTTGGGATGGAGGGATGTGAACACAGGATGACAGAAATAAGACAAAGTGGAGAATAATGTGACCAAAGAATTTGGAATTCAAGGAATGAGAGTACAGGAAGTGGTGGGGACTCAGGAGAGTCTGATTTCCTTGCCCCCAAGATGCAAGTAGGAAAGGGGATATGAAAGAATGAGCCATTGGGGAAAGATTCATAAAAGAAACTAGGTTCTTAGAGAAAATCAGTTTGCAGTTAGGATCAAGAGGAGAAGCGAATGGCAAATGTGAGACGGGTAGAAGAATCCTCTTAGTAAGCACAGGCTTTTTTGAGGATTTTAATGAGGAATCTATGAGAAGTTGTCCAGGCAGTTGGTCAAAGGCATTCTAGATTGATGGAAAGAGGAAAGGGTAGAATGAGGATATTTTTAACTTTCTCTAAATAAGCAACACTTTCCATTTATATTATGGGTAAAATGCTCTTCTGTGTTAAATAGTTCTAAATTGTTCCTCTTCTCAGTCCTTTCTAGAGAGAATATACTTGAAAAACATCTCTTATGCTTTTATTAATTCTTTGAGTGTGTGTATGTGTGTGCGTGTGACACCTAGAATTAAATTGAGGACCTCTCGCGTGCTCGACAAATGCTCTACCACAGAGATATATCTACTTTTATGATTTTAAATATCAGCAGTTGAAGTAAAAATAATTTTCCATTGAATAATCTTAAAACTTCTGGTGCATCAGATTTGCTTCTCTTTGAGTAAATCACATAATGGAACATATTTCAGAATAGCTATTGTTGGATGGCAAAGGACCTAAATGAAGGACATAGTGTGTTCATGAGGTACAGAATTGTGTTTCTTGGAGAAGGATGGAAGAAGTAGAAAGAATTTTCCATTCATAATCTCCTTTAGGTGTTCAGAGGAATGTTGAAGATATGTTTGTCCTCAGAATACCCTTAGAATCATCCTTGCCTATCGTATGACTGAAAAAAATATATGATTAGAGTACCAGTCAGTAATGACTCAAGGCTTCATAAAGGAAACCATAATGAAAGATAAAGGACAAGGAAGACAGTCTTTGGTAATAGGAAGGAAACCGCATTGGTGGAGAGGAGTGGGGAAGAGGGTATTTTTGGCAGGGTAACCACATGAGCAGGTGTAGACTTAGGAGTAAAAATGCATTCCCAGGGGATGACTTAGAATGTCCCACCTGAGGAAGGCGGGGGATGACAAGGGAGAGATAAATTAAGGCCTGTTGCCTGAAGACCTTGTGAGCTGGGTTGATCTGGTAGGTAAGAAGTCACCATAAGTTGAGCAGGAGAATGTAGGAGAAGCAGGATGCTTGAAAAACAATTGTCTAGACTGTTCAAGAAGCCAGTTAGGAGCCAGTTAAACCTTTCATATATTTGGGGTGCTGACTGCTGTGGTAGATTGAACCATGACCTCCCAAAGATGTCCACATTCTGATCCCTGGCACCCATGAATTTACCTCGTATAGCAAAAGAGACTTTGCAAATATGATTAAGTTAACATTCATGGAAAAGGCAATATCCTGGATCACCTGAGAGGGACCCATGTAATTGCAAGGGGGAGGCAGGTCAGAGTGAGGAGGAAGAGTTGCGACAACAGCAACGTAATCATGCAAGGGAGGAGGCCACAGGTGGAGAATGCAGGTGACAGGTGACCTTTGGGGCCAAGAAGGTAAGGAAATTGTGCCCCCAGCCCTGCAGTGCCCTGACACAGGGACTTTAGACTTCCAACATCCAGAGTAAATTTGTATTGTTTTAAGGCACTACATTTTTGACACTTTATTACTGTACCTACTGAAAACTGATTCAAACTCCTTTTATAGACTGATGGAAACTATTGTTTTACACAGAAAAAATGCATGCATGCACACAAACACACACAGGGTTTGAAACTAACTTTGGGGTTTTATAGACTCGCTAAAGCGCATCTGTGGACATTGTGGAGGGCGTTTTGATCCCAGGTCCAGAAAAAAAAATGGTTAAAAAGAGATGTTTCTTAATATAGTATGTAGTATATGTAATGAAAAGTTTATGTGTCAATGAGATAGGAAACGAGGTTACAAGTCTGAGTTATTATAGTAAAAGCCTGAATACGCAGTATAAGGACTGGGTCTTATACTGACACTGGGTCTTATGTTAACCCATGGTCTCACAGGTGAAAAAACAGGAGAGTGGGACCAAGGGCCAAGGGCCCAGTGAGGAGCATGCCTTAGATCTGCAAAAAAACCATCCACCTGGCCCATGCTCCCTAGGAAGCCACTGCTATACTGCTGTCATCTTAGTTAGATCCAGGTGTCGGGCAGCTAGGGACCATCCTGATAGCCCAAGACACCAAGGTTGTCCAACTCATCAATCCCAAATTGCTCACCTTTCTTTTGCTGTGGTTATGTGTCTTTCCCACATGAACCTCTGCGGGGGCAACATGGTGTGGTGTGCCTCCTGTCTCAAGGACTGGGAGTATAACACACGTTTGTTTTTCTCCTGAGCTCTCCCTGTGTCTCGTCCTGTGGCCACTCCTGACTGTCCATTATTTAAAAGAATACAAAACTGTCATTAAAAAGCAGCTCTCCAGGTGCCTGGCTTCTAAAAGCACACAACAGGCGGTGGCTGCTATCACTGGGGTCAGGCAGGTGGTGGGCAGACATGAGTGTGCTCCTGTCGCATTTGCATTTGTGTCCTGTCTAATCTAATCTACCTTACAAGATGTCAGGAGAGTGTTACTCTGAAACTATCCCCACTCAATTGTATTGGGAAATATCTGAGGTCACGGTGTTGTCATAAAAGAAAAGGGCTGCTGGGGTCCTTCTTAAAGTGAGACAGCAGAGTGACAAGTATTGTGCACTTAGTGTAGAACCTATTAAATGTGTTATATGAGATACTTCACTGACTTCTCAGAGCAGGCCTATGATGTATGTATGTATATATGTATGTATGTATGTATGTATGTATTACAACCGCATTTCTGCAAATGAGGAAATGAAGGTGTAGAGCTGCTGATAACTTGCCCACATCTCCAGAGTGGTGGACACAGACTGAGCAACCCAGGGAACACCTGTTGGGTCCCTGAGCTCCATGCTGACTGTCCTGTAACAGGGAACTCTCCAGCCCTGCTCTGCACAGCAGAGTCTCAAACCATGGATATGGTGTTCTGGCTCCTTCCATGGAGAGACCCTCAGAGTAGAAATAAGCACATGATCAGGTCACTGTCCCCATCCCTCCAAGACATAGTGATGGCCCGAGGGTGCTGGACTTCTCAGTCAGAGGGCTGGTTGCTGGGTAAGCTGTGGGAATATGAGATCAGCATCAGGAGTCAACTGAATGACAGAAGCTGGGTATGAAGGTCAGTTAGAGGCCCTGTAAAGATCTAGGAGTCCCAGAGAAGGTGGGCTGAGAGGTGAGAAACCACAAGACAGGGGCAGGTGTCAGGTTCCGGTGGAGCTGGAGCCTGGATAGGGGCACAGGTGTGAAACGTGAAGCAAATTCGTTCTTGGTGGAAGCAGTTGTGGGTGCAGGGAGCAGCTGGGCTGGAAGAGTGAGTTGTTAGGTCAGCGTCATCTGTGTCTCCCATCCAAGAATAATAGACTCGTAAGGTCTACTGTAGACTTTACAGGTGAGGAGGTTTATGCTGATCGCCCATGGGAGGAACAGTTGTTTTTCACATTGTAAACTCATAAAGAGCATTGCAGTTAGAATCCAGTGTCCCGTGGACTTGGTAGTATGTGTCAGTGCTCCAGGGCTTGGTTGCATTTGGCAACACAATAAAATCAAGTTCTAGACCTGCAAAGCTGAAGACCAACACCTCAAGTCTTAACTGATTCCACCGAGAGGATAATCCCCTTTCATAAAAAAGTTAGTCAGACTCTCTGACATCATTGCAAGGGCAAGAAGTTCCGGGAATTCTATGTACTAATAGGTCACTTAATTCAATCGCACACAATTAAGATGCCAATATTATATTTCATAAGCAGCACTGGCCCCAAGAAGTGGCTGATGAAGCCAGGCTCATGGCATACACCTAACTCCAGATCTCTGGAATACTGGGGTGGAAGAGTGCAAGTTTAAGCCCGACCTGGACAACTCAGTGACTTAGCAAGACCGTGTTTCAAAACAAAATAAAACTTAAAAAGGGCTAGGGATGTAGCTCTGCATAAAGGCCCTGGGTTCAACACACACACACATAGGCATACACGTGCACACAAATGGGTGAGTTGTGATACTTTAAGAATCTCCTAATTTCCATCACCTTCTTTGAGCCTCCCCAAGGTTAATTATAACAAGCTGTTTTTAGTTTTAGTTTTTCCTTTACTTTTTATCAGGACATGTTGCCATGCCTAGTGATGATATTTATGGTAGCAAGTCTGTATGTACACATAACACTTCTCAATCCCCTTTGATCCACTTCCCTTCCCATCCCTCGCTGTTCTCTCCAACTCTTGTTCCCCTTCCCACTTGAAAAAGATCTTCCTACTTCCTATTACGTATCTTTTCTTTTGCTCTATATTTACAGTTTGTATTTTTCACGTAAGAGAAACCAAGCAATACTTAAACTTGTGTGTCTGATTTATTTCACTTAACATTATGGTCTTGAGGTGTATCCACTTACCTACAAATGCCTTGTATCCTTCTTTATGGCAGAGTAGTACTCCCTTGTGTATAAATACCACATTTTCTTTATCTATTCATCTGTTGATGAGCATACAGGCTGTTTCTAAGATTTAGCTATCATAAATTGTGCTAAAGTAAACATAGGTAATATGTTGTAAAGTAAACATAGGTAATATGTTGTAATATGATGACTAACTCTTTGGGGAAGGTACCTAGAAGGGGAATAGTGGGTCAAATGGAATTTCTATTTTCAGTTTTGTGAGGACTCTCTATACTTACCTCCATAGTGGTTATAAAAGTTTACATTTCCACCAACAATGTAGAAGGGTTCCGTTGTCCTTGAAGCCTCACCAACACTTATTATTGTTTGATTTCTTGATGATGGTCATGTGTTGTTTTAATCTGCATTTCTCTGATGGCCAGTGAGGTTGAACATTTTTTCATTTTTTTATTGGCCCTCTGTACTTCTGCTGTGAAGTGTCTCTACATCTCAGCTGCCCATTTTTTTATTGGGGCTTTTATTTGGGGAGGTCTAATTTTTTTTTTAGTTCTTCATATATTCTAGATCTTAGTCCTCTGATGTCACAGTTCATGACCATGGTGTGGTGCAAGAGGATGAAAGATTACTCCAAGATCCTTGGAAACAGTGTCCAATCCATACTCCAAGAAGGGTCCAGAGGGGCTGCCAATAACTGAGACTCCTCAGCGTGAGAAAGACTCCAACAACAGCCCTGAACTAAAGCCTCTGTGGCTTTTTATTGATAGAACCAGGAAACAAGGACAAAGGATAAAGGAAGGACGACATCTGTGCAGAAATTCATGTCAGGGACAGAGGCAGGACGGGATGTTCACTGACCTTGGGGCCAATCTAGGTAATAAATGGGAGAAAGGGGAAGACAAGGGCCAGCGCATTCATTCCTTAGAGCAATGTGTTTGACCCTACTCAGACATGTGGCCCTGTGGGCTATCTTTTAATCTCTAACCATGCGAGGTTTTGGGTGTGTGGCTCCAAAAGTCCCTTACTCATCTTGATCTCATACGTACCTCCGGCCAATGCCCCACACTCTGAATAGCTGGCAAAGTTTTTTTCTTGTGCTGTGGATTGTCTCTTCACTCTGTTTCTTGTGTCCTTCATTGTGCACAAGCACATGATCCCATTTGTTGGTTCTCGGTATTATTTCTTTTTCTACTGGGGTTCTGTTCCGCAGGTTTTGCCTACACCCATGTCTTCAAGAGTTTTACCTATTTTATTTTTCAGCAGATGAAGTGTTTCTGTTTTAACATTGATATCTTTGATCCATTTTGATTCTAGTTAGAACATGGTGAGATGTATGACTCTAGACTCAATCTTCTGCATGTGGTGATCCAAATTTCCCAGCACCCTTTAATAAAGAGAAACGAGGCTATTTTAATGTAAAGTATTTTCATAAACAATTCCTTCTATTGATCTGTATCACACCCACAACTCCCATGCAAGTCTCCCAGCTCCTCTTTCAACCAAACTTTTGATCCTGTACTCCCCACTTATTGTGAGTGAAATCAATGGCAGAACAAGGAGAGAGAGATCATTCTAGGGGGATGAAGGCAAAATTAGGAATTAGGATCCTCAATTCTAGTCCTCTAATCCTGGCCCATCACAAGCTGATGCTGGGGAGTCACCTGCCCTCCCATACCTTACTTATGATAGAGGAATTGGGTAATGTATATGGTGGGGCCTGCTCCAATACCTCAATTCTGTGATCTTATGAATGTCTCTGCAAGAAAGTAGAGATTACATTCATTTCCTTAAAAGTAGACTTGCCAGGCAAAGTGGTTAGGACTTAGCAACAAGCTAGTCCTCTTCTCTGCTTCAATTTCACCCTGGGCTACGTGATAAGAAAAAGGTTCCATATATTCATCACATTTACCCAGAACCCTGTGTATTTTTTAGTTGAAGTAAGAGCATCTTCGAGGGCTGTTTTGCATTGATCTTTCTGTGCCCAGAACCTAGCACAGAGCAAAGTACTTGTACACTCAAAGAGTGGTTGCTAAACTGAACTAAATCAATGTAAGTGAGAAAAATAATATGTCACACTATCTAGACAATATAGGCAATATGTCCAATCAGTATGTTTTTAGACAGTGGGTGAAACCATTTTCCATGGGAGGCCAGGAATGTAGCTCAGTGGCACCACACATGCCTGGCAAGTGCAGGTCCTGCGTTTGATCTCCAGTACCAAAAAAAAAAAAAGCAAAACCACTTTCCATAAACCAGAAGTAAAATATTTTAAAATTATAGAAAAAAATGTTCATTTGAAAATTGCTGCCTGCTGTTTTGCATCAGACTGTCATGTTTTCCTCCTTGTCCTTTGGTACCACACCAAATTTCAAAGGTCAAAACCTTTTGATATCACCAAACAAACAAAGCCAAAAGTGATCTTGCTTCATTCAGTCAACACACTCTCCCTTAAACAGATTCCCTCTGAGCAAATGTTTGGGGAAAGAGATAATGATCATCTCTGTACCTGAGGATCAATGAGCTGGGCTCACAGAGGACATGAAAGTCACAGACTCAGGATTCCCTGGGCAGGTGCAATCAGCCCCAATTGGGTTCAATTCCAATCACTCAAGCAAAACAGACTTTGAAATTTTTCTTTGCAGCATATATGATTACTAACTGGTGCCTTTTACCAAGTCAACTGTTAAAGCCATTCAGCTTCCTGGGGATTTGATCAATTATTCAGAGATAAATCTACAGGAGACCTGAGTAGACATGGTCAGAATCTCTAAATTCTTCATGTTAAACCACAAAATGTTTAGAACTGCTTCTGAGAGCATACTGCCTTTGAGAAATATGGCACGGTAGCATGATTCACAATAGCTAAATATGTCCATCAACATATGAATGATATGGATAAAGAAAACGTAGTATTTATACACCATGGAGTACTACTGTGCCATAAAGAAAGATAAGCTTGAGTCTTTTATAGGAAAATGGATGCCCCTTCAGACCACAATGTTAAGTGAAGTAAATCAGGCATACAACTTAAATATTGCATGATTTTTCTTATATGAAAACCCCAAAATAGAAATAAAGAGCAAAATAAAAGATAGATAATAAGAAGTCAGGAGATAGATGTTTCTCAAATAGGATCAACAGACAAAGAGAAGGGAAGAAGGGGATGAAAATGAGTTAAGATGTGTTATGTCCATGTACCAACTCCCCACAAGGAATGGAAACATCATGCGCTGCAATCATGACCTAAGGAAAACTATGCTGTTAGTTCACTAACCAAGGGCAAAGGCTTTGTTGCCTGTAATATGTCCTGCAGAGTACTCAATGATATTTTCAGATATCTAGACACCATTTTGACATATTTTTCACCTGCTAGGAAGTTAATCTTTAAAACTGTAATAACTGGCTAGCTTCCCCCACACAGATGCCTCAGTTTCTCCTGGAAGGCATCAGAAAGCCACAGGGTGTTCCTTGACAGAGTGCCACGTCTTTTCTGAGGACAAAGTAAGGGTCACCTATCTAAGAACTGGATCAGTGGCATCGCTGTTTCTCTCCATGGCATTTCAACAAACATGGAGCTAGGAGGAGAGCGTTACCTTGGAAAGAGCTCTAAATATTGATTTTTATGTCCTCTGCGCTTGATGGCACAGTGAGAATTGTAATTAGTGGAGAAGCTTCTGGAAGGAAAGCCTTCTGATCTAGTGCTATTATAGACAGGACCAACAATATAAACAATTGAATAAGTGATAGTTACTTGCCAGAACAACTCGTCCCCAGGCTCTCAGCATGCTATGCAGGCACCCTGGGCTGATATGTGGTAAGCAGCAGGCATTTGGGGGTCTCCACTGACAGACCTCGAAAAGCAAGCAGGAGACCCTGTCTCAGCTGCTGGGACTGCAGGGCCACCAAAACTCTCAGGATATTGCTTTCAGCATTCTTGCTAGAGACTCGCAGGGGAACAAAAGTCCCAGCTCTTTGTAGTCCACTGTGAACGTGTGGGACATTCAACTCCTCATTCCCATCCCCAATCCAGGAAAATTCTAACACAGCAGCTGTTAGACTAAATGACTTGCACACTGTTGTTGCTAATGCCTGACCAGCAGGCCTCTTCATTTGGGGTTTGGCGGGTAGCTCTGAAGATGGGTTTTCATAATATCAGCATGTGACCAGCTGTGTGTGATTTTGAGATGCACACGGATGGGACTGTGGTGTCCTTCCAGGCCGGCGACAGGCAGGACAGAGACCTTGACCTTAGCTTCCCTCTTACAGTGAGTGGCAGTTCTGCCTAAGGAATCTTTTCCCAGTATTAATGTGTTTATTCCATAAGCAGCATAATCATAAAGAAAAATTTTAAAGGTAAACAAAAATCTATCCATCAGCCAAAATATTCTTTCAGTTTGGGCAAAAATGAGATTTCTCTACTGTACTGGAGCAATCCGGCATTGGATCTGGAGCCCAAAGGTTTAGATGGGAACCATCCCATTTCCCTGCTTTGTGATTTTGGACCGGCCACTACTCTCTCCTGATCTCCATTTCCTCAACTGGAAAATGAGAGTCCTCTTCACTCTAACTCAACATGGACTTATTGAAAGATTGTTAGGATAGACAAACTAGGCACTGGGTGTCCAAACACCAGCATCATTTCTATCCTTCCGGAGTAGGAGAACCACGCAGGCAACAAGAAATGGCAATCTATACATACCCCTTGTGTTTTAGATGATTGTTTTGAGATATAAATAAAATAATTCAGGCAAATGCATGGTAGACAGTGAAGGGCTATTCTAAAACAAAAGTTTCAGCATTTTACCTACATGTGATTCTGCATAAATATTTCTCAATTGTATTTCCCTGATGATAATTTTATGATGAGATGTTTTTGGTGTTTGGTAAAGACAAATGTATATGTTTTTGTAATTCATGAAAATATAAAATATATTAACAGGAAATACTTTGGAAGGAGAATATTTGACATAAAACACACCAATGTGGCTGTGTACTCCTGTCCTTTCCCAAAACGTTACCCATCTCTCATCAGCCTCTAAGACACACAGCTCTTTGCCTCATTCCTTAACCCCCTGACTAGCTGGTCCTAGATAGGTGGATCTCTGGCAGCAGGGGGAGGAATAGATAGGAGCACCTGTTTTGAACTTTACTGGCAAATCTTGTTGAAACTGAATGTTTAAAACTTTGTTTCTTACATGCTGGAAGCCATGAATGCCCAGCATAAGAAAGAAATGGAAACCATGAAACAGATTCAAACAGATATCCAGGAGATTAAAAACTCCACTGAAAGTAAGCACAGCAGATTAAGGGAATCTGAAGATAGACTATCAGATATAGAAGACAGGATTGTGGTTAATGACCATGAAAACAGACAGAGATTTCTTCAAAATAGTAAGGGACCATGAGAAATCAATCCAGCAGCTGCTAGATGATGCAAAGAAGAATAACAGACTGATAGGAGTCCACGAAAAAGCAGGAGAAAGTACAATTGACATTTAAAAAAGCTGTTCACAGAAGTAATAGTAGAAAACTTCCCAGACAGAGGAGGAGAATTGGACATACAAATAAGTGAGGCATAGAGAACTCCAACTAGCCATGAGCAAAAAAATCTACACCTAGACATATGATAGTCAAGATCCCAGAAACCCAACAGAAAAACAAAATCCTACAAGCAGTTAGAGAAAAGAAACGAATCACCTACAAAGGAAGCCCATCAGAATCACAGCAGACTTCTCAACACAAACTCTCAAGTCAATGAGAGCCTGGAATGAAGTATTTCAAGCCCTAAAAGAAAATAACTTCCAACCTAGACTGTTGTATCCTGCAAAATTATCTTTCAAAATTGATGGGGAAATTAGATACTTCCACAACAAAGAACACCTGAGAAATGTCATGAACACCAAACCACCACTCCAAACAATTCTAAACAATATCCTAGAAAAAGGCAATGAAGGTCACAACTCCATGATGCCCAACAGAGCGAAGCCATCAGGCAAGGCAAGAAACTAAAGGGAAAGGGGGAAAAATAAAAAATAAAAGAGCCAACAACAGTAAAACATCATGACAAGAATGAGTCAATATCTATCAATTATAACCATCAATGTTAATGGCCTCAATTCACCAATCAAAAGAAATAGACTGGCAGAATGGATTAAGAAGCAAAATCCAACACACACTGTATACAAGAAACACACCTAACTCAAAAAGAAATTCATAGACTGAAAGTAAAAGGATGGAAAACAGTTCTCCATGCAACAGGAACCCAGAAAAAAAGGAGGGGTAGCAATCTTATTTGCAGACAAAGTAGATTTCAAACCAAAACTAATTAAGAGAGACAAAGATGGTTACTACATCCTTGTGAAGGGAACAATCCAAGAGGAAGAGATGATAATCATAAATATATATGCACCAAACACGAATGTCCCCAACTATACAAAACAAATATTAATGGACATGAAAAACCAAATAAGCACTAATACAATTGTAGTGGGGGACCTCAGTACCCCACTATCACAAATAGACAGATCATCTAGACAAAAAATTAACAACAAAATTCTAGAACTGAACCAAGCTATTGAACAAATGGACTTAATAGATGCTTACAGAGTGTTCCACCCCACAAAATTAGAATACACATTCTTTTCAGATACACACGGGTCACTCTCCAAAATAGACCACATGCTAGCTCATAGGACATGTCTAAGTAAATGGAAAAGAATTGAAGTTACCCCCTGTATATTGTCAGACCATAGTGCAATAAAAGTGGAGATCAATAGCATAAGAAACTGCAAAACTCCCACAAACACATAGAAATTGAATAACACCCTCCTGAACAACCAGTGGGTCACAGAGGAAATTAAAGAAGAAATTGGACAGTTTCTACAAGTAAATGATAATGCCAGTACAATACACACTAAAATGTATAATAGGTCATGTGAAATAGGAAGAAAAGGGGCAAAGGGGAAGGAAGTGGGAGGGCTAGGGGAAAGGATAGAAGGGAATGGGATTAATATGACAAAATGGAAAAATAGGAACAAAATCTTTGTAAATAGGGAGGAATGGAGGGGTTGAAGGGAGGGCTGGGCAAGGGTGAAAAATAAGAACCAAGAGAGATTATGTAAGGGTGCAAATCTCCAATGATGAATATCATTATATTGTATACCTAAAACGTACCAATGATTAGAATGAATAATCGATAATGCAAAATAGGAAGAAAAGGTCCAAAGGGGTAGGGGTAGTGAGAGGGGCAGGGGAAAGGAAAGAAGGGAAAGGAAAAATGATGAGAAATGGAAAAAATGGAAATAAAGTCTTTGTAAATAGGGAAGGGTGGAGGGGGTGAAGGGAGGGCTAGGAATGGGGAAAAAATAAGAACCAAGATGCATTATGTAAAGGTACAATTCCCAATGAGAAATGTAATTGTGTTGTGTACCTACAATGTACCAATAAAAGAATTTAACAAACAAACAAAAAAGGAAGTCTGAAAAAAAAAAATACAAGAATCTATGGGACACCACGAAAGCAGTTCTACAAGGGAAATTCATAGCAGTGAATGCCCATATTAGGAAAACAGAGAGAACTCAAATAACCTAATGCAAACTTCAAGCTCCTAGAAAAAGAAGAGCATAACAAACCCAAAGCTTGTACAAGAAAGGAAATTATAAAGATCAGAGAAGAAATCAATGCAATGGACACTAAGAGAATGATACAAAAAAAATCAATGAATCAAAGAGTTGGTTTTTCAAAAGAATAAATAAAATCGATAAACCTTTAGCCAACCTTATCAGAAAAAGGAAAGAAAAGGCCCAAATCCATGCAATTAAAAATGAAAAAGGTGAAGTTACAATAGATCCAGCAGAAATCCAGAGCATCATCAATACCTACTTCAAGGACCTGTACTCTAATAAATGGGAAACACAGACGGAATGGACAGATTCCTAGATACATATGAATTACCAAAGTTAAATGAAGAAGATATAGAAATTCTAAACACCCCAATTACAATGAGTGAAATTGAAAATGTAATCAAAAATTTACCAACAAAGAAAAGCCCAGATCTTGATGACTTCACCGCTGAATTCTACAAGACATTTAAAGAAGAACTATTGCCATTGCTCTTTAAACTCATCAAGGAAATTGAAAGGGAAGCAAGGCTTCCAAATTCATTCCTGGAAGCAAGTGTTACTTTGATTCCAAAAGCAGGGAAAGACCCAACCCAAAAAGAGAACTACAGGCCAATCTCCCTAATGAATAGATGCAAAAATCCTCAACAAGATACTGGCAAACAGAATACAGAGGGTCATCAAGAAGATCACACACCCTGACCAAGTCGGATTTATCCCAGGGATGCAAGGATGGTTCAACATATGTAAATCAATAAATGTAATACACTATATTAACAGGGTCAAGGACAAAAACCATATGATCATCTCAATAGATGCAGAAAAAGCATTTGACAAAATTCAACACCCATTCATGATTAAAAAAAAAACCTACAGAAAATTGGAATAGAAGGTCTTTATCTCAATCTGATTAAGACTATCTATGAAAAATCAAAAACCAACATCATACTAAATGGTCAAAAACTGAAAACTTTCATACTAAAATCAGGAACAAGATAAGGATGTCCACTATCACCACTCCTGTTCAATATAGTTCTGGAAACATTAGCCACAGCAATTAGAAAAGAGAAAGAAATAAAAGGAATAAAGATAGGAAAGGAAGAAGTTAAACTGTCATTATTTGCTGATGATATGATGCTTTACATAGAAGACCCAAAAAACTCTGCCAAAAGACTTCTAGACTTAATTGACAGATTCAGTAGAGTAGCTGGATACAAAGTCAACACTCAAAAAACAATAGCCTTCTTATACACAAATAACAGACTCACTGAGAGAGAAATCAGGGAAACAATTCCTTTTACAATAGCATCCAAAAAAAATGAAATAGCTAGGAATCAATCTAACAAAGGAAGCAAAAGTCCTCTACACAGAAAACTACAGCACTCTGAAAAAAGATATCAAAGAGGATATAAGAAAATGGAAAGACATTCCCTTGTTCCTGGGTAGGAAGAACCAATATAGTGAAAATGGCCATAATTCCAAAATGGCTATATAGATTTAATGCAATGCCGATTGAAATTCCAACAATATACTTCACAGAGCTAGAGAAAACAATCCAAAAATTCATTTGGAACCAGAAGAGATCTAGAATAGCAAAAGCAATTCTAGGCAACAGAGACATGGCTGGGGGTATCACAATCCCCAATTTGAAACTATACTACAAAGCTACTGTGATAAAAATGCTATGGTACTGGCAAAGAAACAGACCCGAGGATCAGTGGAATAGATTAGAAGATGCAGAAACCACTCCAGACATACTCAGCCAACTCATCTTTGACAAAGGAGCCAATCACCCTCATTGGAGGAAAGATAGCCTGTTCAATAAATGGTGTTGGAAAAACTGGATTTCAACCTGCCAAAGATTAAAACTAGACCCATATCTATCATCATCCACTAAACTAAGATTGAAGTGGATTAAAGATCTAAATATTAAGACAGAAACACTAAACTTTCTGGAAGATAAGTTAGGTAGAACTCTTGAAGACATTGGCATAGGAAAAGACTTTATGAACAAAATCTCAGTAGCATGGGAACTAGCACAAAGAATCAACAACTGGGATCTCGTCTTACTAAAAAGCTTCTGCACCGCAACAGAAACCACCAACAGAGCTAAGAGCCAACCTACAATGTGGGAAAAAATTTTAGCAGCTGTACCCCAGACAAAGGACTACTATCTGGAATATATAAAGAACTGAAAAAAATCAGATCCCCCAAATTTAAAGACCCAATTCAAAAACAGGCATCTGAAATGAACAGACATTTCTCAGACAAAGAAGTAGAAACAGCAAATAAGCATATGAAAAAATGTTCATCATCACTGGTCATTTGAGAGATGCAGATGAAAACAACACTGAGATTCCACCTCACCCCAGAAAGAATGACTGCTATCAAGAAATCAACCTATAACAAATGGTAGTGGGGGTGTGGGGAGAAAGGAATTCTTCTCCATTGTTGGTGGGAGTGCAGACTGGTGCAACCACTGTGGAAATCAGTATGGAGATACCTCAAAGAACTAGGGCTAGAGGTCCCATTTGTTCCAGCTATTCCCCTGCTGGGTATCTTCCCAAAAGAATTAAAAGAATCATACCACAGCGATATATGCGCACCCATGTTTATAGCGGCACAGTTTGTAATAGCTAAAGCTTGGAAACACCCCAAGTGCCCATCAACTGGAAACTGGATAAAGAAGATGTGATTTTTTTATAACATGAAATACTGCTCAGCCATAAAGAACCAGAAACTAGAGACATTTATAGCTAAATGGATGCATATCGAGGACATACTCTTAAGTGAAATAAATAGGACACACATATGTAAATATAGAATAATTTCTCTAGTGTGAGAATCTGAAAGTGTAAATAAGGATTAAAATGAATAATTGATAATTTGAAATAGGAAGAAAAGGTCCAAAGGGGGAGGGGAAGTGGGAGGGGAAGGGGAAAGGAAAGAAGGGAAAGGAAAAATTATAAGAAAAGGAAAAAAATGGAAACAAAGTCTTTGTAAATAGGGAAGGGAGCACAGGGAATGGGGAAAAAATAAGAACCAAGATACATCATGTACAGGAACAAGCACCCGATGATAAATGTTCTTTCTTTTTTTTGTACTGGGGATCGAACTCAGACATTGCACTTGCAAGGCAGGCAGCGGAACCACTGAGCTAAATCCCTAGCAAAACAAAGTGTTCTTTTTTTTTTTTTTTCACCCAATGATGAATGTAAACGTACTGTATACCTAAAATGTACCAATAAAAGAATTTAAGCAAAAAAAAAGTTTGTTTCTTGACAATCAAAGACCACTACTCAAAAAGATTGAGAAAATAAGAAAAGGGAGGGGGAATTCTGGGCTTTTAATCTAGTTTCCATAAATTACCAATGTAATTGATCTGGGAAGGTGGAAGCAGCCAGAAGTCACCCACCCTGGCATGACTGGGTGAGCTTCAGGAAACGCATGGGGACAGGGAAACTCTCCTGACCAACTGAACTGAGGAGGAGGGCGGGCCTGCCAGGCCAAGTTTGTGTGAAAGATAGAAAATAACAAAGGTGGATTTATCTATTTTTATTTTTATTAGATTTTTTTCTTCCTTCTTTTTTCTTTTTTTTAAACCAGACAGGAGTCAAAACAGGTACATTTCTGTTTTGGCCAAGGACAGTCACACACTTTTGTCTTCATGGCCTGGTCATAAACTCATAATAATTTTAATGCTACACGAATTTTATGTGAAGAAAAGACTGGTATGAAATCATTTCCTTCTGAGTCTCAATTATAATAATCACTAAATTTATGGGAGAGTTAAACCAGCAAGCTAGCCCCATGCTTCTCTAGACCCTGTTACTGCTAGACCACTGTGTATGGGCTGATCTAGGTGTCTGGCTTAGAACAGATCTAATGCCAAGTGGCCACTGGGAATCCCTGCGTGCATCTTTGTTTGGGTACCAGTGATTCCCCAAGAGCCAAGAGTTCAACAGATGCCTGGGATTTCTTCTGAGACTGTGGTGAAGCTCTTTCTAAGGATAAGAGAGTCATTCATTGCTTTGAAGGAACACTTGATATTCAATGGCCACTTAAGCCCAATATAAAATTGTACTTACTGCTGATGGACTCAATTTGAGCCTTCGGATCTGAGGTCATCCTGCTGTACTATAAAACAAGGCATTGTCTAGCATTGATTAGGTTTCTTGTTTATATATTTCCACAATGTGCTTCCCTCCCCTCATCAGATTCAAATTAAACCAAATTTTGCAAACTCAAAAAAGAAGTTTTTTTCTTGGATCATGTAACTGCACCTTGGAGCCCAGGTAAATGTTGAAAAGCTAATATTGAATGTCACCTGTATAAGTTGGACACATGCCAATGTGTTATTGTTAGAGTTCACTTTGAAAACAATTCCCAATTCTGATTTTGTCTCAAGCCATTCTCAAGGTATCCTATGCTATGAAAAAGATATGATAAAGTTTTTTTTATCTGTATGATATATACTTACTGTATTAAGCCCATTAGGCCATGGAAAGAAATATAAAACATTATTCTTATTTTGAGGAATTCTAATCAATTTAAAGAGAAAAAAATATATGCTTGTATACAAGAACACGTGTATGGCAAGAAAGATGGGATACGTGTATTTGGAGCCAGGAGAGTATTTTTGAGAGAAATAGTGACAATATGTTTTCTACTGCAATAACTTTTTAATTTGAACACACCATATTCTCAACCACATCTTGTATACATGCACACACATGTAAGGAGAGATAAGAAATATCATATGTGTAAGGGCTAACCGAGTAATGGATACTATTACTGGTATAGGCAATTGATTGTAGATGATTTCACTTCAGTGGAATTGTGAGGATAAAGTTCATAAATGAGTTAGAAACTGGGCTTGGTCTTCAAAAGGGAAGGTAAACAGGGTTTGGACAGGAATAGAGGAGGCCAAAGGGCATTCTAGATGAGAGAATACAATACAAGCAAGGGCTCCTAGGCAGAAATGAGCAAGATGAAATGGGATTTCATGTTAAGAATACTGAGATCTATTTAGATAGCTACGGAACCATACTTGTTGGTGTCTTAGCCCATTTATGCTGCTATAACAAAAGCCTTGAGATTGGACAATGTATTAAGAAAAGAGGCTTATGGAGCTCATGGTTCTAGAAGCTGTGAAGGCCAGCATGGTGTAGACACAGGCTCAGTTTCTGCGGAGGGCCTTCTCGCTGCATCATGACATGGCAAAGGGCATCACATTGTGAGACAGAGCAAGTGTGCCAGATAGAGCTCTTTTTTTTTTTGTCCCAGGTATCAAACTCAGGACCTTGAGCTTGCTAAGCAGGTGGTAGAACCACTGAGCTAAATCCCAGGCCTAGCTCATTGTTTTTTATAACAAAGCCACTCTCTCATATCCCATTAATCCATTAACCCATGAATAGATAAACAACATGAGTAGAAAAACAAAGGCCCTTCCTAGAGCCCTGCCTCACTAATGATCAAGCCCCAACACACACACTCTCAGGGATCCATTCAAGCCACAATGGTGGATGATCTTAAACATCAGTCTAGCAGGTTTGAGCCTCCCCCTTTAGATAACAAAGAATCACTGAGATTTAGGAAAGGGGAATGTTATAAATAAATAGTGTTTTTTAAAGATTTCTTCTTCAGACAAGGTGGGCTACAAGGTGAATCAGTGAGCAGAGGGAGGCACGAAACTCATTCTACTTTTCAATATTGCTTTATTTTTCTCTTTATTAAAATGATACACGTAGGGCAGGGGATTTAGCTCAGTGGTTCTGCTGCTTGCCTTGCAAGTGCAAGGTCCTGAGTTCAATCCCAGTACCAAAAAAAAAGATACATGTAAAATGGAAGGTGCAGTTGACAAATATGGTGAATGTTTCAGTTTTCAAAAATTGTTGCAGTAAAAGATACATTGCCATTAATTTCCCTCAAAATACTCTCCCTCACTTCAAACACTCTTATCCCATTTTTCTTGCCACTTTCTGAAACAGTTCTAGAAGTCCTCTTTCATGAATGTCTTTAGTTGTGCTGTCATGGCTGCCTTGATGTCCTGAATTGATTCAAAAGATGGTCATTTTGACCTTGGGAAAGAGACAGAAGTCGTACAGTCCAGATCTGGTGAATAATATGGATGAGGACACACCATAATGTTTTTATTAGCCTGCCTTTCTGTTGGATGACACTTGGTAGAAGCACTCACTATATTTTTTTAATCAAATCTGGTAATGAAAGAGGACTTCCAGTACTGCTTCAGAAAGTAGCAAGAACATTGGAATAAGTGTGTTTGAAGCAAAGGGGGTCTGTTTTGAGAGAGGTGAATGGTAATGTGTCTTTTCCTGTAATAAATTTTTTAAATTGAAACATTCACCATATAATTTGATCACTCCTTGTATAAAAATTCATGGTACATTGAACACCAGTGAATACACTTTCCATTTGTGACAACTTAAAGAACCATTGCTTTACCGTTCCCTATAAGGTCCCTTAAATCCTGTTGCATTTATTCATAGATGTTATCACCTGTACTTTGACCCTAAATATATGTAGAACAGTCTTGTACATGGTTTTCCAGAATGTAAACAGAATAGTTCTTTATGCAACCTTTTGCAACATACTTTTTTGTTTTTCTGTTTAACATTATACTTCTGAGCTTCATATATGTGGTTGGGTGTAACAGTAATTCATTACTTTCTACTTCTTGATAGCATTTCATTGCAGAACTTTACTGTGTAACCATCTGAATATAGATTAGCATGTTGAGTTTTTTCTAGGTATTTTGCTCTTCGAAATCGTGCTGTCATGAATTGTTTTGTAGGTTCTTCTAGGAACATGCACACAATGGCTTTTCTAGAGTATATTCCTAGGTGTGAAATTGCTGGGTCATCATGTACACATATCCTCAAATTTAGTAGTAACACCAAGCTAGGTTTGGTTTCAAAATAGTTTCAGCGGTTGTGGTCACCAGCAATGCATTGGTTACAGTGTTCTACATCCTTGATGACCCTTGAGATTGTAACATTTTTTGTTTTTGCCAATACACTTGTTATGAAATATATCATTGGGGTTTTAATTAGCGTGTTTTAATTACTAGTGAAGCAGGGCATATTTTTCTGTATATTGGCCATTAGGGGTTCTTCTTTGATGTGCCTCTTCAGATCATTTATCCATTTTCTCATTAGGTTGCTATAAATCTATTCTATTCATATATATATATGAATTTTCTTTATTCAAATATTCATACATACATGTTAGACATTGACCTTTGTTGCATGGGAAATATCTTCTTCCAAGTGTCTTTTGACTGTCTTTGGCACAAAGGGTTTTTGCAGATGCAAAATAGCCCCAATACATTGACCTTGACACAAAGGAAGCCATCCTGGGCAGGATGACGTGATCAGTTGAGTCCTTAAAATGGACCGTTCCCTGCTACAGTCGGTGAATGAGGTCTAAGAAGGCCATAGCACAGCCGTATCATGAGGACTGAGGACAGCCTTTAGCACTGAGAGCAAACCCCAGCCAAAAGCTCCCAACACAGTGGAAACTTTATTCCTCCAGCCACCAGGAAAGGAATTCAGTGACATCCCATAGGACCCTACAGATGGATCACTCTCTACTCAATCCTCCAGGGGAAAACAGAGCTGCCCAATACTCTCATTTCAGCTCTATAAGACTCTGAGCAGAGGAACAATATTCTCAGTCCATGGAATCTGGGCTGTCATATATTTGTGCTGTTTAAAGCAAGGTTTGTGATGCAACATCAAACTAATACACTAAGTACAATGAAGTAACAGATTTAAATAAACATTCCTCTGGATCATATGAATATATAACTTTGTACAGCACAAAGACAGCCTTTAAAAGTCTGCAGAACATTAAAAATCTCAATCCTATATTAATCCACAATGACTTTTTCAATACATTCCCAAAAGTTGAAATCCTAAAGAACACATTCTTTGAATATTATGCAATAAAGCTAGATGTTACCAGGAAGACTTTCCCGAAAACTCTGCTTAAATAAATCACAGTGACAAATAACTATTTGGTCTACAGGAAATCAAAACAGAACTAACAGACTTCATTAGCCAGGCATGGTGGTACGCACCTGTAATCCCAGCATTCCTTGAGGCTGAAGCAGGAGGATCACAAGTTCTAGCTCAGCCAGGGCAATTTAGACAGATCCTCGTTCTCTCCCTCCCCACACAAAATAAGCTGAGGATGTATATTAATGTAACAGCCCTGGGTTCAATTCCCAGTACAGGAAAAAAAAGATTTTCTAGGGATAAATAACAATGAAACTACAGTTAACCCTCTATATCCACAAGTTCTGAATTCACAGATTCAATCATGGATCAGAAATATTAGAAAAAATTGTACCTGCACTGAACATTCAGATTTTTTCATTGTCATCATTCTCTAAAGAATATATACTATAACAGCTGCTTACATATCACTCATGTTTTATTCTATGCAAATACTGCACCTTTTATATAAAGGACTTGAGCACACAGGGATTTTGGAGCCTGTGAGAGTCCTGGAACCCGTTTCCTGTGCATACAGAGGGGTGAAGATATAGAAAATCAGCACACTGAAGTAGTTCCCTTAACTTTTTCTACAAGAAAGGATAAAAATAAGTTAATTTTTATTTAAACAAAAGGATAAATAAAAACAAAAAAAGGAAACAAATCAGAAGTGAAATGAAAACTAGCTGATTTTAAATAAAACAAAACTATAGGCAAGTAAAATCAATGTGTGATTACTAATAAACATGATACATTTTCAGTAACTGAGAACAGAGAGACAAAGAGAGGAAAAGAAAAACAGATATTTGAAATCAAAAAGGGTACTTTAAATTACATCTTACATCTTTATTAGTAATTCTGGCTTAAATAGAACAATGTCTAGGAAAGAATAAATGGCAAATTTACTCAGACTCTATAAACATCTCTAATTATGGTCAAGATTAAAAATTCTAAAAAATCTTTTAACCAAAAAAGTTGGAGCCCATCAACTTTTAAGGAACAGGTAATTCTTGGACTATTTAAACAGTTTCGTGTGATACAAAAACATGGAAATCTTTGCAGTTCCATTTGTTCCTGGCTAGCATTAGTCTGACAAATATAGATAATCCCACTTTTAGGGAAAAAAAATACATAGACTGATTAAAAACTTCTGCAGGGATAGAGTCCAATCTGTTAATAGTAGTATTTCTAAGGTCTGAGATCATGATGGATGTTAACGTTTTACTTTAAATAATTCTGAATCATATTTTCAATTGAATATGATTTTACTCTCAGGGGATAAAGATAATTTCTTCCCCCAGTGGGATAAGAAAGAAAGTGGAGAGGCCAGAAGAAGTGGTTATTTGAAAAAAACAGCTTTGGAGAAATGTTTCTTAGCTGAAGAGAGACCCAGGCTTGTTTTGGGACCTGGGACAAAATCCAGTTTGGGAACCAGACGGAGTGAGAGAACTGTTGATTGGGCCAGCGTCTACGCAGGGGCTTGGGCTGAACCAGGAAGGAGGAGGAAAGCAAAGGAGGACAACAGAAATAAAAGTGGGGCAACTTTTTGAGGAGGAGAGACATGCAAGGAATTGTGGCCAATATCCCTGTTTGTTTTCCTACAGAATTAATTGAACCAGACAGCTGAGTGTAAGGGGCACAGAAAAGGCTGAGGCTAGGTGGAGTGAGACAGCTCCAACCAGACCAGCGGGGTCTGAATTGTCCAGTACCCATGAGATTCCTAGACTCCATCCCAAATCTACAGCATCAGAGTCCCTGAGAGCAGGTGATTCTAGTGCATGATAAAATCTGGAACCTTTAAAACAAAAGGTCAACCAGTGACCTGGAGCCATTGCTGAGGCTGTATCTTGGTGAGCTGCAAAGAATCAGTCAGTACCTCTGTGTGATTTTCCTTCGCATTGTTCAGCAGTCTGGGGAGAAAATCCTCAAGAAAAATAGACGGCTAGGTGCCCGAAACTCCTGCCATAAATCTCTAGTCCCCACCTGCCCAGTGCGTGACGCAAGGTTGAAGAAAAGCTTAAAACCAAGTTAAAGAGAAAGTGTGAACTGGGATGGCCAATGCTCCTTTGGCTCCTTTGTAAAATTATTCATCAATCAGGGCAAAGGTGCACATATAGATGTGCAGTACGTGAAATTACCATGGAAACTAATGCAGCCAAGGCTTTAAAGAGAAGTCAAAGTATTTTCAAATTAGAAGCAAGATAGATAAACTATATGGTTGTGATTAGAGCATTGTCCTTCAAGCTATGAAGACACTGATTGCAGGAATGGAATTTGGGTGTGATCACTCTGACCTCAGCTACAGATGTTATCTCGTATCAGCCCCACAGCTTCATAGACCATTACTCTGACCTCGGCTGTGGCCCTTAGTGGGGAGGTCATGTTAACCTGAGCGCTCATGCATCGCTCCTTGGCTCATTGGATACTTCAGTGTGTCACGTAGCTTCGGTCAGACTCGCTTCTTAAAGTAAGCCAATCGAGGGATTTAACTCTTTGCAGCCTGCACTGCCTACAGCATATGTTGGGCATAATCAATGTTGCGGGCTCTGGCAGCTGGGCATATCCAGAACTGGGGTTGGGCACTGTAGGTAGTGGAGGCGAGTCAGGGGTCAGTGGAGCCCAAGATGCAGGTAAGGGCATCATTAACTTGGAATCATATGGTAAGAACCAGGAGGGGAGGCATGGAGGGACTGGGGTGAAGAGGAAAATGGGAACCAGATTTGGGAAGGTTGGTGAGTGGGAGAAATATAAGGACTAGATATCTTAACCAGTGAAATGAATTTTGGTGAGAAAGGTTCCAAAAGAGGAACAGTCCTCTTTGGTGATGGTGACACAGTCCCAGTGATAGCTGGACAAAGGGCCTTCTGAGCTACAGTGGAGGTGAAGTTGGCCAAAGCAGGAGAGGTCTGGAAGTGAGGGCAAAGTGTGAGACTGTCAGACTTTTAAACACTTGGGGGTTGCGTGAGTGGGAAAAACCAGGAAGCAGAGAAGACAGTGTTGAATCAGGGAGGGAAGGGGTGAGGCCCGGGCTAAGATCTTGGGCGGGCCCTAGAGGCTGAGCATGGCGCTCTGTCCAGGGCACACAACTGTAGAACTGCTGGATTGGGGCACATGGAGTGGCCTCTCCAATGTCTGCATGGTAATAGCAGGGATTTGGGTTCAGTACCTTGCATATAGCTGTATTTTACTGAATGGGGTATTCATTTGGGGGCCTTTGTCAGTTAGACTATGAATTCTTTGACAGAGGGATCTATCTATCTTTGAATCCCCAGTCTTAATGCTATGTTTGAGGGGTGGTAGGGTACTGGGGATCTTTTACGTGTTTAGGGAGGTGGAAATCTGTGGAATTCAATAATCTATAGTCTAAGTCTTAGCAATGGGAGAGGTTGGGCCACACCTAGGGAGATAATGGTCTATTCCTATGGAAAATCCCCAAAGGGTGGTCCCTTCTTGGGTGAAAGAGGAACACTTGCAAGTAAAAGGGAACCTGCAGACCCCTTTGCAACAGAAAGGAGTTCCCAGGTTTGCTGTTTGGGGAGAAGGAAGAAAAGGTAAATAAACCAGGCTTGTGTTTTCTGTTTTTGTTTTGGGGATTGTTTTGTTTTGTTTTGTTGAGACGGTGTCTTCCTATATAGTTCAGGCTGTCCTTGAACTCACTATGCAGCCCATGCTGGCCTTGAACTTGTGACGATCCTCCCACCTCAGCCTCCCAAGTGCTGGGGTCACAGGTATGTGCCACCACACCCGCCCAGGCTTAGGTTCTGAAGCTGCAGTTTTTCTTTAAAGGGCAGTTTTTTAAATCTCAATTTCCTTGTGTCCTTTCTACCTACATTTATTCCATCTATCCTACCTCAGATACATGAATGAAAGTAAGGTATCTACCCCAGGCTTCCAATAGGAATTTAGAGCAAGAGTGTTTCTACAAAGGTGGAGGAAGGTGTCACTTACCCCTCAGCCTCACAGGCTTGTGGGTGTTTTGTTGGTGGTTGTGGGGAGTGGGAGTGAGATACATTTGAGGAGAACTTGTGCAGAGAAAAGCATGACTGTCACCTGAAGGTAGAATAAAAGAAATAATAGATTTCATCCTCCCCCACCCTAGTGTGAAGCTCAGTCTCTGCTTTCTTCAAACCTCCCTATGGAGCTTTATCTGTGCAGTACCTGGCTTCAGTTCTCCCCTCTGTAGGCTCACAGGCATTCCCACTGCATCTGGACCCACAGTGCTTCCTGCTTTGCATCTCTCAGAAGCACTGAGGCTCAACTTTTCACATAGAATGAATGAACCTCCATTGCCAGCTTGATGCTCTCTCCCAGGGCTCAGTGCCACCCTCCCCAGCAAGCCAGGGATCTGCCAACTAGCCCCGGAGAGTCCTTTGTCCTCATTGTTCATGTCCAATTCACCAAGTCCTTCCAATCTGAGGACATAAAAAATTCATGAACCCTCAGGGTCCCTTTAACATCCCCCCCCCCCAGCTAAAATGATCTTTTCCAAACTCAAAGGCCCAATGATGTCATGCTCCTCCTTAATCCATGCCAGGACTCATTATGCTTTTAGCTCTACTCACAATTTACAAGGCCCAGTGTGCTCTGACCACCGCCCACAGCCCTGGGCTCATTCTGCACACCTCTGCCCTCCACTTCCCTGGGGGCCAACTGCATATCAGTAGAGCCTTCATTTTTGCTGTATACTGTGCAGTCCCCACCCCACCACCCTCAAAGTCTTGGTACATGTACTTCCTTCCCCATTTCAGGTGATTAACCCCTTTGCATCTTTCTGATCTCAGCTCAGACCTGATTTCTGTGGTGACACCATCAGGTGAGATTCCAGCAAAGTGAGATTCCTTTGGAATGTTTGCTCATAGAAATTTGGCCTCCATCTGTGTATGTGTGCAGCATACATTTCAGTTGTGATTGTGTATAGTGCCTGTGTGATGATTTTCCTTATGTTTGTCTCCCTCATTTGCTTCCGGCTTATGAAGGACAAGAATCCTGTGTGCTTTTCCTCAGTACTGGGTGCTTTGTACCCAGTGATTATGCCATAAATACTTGTCAGATGAGTGACTGAAGAGAGCAGAGAACACCCTTGTGTATTCCTAGTTGAAGTCACAGTAATAAGGTCCTGTTTCTCAGGTCTATCCACCAGGACGTGGTCATACATAAGTAGCTCTGGGACAATGGTAACTGTGATACTTTAACAGGAGTGAAAGGCCCAATGCTGAATTCTATCCTGGTGCTGCAAAGTTAACACTTTTAGGTCTAAATTTTAAATTTCACGTATAGATCAGGTGCTTTACTCTGCCTGAGGGCTCCCCCCAGCTGTGTTCCTCAAGTCTTCCCCCCTCTCCTGCCTGTTACCTGCACAGCTGGTATGGACTGAGAGCTTCCTGGACCAGAAGAGGAGGGCAGGCAATAGAGCTGGCTCTTCTGGGGCAGGGATGGGAGACTGGGAGATGGGAAGGGAGGAGCACATGATGTGGGTGGCATTTCTGTGGGGCTGCCTTGGTATTCAGAAACTACTGCTGGCTTCTCTTTCTCCAGACAAACTAGCTTTGGAAAACAAAGTTTGAATACTTGGCAGGGTGAGAAACTAGTCGCACACACAGCTCACTACCTGCAAGGATGTTCATTCATGGGACTTAAATGGTAGAACCCAGGAGCTGGGTTAGGCAGGTTCTCTCCTTTCTTGTTTGACTGAGATGATATACACTCAGATTGTTCTGCTGGCGCAGGGAGCTGCATGCAGTATAGAATCTCTGTTTATTTTCTCTGTGTTTTGCTTAACAATTTCATGGTAAAGTAAGGGGAATATCTTGGAATGCTTCTTCAGAGGAATCTCAAGAAGTTGCTTGCCCTTCTTCTGATTCTTGGGGCCTAAGCCATCTGTTCCCCCTCAGCTGATAGGATTCAGCTTCAATTGCAGTGGTGGTGTCCCCATCCTGTCCCACATACATGGGGTGGGGAGCTTGTAGTGGTGTCTCTAGGTGTCGATTTCTCCATCTCCAGGATGGCCACTACATTTCTTATCAACCTGGGAGTGGTGTCATTAAATCACTGAAATAATACTGAAAGAAAAAGTGAGGGATTAATCTGATAAGAAAGTGAACCTCCCTGGTGCACGCCTGTAATCCCAGCAATCGGGAGGCTGAGGCAGGAGAATCACCACAAATTCAAAGCCAGCCCAGGCTACATAAGGAAACCCTCTCTCAAAAATGCAAACAAAAAGAAAGGGAACCTAGTTTTTCTCTTTTTTTCCTCTAGTTTGGATGAAAGCCTCCTTTAGGAAAGAGTGTTTACACTAGACGTACCTATACCTGATTTGCCAATTCCAAATTACACCCCAACCACCCACTTCTGAATAGTAAAAAAAAAAAGAAGCCTGCAATTGTGTAACATGTAAATCTCTCCTGGACCAGGGCCCGCCGTCACTGTGGTTTGGCAACACAACCAACACATGCCTTTTTTCATTTGCTGAAGAGAAAAAATGAAAACCAAGAAAGAAAAAATACCTGGAGAATAAAGGTAATGATTAATCTATCGGGCATGAAAAGGACCATTTTGAGGATTGCAGGTTAGAACTCACTAATCCAAGTAAATTGCAGTGAACAGGGAACAGAGGTTTCACTAGAAGAATATTAAGTCACGGCTTTTAATTGGACAGCGTTTGTACACTCAGAGAAGTCTCGCCAGGCATCTCCAGGAATCCCCGCCGAGCTGCCTACTGGCTTCCGTTTTCGTATGCCCGAGGTGAGCGGCTGGTGGGATATTATCGGAGGAGACCCAAGATGCAGGCTGAGAAGGGAGAAACACGCAAGAGCTTCAAGCACAGGCTGGCCTTGAAGAGCAGCTTAGCCAGAGAGACGGTGTCTGAGTTCCTGGGCACACTTATAATGATCGTAAGTATTTCCTGCTTTTCTAAGTTCTGACCCAGTTATGCCTCCTCACTGCCAAGCTGATGGTGAGCAGTGCTGTTGTGGTTTGTTTTCTTTGAATTAGTTGTCAGATTCATCTCTTCCTGGAAGCAACAAGTTACTACCAGGCTGCTTGGCTATTTAGTGGCCATACATAGTACTAGGTTTTTCTATTTCCTCGCTGCTTTTATCCAGGACAGTTGGAAATGGAAGAGGAGGAGTGAAGTGCTTTTTTCATTTCAGGAATTGACTTCCTCGGAATCTCAAAGGTTTGGGGATGGAAAAGTTAGTTGCTGAAAATTTTTTCTCATTGAATAATTCATTTGTACCCTGCTTGCTTCCCATAAACATTGAGGTGGCTCAGTCGTCTAGAAAAAATATTGACAATCAATAAATATGGACTGCAAAAGCAGTCCACCATGAGAAGTGCTTGGTAAAGATTGTTTTGTCAGATCGCTTGACTTTTAAATCAATTGGAAACTGAGCCACGTACAAATTGCGGATCCACACTACTCTGGCTTTGGTTTTGTATCATTTTTCCCCTTTAACTTATGCAAATCTGTAGAGATCCTTAAATAGACAGTTACAAGAACCTGTAGATAAAAGTGAGGGGCTCATTCTAAGAATATCCTGAGGGTTTGTCCAGAGATTTGCTCAGCCATGAACAACAGGCTGGAAAGTTTGCTTCATTGGTTTGGGTTCTGGGTTCTCATCCACTGCAATGTCGGAGCCTTCTCTGGATCCTGAAGTTTTAGCTGCACTCAGACTATTTGTGAATAGAAAACTATTGTCACTTGGAAACTATTGATATTAACTTAAAAAAAAACACTCAAAGATTCCCTACTCCAGGTATGAGTAATTTCATTTTTCATAAGATTTGAGACAATTGCCCATGTTTCACACATTAAAATTCTTTGCTTTGAGTAAATATATAATAAAGTAGAAGAATAAGCTTAGAATGCATCAGTTAAGCCAAGATTGAGAAATGAATCTGAACTCAAAAAACTGAACTAAAGTAACAAGAGGAGAGTCATACCTTTTCTGATCTCGGACTCTTCCTGCTCCTGCCACTCAAGTACTGGGGGAGAGTTTTAGACAATTTCTAACATTCCTCCCTTTCCCCTGGCAAAGTGCTGGCTACACTGACCATACTCAGTCTTGGACTTTAGGGATGGGGAGTTAGAGAGACAAGAGGAAATACAAAAGGGTGATTCCTCTGATTCCAGTTCACTGCTTACTGGAAAATTTCTCTCGACAAGGCTCTTGTATTATGATATTTGACAATCTGGCCTCCAAAAAGAGAGTTGTCACCACAGACTGATCTCAGCTCTGTGACTTGTGGTACAGAAAAATGAAGCAAATTCAATCACATTTCGGCAGAAAACAAAGAGGAGGAAGTGAACTGAACATCCTTTTATTTTCGCAACTGGCAAAGTTAAAACCCTCCTGTTTCTTAATAAGAATATTTCATAATCCCCTTCTTTTTAAATTGATAAGGCAAATGTGGCTTTCAAATATTCCACTCAAGCAACCAGTAGCATGTCTTTCCCAGTATGATTTGATGATACACATTTTTTGGTTTTGGCCCATGGTTCCTGTCTTGTGACTTCATCCCCAAGACAGGCCATAGGAAGTAGAATTCCCTTCAAGGCAGCTCATAGGAACTCTTATCATTCTGCACCTTTCTGTCTTCAAACTGGCCTTATAGGAATTCTTTAACCTACCTTGCCAGAGTATGTCTTGCTGAGAGTGATTGTACAGTGAGCAGTGAGCTAGAATCAGAGACACCAAGGGTTTTTATTTTCTCTCTTCTCCTTCTAACTCTCCCTCCTGAAACTCTGAAAGTGAGTAGGTCATTAGACCCCTTTTCAGAAGATGTTTTTTCCCATCCCCTGGAGGACGTACTGCCACCCAGGGGGGCTGGGAAGAATCTGAACAGACCAGCCTTGCTGGGTTTCCCCACCCAGTCAGTTTATTTGTTTTTGGTGCTGGGGATGGGACACAGGACACTGGGTGTGCTATGAGCATCCTCTACAACTAAGCTGTACCTTCAGCCACCCCTCAGTCTTTAGGTATTAGATAAAACTTAGTCGTACAGGCTTCAATCCTGTCTATGCAATGAAGTCTGTGTCTAAACCCAAAGGACAGCTGCATGTGTGCAGGGTCCTGGAAGGCAGGCGGTATGCCTACAGGACATGGAGCCCTCCCACTCCTAAAACACACACACACACATACACACACACACACCTACCTGTACATCCTTCATCTATATCCTTCATTAAAAAGGCTATAAATCTAAGGAAGTATTTTTTGAGTTCTGTGAGCCACACAAGCAAGTTCATCCAACACAAGAGGAGGCTGTGGGAACCCCGAATCATAGCTGGTGTGTCAGTACAGGTAAGACAGCCTGTGGCTGACAGTTGGATCTGAAGTTGGAGGACAGTCTTAGGACAGAGCCCTCAACCTAGGGGATCTGACACTGTCTCCAGGTAGAAGTTGTCCTGATGTACTTGATCTGGTGGGACATCTAGCTGGTGTGCACTGCAGAGTGGATAATGTGTTTGCTGGTAAGAGAAACCCCACATCTGGGGTCACAGAAGACTTCATGTTGATACTTCTAATGTGAGAGTGAGAGTAAAGTTCGTTTTCCTATACACAACCGGTGTTCAAGGTGGGTTCTAAAGATTCAAAGCTTAATACTGTATGTTGAAAAATTGAACTTTGTATCTTCTGGCCAAAGTACGTGGCAAGTGGATTAATTCCTATTTACATTGTGTATTTATGCAGTTATTTTCTAAGATCGACTCTGATGAAATTTATCATTGTGATTACAATCTTCACTTTTACTGGGGCCTGTGGGGAAATGTAAACAAAGAATCTGTACATGCACAATACTTTTTCAGCCACTCTGCATGGTTTTGCTCAAAGGTTATCCAAATGTATTGCTTCTGACTTATCAGAAAATGTGCATTTTGTATTGCTTTTGTCACTCAAAAGCCTTGCATATCCACCACACCTGGGGAAAAGAAACATTGAAAAGATGGCCAAAGATATGCAAGATGCATTAGTCCTTCAAATTTTTGAGATTCTTTTCTACCCCAACCTGGGAGTCTGAAGTCACTTTTCTCCCCTTCTCAAAATCTGCTCATGGAAGGAACATCTCAGACTCTTTCACACCATGATGTAAATGGCTGATAAGACCTGTCTGTGGTGAATTAGGGAAGAAAAGGCCCAGGAAGAGTTCTTTGCAAACCACAAGGAAAACCAACAGCAATTAAGTTGTAGCTCCAATTGGCTTTTTAGATGTTGGGATAGACAGGCCTTTCACCTGTCCTGGTGTCAGGGAGAAGCCCTGCAATACATGTTCCCTCCCTCAGAGGGAAGGTCAGGATGCATTAAGCTGCAGAGATAGGGAGGGTGTTAAGTACCTTATACGTATTAGACTCAGCCCTTACAACAGTATGCTCGTTGTTATTACCCATCAATGATTGTATTATATTAATTAGTAATAATGAGTACTTAGCTGCTTTATTGTCACCCATAAATAATTGGGAAAAGTGAGGGCTCAAAGAGATAAAGAAACCTAGAAGGCATCAACCTGGATTTCTGTCTAATTCTAGAGCCCGTATTCTCCGCCCCATTCCCATTCCGCTGGGATCCCTGGAGAAGGTTCATGACAAATCGGACTCCCTCACTTCTCTGTTTCCGTAGATGTGTGCAGTCATCCTGGTGCCTCCCTGTGGGTGGACAGGTGTGCAGTCAAGAGGGAAGGGGAGACTGTCGGGGCCCCTGCACCTGGGCCACAGCCCTGGCATCAAACTGCAGAGACCGCCTCAGCCCTGAGACCTCCATGAGGCTGACTGTCCGCCTCTTGCTATGTTCCATGGCTGTATGTTATCTGAACTATCAATTGAGTCTCTTTACATCTCCGTTTCCTCAAATGGAGGTAGCACATCACTGTCATTTTGTGAAATCAAATACATATTACATGTAAAGTTGCTGGCATAGGAAATGTTCCTTAAATGCTACCTCCCTTTCCCCTTCCTGGTGCCTTTCCCTCCTCCACTTCAGGGTCCTAGTATTTGAAAATAGCTGCTTTGTCTTCTCTTGGGCACCTTGAGGTAACTTTCCCCAGCTTGGTACCTATGCAAACGGGGACCCATAAATGTGCAGAGTTAAAAATCTCTCCCCTGGACCCAGGTTCCCATAATCACTAGTCATTTCAAGAGATTTCTTATAGGGGCTATGTTCACTCTTCGTATTCTATGTAACCTCCTCTCTCTCCAATCTTTTCAGGACCCTGATACAGATTTATCTTGTGAAAGTCACTGCAGTGAACCTCAACAGGCTTCCATATTTCCTCTTGAGATGGAACAGCATCCCTCTGGGGCTGGGCTTATGAGTAGGAAACATCTCATGTAGTGGGGAAGACCCTAAGTCAGTGGTGGCGGAGCTATGGCAAACGTGCCATAGTGGGCTGTTTGTATCATTGAAAGCTCTAAAAGGTTAGCCATCACTGTCCTAAATTCTTTTCTTAGTCTGTCAAGCCTCCACTTTAGAAATCTACCTTATGACATCTGCAACAGTGAAAAAATACAACCCCCTCTGCTGAAAGTAATAGCCTTGATCTGAATCCTGATGGGAAATAGAAGGGAACTCTCTCTAAGCCCAGAACATAGAGTGGGCAGGGAGGCAGGCAGTGCAAAGGGAAGAAGGAAAAGCACAGACAGTCTGTGGTACAAGAAATTCCAGATATGGCGCATCACCAGCTTCCTGCTCCTGCGAGCCTTCAGGTCCTCATGATCAAGGTCTCTCCTTTCTTTGGTCACAGAGCTTCTATTTTGAAGTGTTTCTCAGATACAAGAGCCATAAAAGCTCTAGGGCTAGAATTACTACTACAAAGTGAGTTCAGATTTTAGAATAGGTCCATCCCATATTAGGATGCTTTTGAAAAGAAAGAATGGTTCGTATTTAGAATAACATTGGGAAGTTCTTAAAATAAGCCAGATTAAAGGAGATATCCACTTTCCAGGGTCTAATTTGGGCAGTTTTGGTCTATGTGACTTAGAACCCCACATCCTGGTAGGACAGTCCTGAGATCCAAGTGGGGAGATTTCATTGACTCCTTTCGTTAGCGGAGGAGCTGAGCCCTGGGCTGATGCAACTACAGTGACTCAGCACAGAGCCCAGCTGCCTTGCCTTGGGCCCTTGAGTGTCTTCCACGCTCTTCTAAGGAGCACAGAGTGTGCTCATCTAGACCTCCTTTTCGCTCATACCCTTCCAACTGCTCTTGCCCAGGTGTTACAGGTATAACAGGATCACCCAGCCCTTGAGTGCAGGAGCTGGGCTTGCTAACTTGACTCTGGTCATCCCTAATGCACCTTCATTTGGTGAGAATTAACTCTTCTCATGTGAAAGCCCAGGAGATTTGACTAAATCTTATTTTATAGCAGAAAATGCCTTGGACATTAGAGGTATCCAAAGGTGACTGTGTGGAACAGACACAATTGTGGCAGGGATGTTTGATAGATCTCGTAGCGGAGTTCTGGGTCATCCCAACCTCTTGTAACACCTGAGTTGAGAGATGCCGGTCATCACTTCATGGCTTGAATGAGCATGTAGATGACGCATTGCTCTGCTTTCCCTTGAGCACTTTTGTTTTCTAGATTCTCTTAGAAATCACTTTTATGGCCCAGAGCAAAGGACCTACAAGGAGAAGGACCTCAAGAGATTCTGTAATGCTGCACTACTACTACTGCCCTTTCTGCTTCCTCCTTGTTTGGTTCTCCCAGCTCATTGCTTTGCACAGCCCTCCCCCACTCCAGGCTTAGGATGAACAGTGTTGAGAGTCCCATGTAGCTGGAGCTGTTACTTGGCCTACAGATGTTAAGTCAGATGTCTGTACTGTCAGCAGTGTCCTGGTGATTCTGGACACAAGGTGCTGCAGTTTGGATCTTAAATCCCCCCAAAGCCCATGTGTTAAAGGCTTGGTCCCTTGCCCAGGACATTGTTGAGAGATGGTGGAACCCTTAAGAGGTAGGACCTAGAGTAAGGAAGTTAGGACATTGGGGGCATCATTAAAGAAGATATTTGGACCCTGGCCTTCTCTCTCTCTCTCTCTCTCTCTCTCTCTCTCTCTCTCTGCCTCTCTCTTTTTCTTAGCAGCTATGAAGTAAGGGAGCCAAACAACCATGAAATGAAACTTCAGAAATCATAGGCCAAACTTTCCTCTTTATAAGTTGTTTATCCTGGGTATTTTGTTATAGTGACTCACTGCTGACTAACACAAATGGTCCCTTGGAGGGATCCAATATTCTCCGGCCCTCAGTTGGGGGCTTCAGAATAGAGTGGCCTCTGTTATCATCAATCCTACCTGCTTCCTATTTTTTTATTTTTGATTATTGTTCAATGCCCAGTCTTTCATGGATCTGTAGTTGTGCATGTGGGCATTCTGCACTTGTAAGAACATCCAAGTTTCTCAGTAGAATGAACCAGCGCTAAACACTGAGGTCCCACTGGGCCTTTGCCCCAGTGGTCTCAGTGGGTGTAAGGAGAGCTGAGCAGGGGGCCACAGACAGCAAACTAGCAGGCCCTCTCCCTCCAAGCATGGCAAGAAGAACCAGGGAAGGTGAGGGGCCAACACTCACCGAGCAAGTGCGGCACTCCAGATGTGTTTAATCCTTAAAAAAATCACCTGAGGTAAACAAATTGTTCCCATTTTACAGATGAGGAAATTAGGGCTCAGTGTGGTTATCTGATTTGCCCACAAGAGTGACGAAGAGCTGGGGCTAGAATCTTCGCTCCCTGGTTTCTCTTCATTATGCCAGGGTTAACATTCTCATGTCTGCTTCTGGGTTTTTACTACTGTCTCTTGTAGCAATATATATTATTTCATTGGAACTTAAGATTTACACCCAGGGCTTAATAATCTGTATATCTTCTACCACTCAGAGATGCTTCTTAAGATGGACCCATTTTGGGATGCACAGGTGTAATTCACTGCACCATTGTGCAAGCTGATTTGTCTCCAGACCACTTCCTTCACAAGTGCTGATGCAGTTGCATCAAACATCTGTACAAATCTCCCTTCCTGTGTACTCTAGAGTTTCCCTGGAGCATAGATCTGGAAGCAGGTCTGGTGGTCCTTGGTGTGTGCATCATCAACCTCACATGGATTTTAAAGTCACTCTCCAGAGTGCTTTTCCCATTTGTTCTCCAAGAACAACACATGGTTTTTCATTTTGCACGCACTCACCCACCCCTGTGTCTTAGTCACTTTCTTGTCACTGGGGCACAATACCCAGCACCCACAGTTTGAGGAAAGGTTTATTTTTGGCTCACTCTTCAGAAGTTTCAGTCCATGTTTGGTGGGCTTAAACATAAAAATGGCATGGTGGAAGGGCTTAGGTGGAGGAAGGCTGCTCACATCATGGTAATCAGAAAGCAGAGAGAAGGGAGGAGTGGGAAAGGCAGATACAAGTCACACCCCTGGTGAGCCGCCTCTTCCTACCGGACTCCAGACTCCAACTCTCCTAACAGCAAGTCTCCCAAATTGCCCCTATGATTCAGCTTCCAAAGCCCTGCCTATGAATGCATGAAGACTTTGGGGGACATTCGGGATCTAAACCATAACATTCTACCCCTGGCTCTCAAAATGGTTATCGACATCTCTTTATAGAAAATGCATTTAGTCCATCTTTAAGAGTTGCCAAAACCCTAGCCATTCCAGCATTGCTGAAAAGTTCAAGTTCAAAGTTTCCTCCAAGATTTAAGTTACCTCTGATCTGTGAAGCCCCTGTAAAAATCCAAACGTTACCCCGCCAACATACAAGGGCATCAGGTAAACATTCCCATTCCAAAAGAGAGGAATAAGGGGATAGAAAACAATGAGACAAAAAGACCAAATCTCAACAGGGAGAACATTACATCCTGTAGTTCTGGGTCCAGCATTCAGGGCAAAAATGTGAGCTGCAAAGGACTTGAGCAGCCAGGCTCCTGCCTGCACTGCCAGTTACAACCCTCTTGGCCTGTCACTTGGGGTGGCTTTGCTCATTGCCTGTGGCCTTCCTCAGCAGATGAGCCACGTTCCTAGCATTTTCACCTTCCTAGAATCTCTACTACAGCTTCAGCTTCACTTTCACACGCTCTTAACTACACTGCCCTCTCAGGTTGCTGGACAGGAAGTAGCTCTTCCTTCATAGCTCTCCTTTTCACACTTCTTACTAAAGTTTTATAATTTATTTTGTATTTCTTAAATTTAGATATTTCTCTAGGTACCTTAATTTTATTACTCCTATAAAGGGTACCTCATAAAGTTTTAAAATAATTACTGAAATTGGCAAAAATTATTTATATTTCTGGTGTACAATAAGATGTTTTGAAATTTGTGTATGTTACAGAATGGCTACATGAGATAATTAACATGTTCATTGCCTTAGATAGTTTTGTGTGTGTGTGTGTGTGAGAGAGAGAGAGAGAACACCTAAAATCTAGTCTTTTAGTGATTTCCAAGTATACAATACATTATTAAGTGTAGTACATTAAATCTCTTGAATTCCCTCTCTCTAAATAAAATTGGTCAATATATTCCCACAATTTTCAGTGTCCCCTCCAGTCCTCCCAGTCCCTGGTAACCACCATTTTACTCTCTGCCTCTGTGAGTTCAACTTTTTAAGATTTCTCCTAGAACCTCTTTTTCAAAAAATAACATCTAGCAGAAAAATAATCAGCCCTGAAAACCAGAGATCAAAAATCCCAGCCCCAATCAGCCTATCCGTGCTTTACCCGCCATCACTTTCTCATACTCAGTGGCTGCTCTGTAAGGCAGGTAAGGCAGCTTTGGCTACCTTGCCTACTGTGATTAGCCCTGTTATAAACATGGAAGTGCAGGTAGCTCTCTGACATCACTCATTTCATTTCTTTTGGATATGTGCACAGTAATGGAATTACTAGGTCATATAGTAGTTCTATTTTTAATTTTTAAGGAAACCCCCTTACTGTTTCCCCTAATGACTGTACTAACTTCCACTCCCACCAACCCTATGCAAAGGGTTTCTTTACTCCACACAAGTGGTACCTTTTAAAAATTATATTGGTTTTTATCAAGGTTTAGGGACAATATTGATTATGTTCATTGATCATGTATTCAACAAACTTTGTAATTTTCTTATTAAGTTCATTATAGAATATGTTGCAATTTAGTACAAGAAGGGCTACCAAATATGATAGTCATTAGCCATTTGTGGCTACTTAAGTTAAAATTAAACTTAGGTACATTAAAAATTTAGTTCCTCAATTTTACCAGTCCTATTTCAAACCACTAAAAGCCATGTACCACTACTGGTTAATATTAGGCAGCAGATAAGGAATGTTTTTCTCATTAAAAAATGTTCTATTTGCACAATTACTAACATTTCTTTTTCTGAAAATAATGAAGACAATTGCTTGCTTTCTTTCTATTATTTAAATATTTAATTTCTTCTTACTGTCTTACTTTTGTAGTTAAAACTTCTTCTACAATAGAAAGAAGTCATAATTATGTTATTTTATTCTCAACTTTAAAGAACCTTCTTCTAGTGTTTTGCCATTAAGTCTGATAGCTCTTGTAGGTTGTTGGTAATTACTCTTGATTTAAGTTAAAGAATTCCTGTCTATCCTTCATTTACAGAAACTTTCATTAGGAATTATTAAAAAAAACTTTTCTACATCAATTTATATAAGCATGTGAGTTTCTCTTTTATCTGTTGATGCATTAGACTTCGTTGATAATTATTCTTAGCATTAAATCACCTTTTTATTCCTGGGATTAATCTTTACCCTCATGCAGTAGTTGGTTCGCAAGGTTCTCTCAAGGGTTTGGACTATAATTTCTTTTTCTATATATATAATTTCTTTTTATTACAGTGTCCTCGTGTAGTTTTATGACTAAGGTTATATTAGCTCCATGAAATGGATTAGAATTCTTTCAGTCTTTTCCTATTTTCTAGAACACTTGGTATGAAGTAAGGATTATCTGTTATTTAAAGATCACTTGTTATGTGCACTAAAAAAAGAGAAAGGATAGACTGAAGCAAGTTCATTGAAAAATTCTAAGTTGAATTTAGATTTTCTATTCTTGATTCCATTGTAGAAATGTACATATTTATCTAAAAAAATTATTTCGTTATAATTTCAATTGCAGTCTTTCCAATTTGTTAGTATTTTCAAAACTAACACTTTGAGAGCTTGTTTCGAGGTTCTAGCAGGGGAGCGCAGCTACTCCTATACCGCTGACCGAGGATACGGTCCTCCTCTATCGGGGGTGGTCGTCCTCTTTGACCGACCCAGCGGGCAGCTTCGGGAGGGACGCACATGGAGCGGTGAGGGAGGAAGAGGACACCCGCCTACCCAGCCAGCTCAGCCAAATCAACCCTGGAGATCAAAGGGGAGACAGATGTCGTGGCCAGATCGCCCTCACATCCAAAAACCAATATTTTGAAAGAAATAACTTAGAAATGTTTTTCATAGTATTTGCTATAGCTTTTAAAATCTATCCTGTACCCGATGACATCTTTTTAATTAAAAATTAATTTTTAAAAAGAAGTTTGTTTTGAGGCTGGGGATTTAGCTCAGTGGTTTCGCCACCTGCTGCGCAAGAGCAAGGACCTGAGTTCGATCCCCCGTACCAAAAAAAAAAAAAGAAGTTTGTTTTCCAAGCTGATTATTTCTGCTTTGATTCTTCTGATATCTTCCTATTGCATTGAACAGTTTTCTGAATTCCTCCCTTTTCTCTTCTGTGTATCTTGGAATGTATTCTTGAATCAAAGTTACAGTAAATCAACCTCTCTTCTTTTCTAAACAACAAAACATTTCAAAATCCTAACTCCAATCATTCCTTCCATCATACATGCCGTTGTCTGGTATTTAAAATTCTTTATTATCATTCCTGAATTTCAATAGTGAGTACTTATTTAAAGTTATTATCAGTTACTGGTTTGTTTGCTGCTCGTTTCTGCATGTATCTTTTACTGAGTCTTAGGTGTGATCTTCTTGGTACAGTACTTTCTTTAGAAAATTTCTAGGAAAGGTGTGAAGGGGCAAACCATCTCCGTCTTTGACTAAATATGTGCTCTCTTTACGAGCAAAGCCAGGTGATAAATGAGCTAATAAGCTTTAGGTTAATGGTTGTTTCTGGCTGCCGGTCCCTCTTTTTGCCTGACACGTCTTATTGTCGGCTTCAATTTAGTCCTTAAAAATCTCCATTTACTCATAACATTTTCCCTTTCTTTTTTATCCTAAAATTTCACTATATTATGACTAAGAAGAACTTATTTCTAGTGCTCAGAATTCAGGGTTCATCTTCAATTTAAAGAGTTCCAGTTTTTGCCAATTCTGGAAAATTCTCACGGTTGCCACCTTGTCTTTACCTCAGGCTTTAGGATTCCTGTTATGTTCTGTTTTTTGTTTTTGTGGGTTTTTTTAGCATTTGCAACTTGAATCAACCAAAAGAAAAAGTCCCAAATGTACAAGTGAAAAAAATCCAAATTGTTGACACAGGCTTAACTAATACCAGCTACTTTTATGTACAGCTGTATAAGTTCAAAAAAATCTATCCTATATGTATGTACAAAGGTTGTTTATACATAGTTCTGTACATAAGGGTCTATACATTTCCTCAGAACCCTTAGGTGCCACCTCTTGGGGTGAAGACACCAACACTTCATTCATATATCTTACAAAAAAGAAAAGACTTTCCAGGATTGACAAAACTCTGCATTCTGCACTCAGACCATGTAGGCTCCACTCCATTGGTTAAGATCTTTCTGTCATAATGCAGACCATGCCAGGTGCATGTGTCCCATTAAGAGCTTTACCCAGAATGCTCCAAAGTAAAAGCCAGTAAACCAACCCAAGATGAGGCAGCAAAGTCCTGACCAGGGTGCCACCATAGGTCCAGGCATGGATGAGGACTCCTGTTGTGTTTGCATTCAGCCTTGAGCTTCTCACTTTTTCTCTGTGTCTCTCAACAATTCTTTCATATTTCTATCTATTCCCTTAACCCATGCTGAATTTTGTGTGGTCATAATCTAAAATCTACCTTCCATAGCAATTTCCTGTTCAATCGTATCTAATGTACCTAATCTTATGTTTCACAACTTTAAGTCTTCAGTTTTCCAATGTTTTATTTCTATAAGTTTTGTTCAGTTTTTTCTTAATTGCTTTTCTCCTCTTATGTGATTATTTTTCTTTCATCTCTTTAACTCACCAAAGCCTAATTTATTTATAGTATAACTCTTCTGTCATCTCAAGCATTGGGGAAAGCAATCATTCTGCTTATTGTGTTTGCCAACTCTCATTCATGAAGGAGTAAAAAGGATGTTTTCCTTTAGTGTTTTATAAATCTGTGCTGTCAATTCTTCAGGGAGGTTTGATTTCTCTGTGGGAATCCCACATGGGAAATGGGGCATCTTTCTTCCAGGGAAAGTTTGTGTGCGCTTCTGCTGGGAATTCCAGATCTATAACCACCTAGGAAAGACTGTTGCAAAGTAGAAAACTGAAAATAGAGGAGGGAGGGATGCTGGTGCCTGCCAAAGAACTCTCCCCAAGGAGCAGCTCTCTGTTCCCTTTCTTGCAAAGTCGTCATGTGTGACCACACATGAGGAAAGACCGATGCCTCCTCCACCAGGGGCTGCTCCTTCTCAAGTCTTCCCAAGTCTCCTTCTCAAGCAGCAGCAGCTGACAAAGGGATTCCCAGGGGCTTCCCCCATCAGCCGTGGACATGCAGGGCCAGACTTGCCTGGAAATTTCACGGTTCCCAAGGATGTGGGGAGAAAAGCCTGCAGAGAGTCACTGATCTAAGGGCTGCAGACTCCCTGAGCCAAACTCGATTCTGCCAAACAGGACTCTGCTTTTGATTCTTGAGTTTTCATTTTGGCCCCCAAAACTCACTGTTTTCATTCGCTTTCAAAGGGGAACTATTTTCCTTTTGCTTTCCAGAAGTGGGTTTGGCTGGTGTTTCTTTAGTGGCAGCTCATTGCACCATGTCATTACTTGACAAGAAAGGAGAACACAGCCACAAGAGCAGAAGTTGGCTGCTCTTTGTTCATCAGCCCTGTGATGAAGATGTGACGAAGTGAAAGGCTGTGAGGAGGAAAAGCCACATAAAAGTCCCGCAGCCGCCAGGAGAGCCATGCAACCTGCTAAACCAGGCTAGCACTGAAGGCTACTTGGAAGGGAGCTGGACCCCTCCTTCCACGTCTAGGGTAGGATTGCTGAGTTCACTGAACCTGCTAAGCAAAGCAAATGCTTTAAGAGCAAAGATGTCAGGAAAGTGTGCTCTTCCCCTTCTTTATCTTGCTATTCTGGCCACTTTCAAAGAGGCACAGTCCTGGCATGACCAATTAAGACATAAAGGACCTGAGAACTTGGTCCCTCTCAGTGTGGAACCAGCTCACAACCTGAGATGCAGTCTGTAAGTCCAGGCTTTCTCACAACAAAACCTCCCAAAATACTCTTGTATTTATCAACAGGAGATTGCTTAAGAACATAGGGTCTGTCCATGGAATGGACTCCCCACAGCCATTAAAAATAATGGACACATCTGCTATGGAGAGACTCCCTAAGCTACTCAAGTGAAAATATTCCCCCTTGCATAAACACATGCAGCCACGCATGCATGCATACACATTTTTGACAGAACATACCAGAAAGTATTGAGTATTGATATTAGTTACCTGTGAGGAATAAAATTTGATATCTGGGATGGAAAGAAGACTAACTTCTTATATTTTATTGTGCACCCTTTTATAAGCTGAAACGTCTTTCATTTCATGTGTGTTTTCTTTACCCTTCTGCTCCCCATGAAAGTTTACCCAGTGAAATATGTCTCTTCCAAGTGTTTCAGGGAGTTGCCCAAAAGTGTTCTGAAGAACTCTAGTTCCGGTTCCGTAAGAAACAAATGATAATTAGGTGAGGGAAAACTCTGGGTTCAACGGAATTAAGGGGGAATGACTAGAGTCTTCAATGCTCACTGTGACTCTCTAAGACAGAAATACTAGAATATTTAAATACTAGAAAAACCAGATCTGCTCGACCACAACCCCTTCCTTCCATTTTGGGGGAACACATCATGCAACAAGTGATTTCGGGAACATATTTTGAGAACGACAAGCCCTGGAATAAAGCCAGCAAGTGTATCAGTCCCCAGAACTCAGAGCTCATCCATCTTCGAGGTCCTTTCCGGGTGAGAGGGGCTGAAGGTGAACTGGTCCTTGACCAGGTAGCAGGAGAGCCATCCACAGCACACTCAGACACAGTCATTCGGATGCACAAACACACACCCCCTAAGGAATAAATGCATAATTCATCCCTTATTCTGGGCCCTGGGGTCATGATCAAGTTCCTACCCACGTCAGCATTTGGGATGAGTTGAGGGATGTGGATGCCGGGTGAAGGTCCAAAGAAAGATCATTGTTCCCTCCAGCCTGGCAGAGGTAGTGTTGTTTGATCACCTTTCATTTCTGAGGCCTGAGCCTGAGAACCACAGTTTGTTTTTCTACTTGGAGAGCCCCGAAGCTGGCCCCTTGCCCACCCACCTGGTGCCCAAATCACAGATCCCTCTCTTTGTATGAGTCTGCCCTGGAACCATCTCTTTCCAGTACAGCTGGCTCTTGAAGAGTGTTGATCTCATCCAGATATTCTCTTGGGCTGCAAGCCACCCATTGCTTACTTTTAACCAGAATGTCCAGGTTTTTAGGCTTGGTTCCTTGTGACTGTTTTTCTTATAACTGAGAGGGTTTTCTTCTCTAGTTGGAAAACTAACAGTCTGGAAAGCTGCGTGCATCTATACACACACTCTGTCCTCATAAAAGGAACAAGAGGGCCCACGGAGGCAGCAGTGCTGTCACTGGAGCTGCACAGGGTACAGAAGCAGAGAATCTGGCTCCAGGTCCTGGTTCGTAGTGGCATGGCTTTGGTGAAGTCGCTCATCTTTCAGTTTTTATAAACAGGCGTGGTGTCCTGGGGGGGAATTACAGAAATAATGTAAGCAAGTCCACCTGGCCCTCGGTGCACATGCTGTAAATGCTTCTGTGGCCAGAGTGACATGCAGTCACCACTTACTACCTGTGTGAATGTGAGAAGTGTTTTAACCACTCTATGCTTTGGTTTCCTTATTTGTAAAACAGAGACAGTGAGAGGACCTGACACATGGGTCATCATGAGGACTTCGGGGCTGGTGTGTGGGAAGCTTAGCTCACAAAGAGCACTCAATAAATCAGTTGTTGTTGTTGCTGCTCCTATTTTTGTTCTGTGCTTGAAGGGAGGTAGTCACAGAAACTGAATAGGCAGATATAAACCAGTGGGGCTGGATGGATGTAGGACACTGGTGACAAACCTATGGCATTGTTGTTGTTTTTCTTTTAAGACAAACACTGTTAATGTGTTTCTTTTCTATACTAAAACCTCAGTATTGAAGTTTAATTGCAGTGCTTGCACTTTGCAATAAATAAGTGGGTTTGTACCTACTTGGGGGTGTTTTTAATTTATAATGGATTCCTTTCCTATTTCCAAGAATACCAGTGGCAGTGTAGAAGGTGAAATAGTCATACACAGCTCATGCTCTTGGGTCCCATTGTTGTTGCCCACTTAGGGTATAGCAAACATGTCCAGTTGGGGCAACACTGGGTAAAAGGAGGATAGTTGCTTCCTGGAAAAATCTTTTCAGAAAAAACATAATACATAAATACTGACAGGGTGAGATTTGGAAGTTAGGGGCATTTTAGAATGGCAGCCTGAATTACTTTGTTGGCTATGGTTGAGTACAAATTACTAGAACTGTTGGAAGAGTTGGGGAAATTGTTTGACTCTTTGGATCTTGGCATTGGGAATAGATGTGGATCCTTCCTAAATCCCTTAAATACAGTCCAGGGCCACAGCAATCTATGTGGCTGAAGTTTTGTCAGTGTGGGAAAGGCTCATACCAGCATTATCTCAGAGCCCTACTTGGGCCACTCACTTGCAGTATTTGGCAACTTTGGTTAGCCCTGGGCAGAGCTGATGACCAGTGAACCAGGAGACACTGTAAAGAGAAGAGAAAGCAAGAAAGAGCAAGTGAAGAGGAAAGAGTTCAACTCTGCCTTTCAGTCTTAGTTTCCCACTAGTAGCCCTTTGTCATGTCATGAGACTTTGTGCATGCAAAGGGAGCTAGAAATTAAGCGAGTAGAAATTTTGAAAGAAGCAAGATTTTGCATAAATTGAAAGCTCTGGACATAATCACCAACACAGCTTGTTGGCCACTGAGAAAAGAAGGAACACAGGAGCTAGAAGGGAATTTCTCTCCAGGTCACTGGGAAGATTTAGTAGAACAGCCCAAGTGTTGGGTATTTTCTGAAGCAAGGGGACTACGGTTGTTGTCACCCTAAAAGGCGCTACAAAGAGCCTTCCAGATCAGCTTCAGCCTCTGGCACTTCTCTTCACACGATATATGTGGTTTGCAGTGGTGCCATTTATATCAGACAGATAGATTGCAGATGGCTGCTACCTGGTGTCTCCAAGTACTCAGCCTTCAGAGATAGCCCTTGGTTTTCTACCTGCAAATGGAAAGCCTGGTGCCCCATCCCACACCCTGTGGAAAACTGTGTCCTCCCTAAATATTTCCATTAGTTCTTGGGAGCACTGGTTGTTTCTGATGACCTCCTGCTCTGTCCACTCTCTCAGGGCCCAGAGCTCAGTTCTTTGGCTAAGATGGGCTTGTGACCAAATCTTGGTACTGTCCCCTTACATTGATACAAAATTGGGCGAGTTGCTTCTCCTTTCTCATCCTCAACTTTCTCACACCTAACCTGGAGCTAATGATGCCAAGTGTCTTCCCAGAACAACTGTCAGTGAATAACGGGACAATGATGAAGCACTGCCGTGTGCTTAGCATGGATCTGGCACGAACAGTGCACCAACTCCATGTTAGTATTCATATTCCTTCTCCACAGGGCCCTAGACAGAAACATTTCACAAAAGGCAGATACAGAGCACATTAATTTCCCATCTTTGGACAATGTTTTGTGCTCACAAGCAATCACAAACTTCTGGCCATAATTGCAAGGTTCTCTGGTGGCTCCTAACCCCAGCCTGAGCCCAATTGCGAACACTTTGCAAAGGAATTCCTATAGTTCATTAACTTCTGGTTTTCTGAAAAGGTTTAGTTTTTACATACTCTTTGAACAAATATTTGTTGTCTGTTGTGCACTGTGCGTTCTGTTAGGAACATCTTGTCTTACACATTCAAAGAAGTAATAAATATTCAAGAGATTTGAGAAAGGTCAGATACACTAAAATCTGTGGGCTGATTCTTCCCTTTTCCCAGCTCCGGCAACTCAGTTCATGGTAATCACATCACCCTACTAGGTTTCACACTATGTCATGGTGGTCCTGACTCCTGAGAACTTCTCCACACTCCTGAGTGATATTTTTAGGAATCATACCTCATTTTTTTCACATCTTACTCCCAAACAAACGTCTCTTTTTCTGCTTTCTCTTGATAGTGAGGAAACCATCTTGTTCTCCTGCTTGGTCAAATATTTTAGTCTTTCATCAACTATTATTTGAGCATAGAATATAAAGAAAAATGTGCTGCCCTGGAAGATATTATAATCTTGATAGGGTGCCACAAGAAAGTTGGCAAATAATCAAGTGAAAATGTATGGATGTGGTTGAAAAGGCCAATTAAGGCTCAATTTGCCAGGAAGCACACCATGAAGGATTTTAGCTCAGAATGAAGAAAAGGTTAAGTTTGGAGGGGTACCAGGAAAGGCCATTCCTTCTGGAAGGCACAGCATGAGTGAATGTGTAGAGGTGGGAATGACAGCTGTCTGCTGAAAGGACTTGAAGTGACTTGCATGCAGCCTGGCTGATGCTGAAGATTTGTGTTGAGCAGAGGTGTGGATCCAGGAGACCAGGCAATGGAGAGCCCTGCACATGGTGTGAGGGTTTGCTGTGGCCCTCCCTGAGCCAGGGAGAGGTGCCTTGCATCTACCCGTGCCTTGTTACCTAGTGGGCACACTGGCTGAATGCTGCAGAGCAAGGCTCAGCAAAAGCTGTGAATCACTGGCTATGAGCAACCGAGAGAGAGAAAGGGAAAGGAGCAGGTGATCCCAGAATGTTGGGCCTGGGTGATTAGGAATGGCACAGAGCTACCCTGCGCACCAATTAATCACACACCTGTTCTGATTCTCAGATATCTGTCTTGCTTTTCCACTGAAATTCTTTCTCTTGCTTCTGCTATGCATAGAACCTGATAATAAAGGCAGCATTTACTTTCCCTCTTCTGTTGTTGCTTTCCTACCCAAAGCACTAAAATCCCTCCAACTGCGAAATGACTCTCCTCCAAAAATTTGATTCCATAGCTAGGAAAGAAACAGCAACTATTTATAATACTGGTCATAGGTGTATTTTCTCCCATCTAGGATCTGATTGTTTAATTACCTCCAACATACTAGAAACTATATGGTATAGAAATGAAGAAATGTAAAACATCATCTTGCATATTTTCTTATAAAAATTACAAAAACCAGACATAAGTATGTGAGCAATTAAATTATATCCCGTGGCTGAATGCCCCACCAGGTGGCAATAGAAGCCATGAGTCAGGTGTGGAGTTCATCACTACATCATGTTCGACATATGCATATGGGAGGATGCTGCCCACTCCTGACAATGCAGAGCTTACCTCGGGGAGACTCACTGGATGTCTTCATCAGAGATGAAAAGACAAGTATGCAGGAGGAGTGAGAAGTCAGGGAAGATATCGTGCACCCTCCACTTACGGGAGTGTCTGGTACTTGGAAGAGGCTTTTTCTCCGTAGTCGCAAGAATAGGCTTGGAGCTAATGGATGACAGTTATAGGAAAGAAGCTTTTAACTTCATAAAAGAAAGGAATCCTCATCACTGGGACAGTGAAAATATAGAGAGAGTGAGCAACCTGCCTAACCTTTCCCCTAATCTTTCAGGCGATTCTCACCCAGGCCAGGTGAATGCCTATTAGGAGGCTGTAGTTAGAATGCCTCTCACATTTCCTCTGTGTGCTCTTGAGTCCAGGGCCAACATAATGCTAGAGTTGAAAAGGAACATGGCACAGTGATTGAGAAACAGACTCTGGAGCCTGCATGATACTCACCTTTGGAAAGCAGCAACCCCATTGTGAAGAAGCAAGGCCACATGACAAAGCCCCCTTTGTAGGTGCTCTGAACCTGAACAGTGCTCCAGCTAAAGTATCAGCCAGCAACCATTGCCAGTCACCAGATGCATGAGTGAATGAGCCTTCAGAAACCAGGGTTCTCAAGGGGAAACCACCACATCTGAATACATGTGGAGTAGAGGAGATGTTCTGCACACCCCTGCCCAAACTGAAGATTCATAACCAAAATGAGTATTAATATTTTGAGCCGTTAAGTTTTGGGGTAGTGAGGTATGCCCTGCTGGCCAACTGGAACACAGTGTTTACATAATAGTCAAAATCAACATTGACCCCTAAGTCCTCTAACAGGCACTGAGTGGCATTATTTGTATTATTTATATTTATGATTGTATTATTTGTATTAAGGTTGCAATATTCATATTGAGGCAGTTGGTTGGATTGGGTGAGAGAAGGTTTGGTGACGTTATTTGGAGAATATGAGTAAAAGATGAATGAGAAGCTTTGAGGACACAATGAAGACTAGATTCATGACTTTGTTATGCTTTCCATTCTCTACATCAATGGTTCCCAGCATTTTGACACCAGGGACTGGTTTCATGGAAGACAGTTCTTCCACAGACAAGTTTGGGGGAGGGTGTTTGGGGGATGATTCAAGCACATTACATTTATTGCAATACAGAATCAGTGGTTGCCCTGAGTTGCTTTCCTGTAACTAGAAGGTCCCATCTGGAGGTAAGGGGAGACAGTGACACTCAAGTGTGTGGCTTATGTCTGGTCTATTCCACAATCTCATTTTCATTGCTCTTGCTGCAGAAAATGCTACTTCACAGATATACAATATTGGAAATGTAAGCAGGCTTTTCAGTGCTTTTGTGGCAAACTCAGGATATTTTGCCCGAACTTTAATCCAGAATGTACAGAAATTTGAAGTTGTCTCAGACATACTTTAAAAACTACCATTATTTTTAATCTCAAGCAGCTGATCCTCTTCTAGCATACATAAGGTCAGTTCATCTTGCTTATTCACAAATGGGTCATGGATCCAGGGATTGGTTGTGGTTGGAAAGTAATGCTTGAACTCCTTTGAATGCTGAGAAAGGTGATCAAGCATCAGCTGGGAGAAAGAAAGGCCTGGCTCAGTCTCTTTCAAAATCTCTGCTAATGTGTGACACATGTCAAAAGTCCAAGGTTCAATTCTTGCCCCCATAATTTCAGTTTGGTTTTGAAGGCAACCACTTTACCTTCCAATTTGAATACAGTTGTTCTCCCCTGAAGCGGTAGGTAGAGTCCATTCAGCAGATTGAATATGTCATATGAGTAAGCATGTTTTGCAACTCATTGTGTGCCACTGACATCTGCTGTCAGTGGTGACTTTTTCTAAAAGAAACTTCTGGATGGCTCTGATAACTAAAAAACACTCTAGGGAGTGATCTGTTTTAGAAAGCCATCTCACTTCTATGTATGAGAAAAGACATGTATACTCTATCTCCTCACAGAGCTCATATGTGCAAACACATATGAGTTGAGGGTGTATACTTTAATGTGCTTGATAATTTTAATCACATCCTGCAGAACATTAAGTTCAGGTGACATTTTTCAGCTAGCCAGCATTTGTCTATGGATGACACAGTGCATAGAAATGACATTCAGAAGTGACCTCTTTGACCTGAGAAGTGAAACCAGAAAGCTGTCTAGACATAGCAGCTGCTTTGTTCATACATATGATGAGAGAAATAACCAATTCAGCTTTCTTGTTATGTAGTCAAAGACTTGAATTGTTCTGCAGTGGTGATGTTGGCTGGCAACAAAAGCACACATAACATATCCTCATACACATCCTTCTGAATAAGTATTGTAGTCAACATTAGTAGAGTATTCAACCTGGATTTAGTTCCATGGTGACTGATTAATCCTCTCTAACAAATGCGGCTCAATAACCTCTGCTATTTCATCAATTCCTCCAGTTATGGTGTTGACCAGAGAGGAACATGTGCCACCTTTTGAACTCCACCCCCCACCCCAAAGTTCACTAAAAATGTCCCTAGCAGCAGTCAAGATCAACTCTTCACCAACAGTGAAGAGCTTCTTGGCATTAGCATTATGGTCCCACTAAGAATGATGCTGTTGGTGCAGACACATTTGATGAAGTGGTGGCCCTCATGCATTGGTTTTGTTCTTTGTGCTCTTTTTTTTTTTTCTTTTGAAAAAAAGAGAAGGTCTATCTTAATGCAAGTGCTTAGTATCCCAATAGCAAAGCTGTTTTGAAGGTTTTATGACTTTGTTGGACAGCCTGCTGGTCACCACATATTATACAAAATGAGTTTGAAGAACGTGAATTATCTGTTGCAATGAATCTGTAATTTAAATAGGACCCTTAGTAATGTTTTTAGATGCAGCTTTCTTTTTGCTGCCTTGTTCGAGTCTTCTGCTGTCTCATCGTTGGATCTGTCCCCCTTTTCAAAGAAGCATCCAGTGAACATTTGTTTTTTACTCCTTTTGGTGAGGGTCATCTTGAAGGTTTACCAAAACTGTGACTGAGACAAACAGACAGTGCAGGAAAGAGGTGCTGATGGAAGTGGTTCATGAAATAAGAGGCGGGCCACATGCAAACTAAAAAGCAGTGTCGGGTTCTGATGTAAAGCCTGCCACCAGGTGAGGCTGTACAATTGAAGTACAGCAACTCACTTGCCGCTCCCAAGCCTGCCATGAGATGCAGCTTAATGTCACTTGCCACTTACTGATAGGGTTTTGCTATGAGTCTGCAAGTGATTGATTTATGATTGATTTAGTTTCTGTTCAGTTAAGCCTCTCTGCTCCTGTTAATCTGACTCTGTGGCCATACCCCAGCATTAACATCACTTCCTCAGCTCCATCTCAGATCATCAGGCCCTAGATTCTTACAGAGAGCACACACCTAGATCTGCATGCAAGCTCACAGTAGAGTTTGCCCTCCTATGAGAATCTAACGCTACTGCTGACCTTGCAGGAGGTGGAGCTCAGGTAGTAATGCTAGCGAAGGGGAAGGACTGTAAATACAGATGAAGCTTCACTTACTCACCTGCCACTCACCTGCTATGTGGCCTGATTCTTAAGAGGCCACACACTGGTATCTGTCTGTGGTCCTGGGGGTTGTAGACCCCTGCTCTATATAGTGTTGAGCATGGAGAAGGTAGCTAGATTGGACAGTGCTAGATCTTGTTAAAGAGATGAAAGAGACCTTGTGGGTCTATGTGAGACCTACAGAGGAAGTTGGTGACAGACCCAGGTAACACAGATAACATGTTATTGGCATGGAAAGAAACCTTAGAGATGATTTTCTGGTAAAGCAATCCCAGATCAGGTACTTGGAAAACAACTAAGTACTGATTATGTAGTATGGAGAATACAACCGAATTTCAGAGAAGAGAGGTTAGGCTTGGTGAGCAGAATAGGAATAGCTGATAAATTTTTCAGATGGGGAAACCAGGAAAATAGAGACAGGTTAGAAAAAATCATGGGCTCTTTCTGTGTCTAAGAAGAGGAAAGGTGTGGCAGTTCTTAAAAGTTGGAGCAGAGGCTGAGGGTGAGAGAGAAGGCCACATTCCAGGTTGAGACTCTGAAAATAACTCATTCCTGACTCTGTTGCTAGCCTTGCACGGTGCAGTGGAGAATTCTCAGTTGTGATTTGTCAAAATCTGGGTTTGAATTCTTAGAGCAGCTGAATTGCTATTGCTCAGCACTCTATTTTCCAGCACTGGAGATTTGAAGGCTTCTGATCCTCAAGAAGTTCTTGCTGTCCTCATGGCTTCCAGTCAAAGGAGTAAATCCTGTGAGGGTTCAAGCTCCTCAAAGGACGCACACTTCTCTCACACCCTGAAAGATGTGCTCCTAAGTGCCAAGTTATGTAAGTTGGTGTCATTTCTGCTCCACAAGTATCAAAAGAAGGAGCAGGTCACCATGAAAGAAACGCTGCATGTTCTGCCCCATGATTACTGTAACAACTTCCCTCTGAACTTTTGGGAACTCTGTGAGTCCGTGTATCTGGGCTTTAGCATTAAAATCAGAAAAGTGAATTACTGCAATACATATGAGCTAGTCCCCATTTTGGGTCTTACATACAGTGGGATACTAGATGGCGATGATGGAAGAATCATTCTCAAAATCGACATCATTATATTTGTCCTGTCTCTAATCTTCATAGAGGGCATCCGTATCAGTGAGGAGGACCTAACTGAAAAAGTGAAAAGATGGGACAGGTTAGCTCACTCTGAGCATACTCATTTTGAGGAAGCCTGGAAATCCATCACTGAGGATTTAGTACAGGAAGAGTACCTGAGGTACGGACAGATTCCTAACAGTGATCCTGCTCACTATGAGTTCCTGTGGGGTCCAAGGGCCCACGCTGAAACCAGCAAGATGAAACTCCTAGTTCCTATGGCCCGTCTTAATGGAATAGATCCCAAGTCTCATCCAGAACTATATGAAGAGGCTTTGGAAGCAGAACTAGGTATAGAGCCAGAGTTCCTGAGAAACAGGGGATACTGCCCAAAGGTGTCAGTGAGTTTGTTCTCCCCCGAGAAGAAATGAGGCCCATTTTCAGTCTCTGTGGAGAGCAGGCAGTTTTCTAGGTAGCAAAGGGCCAGGGGAGGGGTAAAATAGCACGCATAGCGTCTTGCTGTCTCCTCTACTTGGGTCACTTGGAAATGGACAGGGGTTTTCTTTATGGTTTTTTGAAGTATTGGTCCTTTTGTGGGGAGACTGAAGGAGCTTGCATATTTATTGAATGGTATTGATCTCCTGTGTATTTTTAGTTTTGTGATGTTGATCTTTGTGTTTTCTGGTGGGAATGTGATTTTGTGTGACAGTGATCACAAATGGAGTGCATTTTCCATTCAAATGGAACAGTCTTTCCTGTTTTATCATACAAACAGAAAACCTATTCAATTTATTCATGATAAAATGGGAGTGGAATAGGAATTTCCTTGAAAATTATAAGTTTACATCAAGTTAGAGGGATCCTAGAAAAGTGATAAGAATGAAAATCAAATATTGGCTGCTGCTTATTTCTTTTCCCCTGTTGCTCTATCCTATTAAACTTACATTTATTGCAAAAAAAAAAGTTAGAGCAGAAAATCATGTTGGAAATTTTATCTCCAATACCATAAAGGAAATTATTTCATTTATGGAGGGAAAAATATGCCGAGCATACAGAAGAAGGAAACCAGCGTGGGCAATCAATTCCCCCACAGTCAGACCAAGATAGGCTAGAATACCCAAATCTGTTTGCCTGGTGCTATGCATACAGGAGGAAGGGGGAGGCAAGACAGGGAGGATGACAGTAGGCAAGACCTGTCTTTCTTGTTGCTTTTCAGGCTACAGTAAATGGATTTTAAAATTAACAGGCAATGCTGCAAATCTGGGCTGCAACGTTCAGAGAGGCAGTCCTGACGAGGACAACTGAAGCCCCACACTGCTCTTGTCTCCTCCTCATCCTTTCCTGCAGTGTTCAGCATTGATTATCCTCCTGCAAAAAGCAATTTCAGCAAGGAGGGTGAAGTCAGTATTAATCATAGCAAAATGTGACAGAGCAGAGAGGCCTCCCGGACTCACTGCAGCCATCTGAAGCTCTTAGGCTCCCTCCAGTTGCGCGCAAGTGCCAGGACATTGCAGCCATGGGAAAGGGAGGGCTCTGCAGAGAGGATTCTCTCTGGGCGCTCTTCTCTCCCAGCCTGTGTAGATCACACCATCTCACCATCTCTTCATGACTCTGAAGTGGACTCAGAGGAATTTTTGAGAAGGGAAAGAGAATATGTTCCTGTTACAACTGCATTTAACTCTCAGTCTAGGGTACAGAGCAGACCACCAAAGCTGGCCAAGTGCATGTGCTGTGCAGACCCACGGCTTCCCCCGAGAGGCCACCGTCTCCTGCGTCTCCCGACTGTGCAGCAGGTGGAAGGTAGACAGGTGGCCACATTTCAGAGCTAGGGACCGAAGGGACATCCAAAGATCACCTGGGTGCCCTCTGCCCTCCGATTACAAGGACAAGCAAATGGAAACCATGCTATATATATATTAAATATCTCCTGTCCGTGGATTATATTTCCCTGAGGGACCTCACAAATGAACCCGATGGCCACTGTTTAGAGTTAGTCCATCACAATCAGGAAATTGTGTGTGACCTTTCCTGCTTCAGTTTTGGACCCTTCCATTTCGTTCCTTTGTGGAGGAACACAGTGGAGGGTTATGAACTTCCTGATCACCAGCCTTCACATTCTTAATCTCATCTTCCTAAAATGTGTTTGTTTCTGAAATGTATCCTCATAGCTTCCATTTCCCTGCCATTAAATAATAATTATTGTTTGATATTGAGCCCTCCTTCAAGTAGTAAGTAAAACCCTTTAGTCATGGTTTTCCTCTCCAGTTTCAGTTCCTGCAATCGACAACAGTGAGCACAGTGTAAGATATTGTGTGTGTGCCTATGACCTTGTGTGTGTGTGTGTGTGTGCATGTGTGTGTGAGAGAGAGAGAGCTTTCTGTCATTATAACAACTACAAGATAAATCAGCTTACAAAGTGGTTCAGTTTTGAAGCATTCAGTCCATGATCAATTGGCTTCATTGCTCTGGACCTGTGGCAAGACAACGTATCATAGTGGGAGCCCATGGTGAGGAAACCCTCACCTCGTGGCCAGGGGCAAAGAGAGATGAAGGCTTAAATTGGGGGGGACAGTTACCGTCCAAACTACAGCAGGTGTGTATGTACAGGGAGAAATACTCACATGGGGTTATCTATGGCTTCAGGCATCCACAGTGGATCTTGCAATGTATCCCCTGTAGATAAGGGGGACTACTGCAGTTGTTCTTCTTTGGTTATGAAATTCAAACTGGGCTCCATATTCAGTGAACAGTTTGGCCAATATAAAAAGCAATCACCCAGTGATCCCAGTAGTCTAGAATGTGTATCTCCAGGATCACGGTCCCCTTTTAAACCATACCATGATGATAAGTGGTAGTCATTTGGTGTCTTATTTTCCAGTCAAACTTGGGTTCCATGTTTTCTGAGAATCCTCCTTCATGAAATATTTCTTCAATGGGCTATGATTAGTTTTAACTGATTGCTCAATGAATATGTAGGGCCTCTTTTTTTAAATGAGAAAACACATGGTTAAAAGGGGTTAGGGGCAGTGAAAAATATTCTTTCAATACCTGTGCCAGCCAGGAAGTACCCTTTCCACCCTCACCAACAGGTTTTAACCCCTTCCAGCTACTCATTCATTCAAGGAAAGACCCTATGTATGTAAAAATAAATACATTTTGTATTTTAATATAATTGGCAATATGTTTTAACACTACTCTGCACCTTTTTTTGACTTTAATAATCTGGGGATCTTTCCTCTTTCTATCTCATAGAAATAAGAAATATCTTATAGAAATATCTCACATGGATCCTCCTCATTCTATCTTATGGCTAGTAGTTTACTGAATGGATGTACCATAACATATTTATTCCAAACTTTTCTGAATACTGATTCCATTGTCCAAAATATCCTCTAACAGTGAAAGATTGTGGAAGCCTTGCCATCATACTTCACTGTTCAACTGTTTACAGAGCTCGGACTCTGAGTGCAGTGCTGTATTGGTGCCATGGAGAAGTCAAAACACTCTGAACATGGCAGCCTCCACTCTCTAAGGGAAAAGGACACAAGGATTTGGAGGGCCTGGCTGCCAGTTTTTCTTTGTTTTCTTGATGATCACACAGTCTTTCTAATACGTGCTACAAATGCCCTTTCAATGCACTGGACGTGTGTATAATTGTGTGTGCTCAGTCTGGACTATCATGGCGGCCTCTAGAGCAGGGATCTCAAAGAGGGGGTGAACTGAATGAGTGAAACTGGGGAGACTCAAGCTGTGTTGAAGATTTTTTTCCCCCAGGCAAGGGTGAAGGAGGGCAACCAGATCTTCTGATTGATCAATAGAAGCCAATGGGTAAAAGACAAATGGGATCTTTCTGTATTGTTTCTTACAATCTCATGTGAAGCTACAATTATCTCAGAGTAAAAGGCTTAACTTAGAAGAGCCAGATGCCTAGATCATTGTGTGAAATAATGTGATTTACAAATGTAGGCATCATCACACTGCACCGGCCCAGCAAATCCCATCTGCAGGCCGGATGTGGGCTTGGGTCCACCATCTTGCTCTCTTTGTATAAAGCTCAAGCCTTTTGTATAAAACTCACAGCCTTGATTTAAAAGTACTTTTTCTTATCTGAGTTTCTGTTGCTTTTGACAGTGGCCACCCCCACATGCTTGTTAAGTCTTCCTCTCCTCTCCTTCCAGGTTCTGGGATGTGGCTGTGTTGCCCAAGCTGTCCTCAGTCGAGGAATTTTTGGAGGCATCGTCACTATCAATGTGGGATTTGCAGTGGCAGTGGTAATGGCCATTTATGTGACTGGAGGTGTCTCTGGTAAGCAGTAGGAATAGTAATAGCTACTATTAATGATTCCAATTTGCTAGCACTGTACTGTGTACATTACATACCTTAATGGATTTTGATCTCAGCAATTCTGCAAGAATATGCAATTTATCGCATGTTTGCAGATGACAAAATGGCAAACAAATGGTAAGTGATTATGCAAAAGCAACATTTAGCAAGAGACAGAGCTGGGGGGTAGTACTCACAGTAAATTCATCCCTAAGTCGGACCACCACGTCATAGTCTTCAGCAGTCAATACAATCCTTTTTTTGTGTTCTACCCCACACCTGGAAACCACAAAAGAGTTCCCTCTACTTACCTTGTGCCTCATGCACCCCAGCTGCAGCCTAGACTTTTTACGTGAATAATCTGATCATCACGCCGACCTTCTCAGGGCCCATGTTTGAGTTTGGGATTCTCTGACTCTAGCTCTCAAGTTCTTTCCAGCACACCATTGTGCCTTGTCCTTGTGTAAGCCAGGAAGAACTTTCTAGTGGCCTCCAGGCTCCCAGCCTAAGGGCACAGGATGCTGCTGGTCCCCTCTTTTTCTGAACCCTCTGTCACCTCTCTGGCCCTTTTTTTTTTTTTTTTTTTTTGGTACCGGGAATTGAACTCGGGTCATTGCACTTGTGAGGCAGGCGGCAGAACCACTGAGCTAAATCGCTGGCCCTTCTCTGACCCTTTTCTTTGTTGCTTTGCAGAGAGCCTCCCAGACAGGCCCTCTCAGACAACTTTCCCTCTCTGTGGATCTCTGAGTTATCTCAGTAAGGCCTCTGGCTACTTCTTTAACTGTTTCATCTTAACTACCTGCTAAGTGCCTGGGATTACACGAGGTCCACAGTGAATACCAGCCCCAGCCTGGGGTGACTAAGGCTTGTGAGAGGCTAAGACAAACCAACCTTTCCTCTTGTGGGACTTTGATTTTGGAAGAGGCACATCTGAGGGAGATGTTGCTGCTGGACATGGCCTCCTAGAGACCCTGTCCTTTCACATAGGGCAGCTGCTCTCCTGCACTTCCAGGAGAAGAGGAGCAGTGCTACCTCCAGGACTACCCGCTGCCCATGTGCCCCACCTGAGCCTGGTTTCCAGCCATCCTAGTCCTCATTAGTGGTCATCGGTTGTGTCCAGAATTGAAGCTCTCAGTTTTAAAAGTAAAGCACAGCAGATGAAATGTTCATAAGGTTTGAGAAAATCACCTGTGCTTTGCTAGTGGCATGATCTTGCTCAGCTTAGCCCCCAGGGGGCAGAGGCAGGTGAAGAAAGGATGCTTGTGGCCTGGCCAGAAGCTAGAATTCCCTGCAAGCCATTACAGCTTGGAGGCAGAGGAAAAGCATGGCTCTCTCCTGGGGGTAGACTGGCTCCCCATGCTCTGAGGAGGGGTGAATGATGCAGAGTATCATCATCATCATCTCGTCATCATTGTCATCATCATTCTCACCATATCATCTTTCACTGACAGCTGTGCCCACAACCTGCAAGTCCACTTTTCAGTGTGGTCACCTAGACCATGACTCTGATCCTCCTTCTACATGAAATCTTGTCTGTGTTCCTTACATGAGTATACTTCCCCCCTGGAAAGCCAGCCTGTGTACACAGAGTAATTTTTAAAATTCTTTCCCACCCTCTAAAGCAGAGGAGCCTTTATAAGCCTGCAGAGGAAGATGTGGAGAGGAGTAAGGGGACGTGAGCTCTGGGGTTCAGCAGAACCTGGGCTTTGATCCTGGTCCTGCCATTTACTGGCCATGAAACATGAGGAAGTCACTTTTCTCTGTTTCTTGGTTTCCTCACCTGCCAAGTAGAGCAGTACCCATCTCATTGGGGTCTTGGGAAGAGTAAATGCATTCAATCCCCCCATGTTAGCATCTGGCAAGTGTGCAGTAAATGTTGTTCCTAGCAAACCCAGCCAAGGACATTAGGGACATTCCACAGAGCAAATCTCCTATCTGATCCTTGTGAGCAGATGTGAGTCAGGGAGCTAATTTCACTAGCTGTAGTTTGGGTTGGGTGAGAGAGAAATACATTGTTCTACAGAGCAACAGAGGAGAATCCACTTACGCCCTGTGATTGCCCCAAAATGAACGAAGCCCTTTACTTCAGGGACAGGTTGAGAGTACCCATCTCGGGGCTGTTCCCCTTCAAGAGACGTCTCCTGTCAGTGCTAGGACTGTTTTTATAGCCTCTGGGCATGGACTGAGGAAGCACTAGTATGGATTTGAGCCTCATCCATATATTGTGTGAGTATATTGACTTTAAAATATATATTGACGTTAATAGTTCACATCAATCTATTTAGGGTTATTGTTTATCAATAGATAAAAGCCCATAAAAATGAGCTATTTGAGCACATCAAGTTTCTTATTACATCTGACTCTTCCTTTTCATAAAGACAATAATCTAAACAGCATCTAGTGATGTCACGAGGATTATTAGTCTCTCAAACACTGTCTCAGTCTCCATCTGTCTCTCAGTCTCTCTCTCTGTGTCTCTGTCTCTGTCTCTTTCTCTGTGTGTGTTTCTCTTCTATTTCTCTTCATTTAGCCTTCTCTACCTAGCAGACTGAGTCCTAGATGGATTCTCTCCACACTGCTTTCTTTGTGACATCTCTCCTTCCTGGCTTTCCCGCTGATGTCCCCAACTATCTTCTCTTCTCTGCAGGTGGCCACATCAACCCAGCTGTGTCCTTTGCGATGTGTCTCTTTGGGAGGATGGAATGGTCCAAACTGCCGTTCTATGTGGGGGCCCAGTTTTTGGGAGCCTTTGCAGGGTCTGCAGTCCTCTTTGGCATTTACTATGGTGAGTAGGGATCCTGGATCCAAAGGTCCTAGGGAGCTAGGTTCATTTGAAAGTCAGAATTATTTGGTAGGACGAGGTGAGATACAACAGGAAATGTTCTATCATTGATGAGAGGAAATTCTAAATGTAAGATAATGAGGCCAACATTATCATTAGGGAAAATTTATGAAGCCTCTTAATGAAATGATGACATTGGAAGTGGGGGCAGGACATGAGGAAGGGGTCGACCTTTAGGCCCAAGCACACTAGTGTGCATACACAAAGGAAGCAGTAGGCCTGAGGCTCCTCTGCTTCCTCCCACTTGGCTGAGAAAGGGATACTGCCAAGACTATGACCTGGAAGTATTTGGAGAAGGATTCTGGGAAATGTCTTTGGAGGAGGAAACAGAAGAGAAATGGGTCAGGTGGCAGCCTCAATCCCCTTCTACCAAGCACCCAGTGTTTCCATTCTGCAGCTGTATTCGGGGAAAACACAGAGCTGGTGACCAAAGGCCCAGACTTCACTTCTGGCTGTATCAGTCAGTAGCTGTGTGACTTAAACATCGTTTACCTGACTTTCCTCAAAGAATGAGGGAATTGAGCTAGATGACCCCCAAACCCTTCAGACTAGGAAATCTTGGGGTTCCACTAAATCATCTGTCAAAGCAGTCCCTTCCATCAAACCCAAGGTGAACACAATACATTGTGACTGTCAAACCAAAAGACCTCGGGAGCTGGAGGTGATGAACCAAGCCTCAGGGAAACAGGCTGTAGAAAAGGGGCAGCTCCCTCATAGTGTGTTGTCCTAGGAGGACTAATGAGGACTTGGAAACCAGACCAGAGATTCAGAGCCAGCTAATATGGCCAGAGAGGCCTGGGGTTGGTGCTGGCTGTGTTGGCTACCAACTTCCTTGTCTGAGGGCTCCACAGGCCATTCCCCAGCTCTTCACTATACTGACACTTTCAAGTTTAGAGGTGTGCCATTGAGAGCTACTAGGAGCCCTGTAGAAACTATGAACTCTCCCTAGAATAGGTTCAAGCCTCATGTTGGCCTTAGGTTAGTCTTCAAAATTCCAGGAACTCTACCCAGAAAAGATTGGTTTGGACCCAGTAACTCAGGATTTGATCCATGTTTGGAGTGGACCACCAGCACCACCTAGGGCTTTCTTCCCTTGACACACCATCCTGGGATTCCCTAGGCATCTCTAAGACCTTCATACTATGATGTCACAAGAGAGAGATCAATGATACGGATATGCCAGCTCAGCCCAAATGACTGCTGTTGTTCAGCACCAGGCCTGGCACAGGCTTCCCTCAACCCCTCCAGAGAGCACTAACATGACAGAACTCTATCCTCCACAGATGCACTTATGTCCTTTGCTGGTGGAAAATTGCTCACCGTGGGAGAAAATGCAACAGCGCACATTTTTGCAACATACCCAGCTCCTTATCTGTCTCTGGTGAATGCATTTGCAGACCAAGTAAGTGTAGATCCAACAAGGACCTAACTTTAGTGAGAAGATGTGATCAAAGACAGGAATGTACTAAAGAATTGTAGGCCTATCAGAAAGAAAGGGTTGTGTTTCCAAAGTCAGAAATCACTGGGTATAACTCACTCTTTCTTGCCAATCTTTTGCCCTTGCAGAAGTTAATGCCACTAGAAGGGTTGTCTGCTTCCTCTTTAATACATAAACCTGTTTCACATCATCTGAGGTCCAGAAAAGAGAGGATGACTGGTTGAGGGTTTTACCCTACTCTATTCTGAGAGTCTTAGACTCATTTCCAAATGTCCATTCTCAGGGGCATGCTGCTGAAGGAGAGGAAGCAAAAACATAGTGAGATCACACAAACGATGAGTGGAGAACACTGACACTTGGTCTAGACAAAGTGTATGTGGGTTTGAGTGGAAAGAGGTGTGAATGTGATGAAACATGATAGCCACTTTCAAAGATCCGAAGGGCCATCAAGTGAAAAGTAGATTAGACTCCTACTCCCAAGGAGATTTGGCAGAAGCACAATGCCTAGTACCTAAGTAAGAGGTGCTCAAAAATAATATTTTGTGTTTTTATGGTGCTAGGCATTGAACCCAGGGCCTCACCCATGCTAAGTGCTCTACCAGTGAGCTTCAAAAAATGTGTAATAATGAATGGATGAGTCCATAATTGAATGAAATTATGATGAAATAAAGTTACATTCAGTGAAAGGAAGACTATTCTAGAAAATGGGTGTGGGCTAACTACAGACCATGTTTTCCCAGGACAATAATTACTAGAGGTGTTGGAGGCAAGTCTGGGGCTTAGAGGTGCCTGGAAACAGAAGTTTTCCAACTCGGGAAAACTGTAGCCATCTAAAGTAAGAGGTCAGAAGGGTAAAACTTTTATAAATTTAGGACAGCAACACCGGAAATCTTAGGAAGAGAGAATAATGTGAAAAGGAGAACTCGCCCAAGGCAAAATGGCTTACCTCCCTAGGATCAATGTCTGTAGAGAGAGGGAGATGGATAAGACTACTCCTTCTAGCTTCTGAGTGCCAGGAGTCTGTTCTACAGGCAGGTCAGGAAGGACCAGGGCACGGGAACTGTGCAGCCCTCAGTGCCTATCAAGATCTGGTACAATAAACTATGTCTGTCCAGCTGGTAAGGAGGCAGGGGTGTCTCAGAACGGATTTCACAGATGGCTTTCCTGATGACCCTATTCAGTTCAGGCCAAATTTCTCTCATAAAGAAGAAGATCACAGAGTAAAGAGCTGTTGAAGGACCTTTGCAGATTTCTCAGATGAATTTAGGTCATTTCCACTGGAGGCAAGAGAGAAGGGATGCTGACCTAGTCAAACGTTGACTTGACCACAAAGGACTTTGTCTTTATTCTCTGTCTTGGGACTGACAGCCATTTCCTTGGATTCTCAGGCCACTCTGGGAACTTCCCCCAGAGACAGTGGGTCCCTACAAGCCCTGGAGGACACTCTTCTCCATTCCTTAGGCCTGTCTCTTCCCCTGGGAGAGTTCACTGCCTCAGGCTCCCCCGACAGGAGGCCACCCCTTGGAATTATGCACTGTGCTGTAGAGACCAGGCCCATCCCACTTCTTACCACACTTTCACCCTTGTCTGGGTAAAGCTGACCTAGGAAGCCCCAGTTCAGTCTCCAGAGAAGTGAAGCCAACACTCCCGATTAATACCTCACAGCCATGAGTCTCTGGGACACAGTGGGCAGACAAGAAGTAGTGATTGTTCTACCCCTGGCCAACTCTCTTTCCCTCCCTCCCTTTACTTCCTTCTCTCTTTTTGTTGTTCTAATGGAATCTTGTAGAATTTCTCATCCTTTCCCAATTGCTAGGCTCAAGATGTTTCACCAAATACCTCGGTCACAGGAAATTGCTCACTGTCTGGTGGGTGGATGTCCAGCTTCCCTAGGCCTATCCAAGTCCATCACCCAGGCTTTCTGTCATTCTGCCCTCATCTCAGAATGTTGCCAATTTCTCAAAAGATCATGGTTTTAAAGTCAGTTATTACATGTGATGAATGCCAACCATCAGCCTGTCAACACCCAAAAGAACTGTTGTCCACCATGACTATATTCCTGGGCTACCTTACCTCAAAATTATTAATTGCTTAGCTTTCAGTATTATTCAAGCATATTTCAAAATTTAATCAATGATAATGTTTCTCAGGCATCTTCGGAGGCAGGTACCACTCCAAGCTGTTTCTTCTTCAAGGAGTTCAGGGTCAGGGGCCCAGCAGGACAAATGAGCTGCTCTTCCTTGTGCAAAGCAGTAAGGGCCGTGATAGAAGTAAAACCCAAATGCAGTGGGTACTCAGAGGAAGGCACTTCTGTTGTGCCCGAGAAAGCCAAGAAAGCCTTCCCAGAGAACAGTGCTCTGAGAGAATGTCTCTTTGAATCCAATTCTTCTAACGTTATTATGACAGAAAGTTGACGAAATGGTGAAGAGCTGAAACTCTAAAATCAGTTTCCTAATTCCCATCTGATTCTTCTGCCTCTGAGCTGCACACCACTGAGCAAATGTCTTAACTTCTTCCACTCGAGAGTCTTCGACTATAACCTGAGGGTTATGGAGTTGACATCACGGGGTTATCGTGAGGCTTAATGAGACACAGCATATGAAGTACCAGGACTGAAGTAGACAGAATGTACCAACTGTTAGTTCTTATGAAGCATAATGAATGTTCTGTACATAATAGCTGGCATTTAGCCATTGAAGTAAAATAATAGCTTAAAAAGTTTTTTTAAGTAGAGGGGAAAACAGCTTTAATCCATGATTTCAGAACAGCTGCTATCATTTTTGTAAAGTCTCATAATTTTTCATTTACGTGTTTTTAAATATAAAACGAGCCACATGCCATTTTTAATTTAATGTTATAAACATTTTATGCTACCACATAGTTTTTAATAGTTGTATAATGGACCGTGAAATAGACATGCCAAACATAGTTAACTCTTCCCTTTTTAATGTTACTTAGGGCTTTCTAATTTTTCCATGATTTAGATGATTTCCATGGTATAATTCTCAAATACTCAACAGCATCAAATTATAAGCTTGTGTTTTTAAACATAAGCATATTGCTAAATTGTTGTTGAATGTCCTTTCAGAAGTGCCCCACATGCTTAATTCTCTAGAAAATCCTGAAAGAACTGGCCTTCTTTTCCTAATAGTTGGTATTGTTTGTGTTGCTTTAGAACAAATCAGATTTTTCCACTTATAATCTAATCCGATTTTTCTTTTATGATTTTTGTGTCCACTTCCTTTGCACGTTTATCTGTGGTGCCTCACATTGTTTTTCTCACTGAGTGAACATCCTTTCTATTCACCTTTCCAGCCTGTGCCTGCCTTTCCACTTAGCTCAGTAGCAGCTCAGCAGAAGAGCACAGTAGTTCACATGGAAGAGTCGAGTGCTCTGGGTCCAGACCTGCTGCCACTTACCAAGTGTTTGACCTTGGGCAGATAACTGATCTATAAAGGACACTTATCTTAGCATCTACTCTGGGATTGGGGAGAAAAAAGAGTTGTAGGCTCATCAAGTGTAGGACAGTATTGCTGGATTTATTTTTTAAAAGAAAGTGTTAATTTGGAGGTGAGCATGTGGGTAGAATACAGGCTAAGCCTCTTGCACATTTTCTCTCTCCAGGTAACGTCCACCATGTTCCTCCTCATTGTGGTCTTTGCTATTTTTGACTCCAGAAATTTGGGAGTCCCCAAAGGCCTGGAGCCCATTGTTGTTGGCCTGCTGATCATTGTCCTTTCTTCTTCCTTGGCATTGAACAGTGGCTGTGCCATGAACCCAGCCCGAGACCTAAGCCCCAGGCTTTTCACTGCTTTGGCAGGATGGGGATTTGATGTCTTCAGGTAAGTAACAGTAGTGGGAGGGAAAGAAGGAGATTTCTGTTGTGCCTCATTAGCAAGGGCTGTGCTAGGAATTCCAGGGGAGGAAGAGGGACATCCTGTCATCCTTGGACATGCTCACATGGACAACAAAGGCTATCTTGGGCCAGAGGACCCTGATTCAAGGCAGAATGTAAATAACAGTAATCTCATATATATGGAAGAAGGTTAGAAAGAGGAAACATCAGATCATAGAAAATGTGGACTCCCAAAATGAGAATTCTGGGTTTTTCTTCTCCCTGTTCTGTAGGTGATAGGGAGCAGCAAAGGATTTGGGGCAGACATTTGGCATGTTTAGAATGTCCGCTCAGCAAAATGAACCTGGCATCACTGAACAAGATGGGTTGAAAAAGGATAGAGTAGAGGCCAGAAATGCATTAAGGAAAAGCTAGGGTGGCGGCTGCTAATCCTCAAACAAAAATTTCCCCAACTCTCTGAGGGACAGCAGGCCTCTAAAATGTCCCTAGAGTGTCCTGTCCTTCCAGGGCTGTATCAAAGGTATAAGCACCTCAAAGCTCCTAGCCTAGACCCAGCTCCAAGGTCTCAGCTACAACCCAGCTGTGTATCCTCAGGCTCTCACCTGACCTTGCATAGCAAGAGTGGAAGATGGCAGGGGTGGTGCCAGCCAGAGGATCAGACAGGACAAGAGCCAGCACCTGGGGCCAACTCCTGCTTTGCCCCTGAATATTAAGACATTTTCAATCAAAGTTCTTCCTGTCATTTCTTGTTAGGATATTAACTGTTTAATAGGTGAAGGACCTCTGGAATGATATTAAATTTTTAAAATAGTTTACTCAAAGTAATGAATTTCTAAAGATGGTCCTTTGGGCAGTAACACAAACACATTCCTGGCAGCCCCCAAGCTATGGTGTCCAAATGACCACCACCACCTATGCCTGTGAGACGGGGCCAGGCAAGTAACCACATCAGATGTTCTCCATTTGTCACTTGTGCTCCGGTACAGTGTGTATGGTCATGTACCCTGCAGTTATCTTGGACCTTAACCTGCTAAATGACAAAGAGAGATTGCCCTAAAAGGAAATGATGCCACCAGAGTCATCTTCCAGCTCTTCAAGGCCAGTTGAGAGAAGCAGCCAGCCTCCCTGTGCCTCCTCCGAAGACTTGCTTCAGTTTTGGGGGGCCATGGTGAGAGCAGGAACACAGCATCCTCTCTACCATGCAGTAAGGATGACATCTGGTGGCTGCTCTGCTCAGTCACAGGCTGATTCATGGAGCCAGTACTGGTGATCACAAGGTCTGAGAGTTCTACAGGTTCCAGGTGAAAGGGATTCTGCAGATGAAGGACCCAGACCTCAGACAGGGGGAACTGGTCCAAAGACCTTTTCTGGAGGGAGTCTCCTGGAGCCCAGGACAGGGCTCTTGGCTTCTGCTGATTTCCTTTATTATCTTTTCTAATCAAATTTGATAATAAACGGAAAGCCACTGGACCGGTCTGTCATTGTCAAGCATGATGATGAAAGACCACAAATCCTTCCAGAATCAAAGTCCTCTCCACTATTTCCAGTTAAGATGTTGGAACCCAGCCAGAAACACCAAAACACAGACTCATGCAGGGGCAGAGGAAGGGGAGGGGCACACGGATATCTGTGTGGATGTCACCGTGTTCTGGCTGGGTCTGTGTTTTGGTGTTCATCATTTCCCTGCCTTTTAAAAACAGTTCTACTGTAAATCTAAATATCCTCAAACAATTTAAGACCTTCTGACTGGTCTTTTCTGTGGAGTCATTTGAATAGATTTCTTCTCTTCAAAAAAAGGATGGTGACAATTTGTAAGGCCACCTGCTTTCCCAAAGTACCTTTACTGGAATGTACTGACCTTGAAGATTCTGGAGAGTTTAGATCATGGCACGAAAGCCTTATCAGAACATATCTTTGAGCTGTGATCTCAAAAAAAAGCATTGATTTAAATGATATTTAGTAAGTATTTTAAATATTTACACTATTTTTAATGCATTCATTCATTACTTATTTTGATTTCCCTCAAACCAAAGATGCCTAGGAATCTCTTCACATTGAAGTATCTTCTTTCTGTTCAGAATCTCCAGGCTTAATTACTTCAAGATCAGGGAAAGGCAATTCCTGAATGGTTGGCCTGAATTTCTCTGGAAGCCTCAGTCTTGACTATGGGCTCAGGCACTATGTTTTGTACAATGAAATAAATTGTACATAATCTCTCATAAACGTTAATAGGTCAATGGAATTGTTACCTAAGTCAGGTATACTGGAAAATCTAGGGTGGTGATTGCCATGCCACAGTGATTGTCCTTCTATTTAGCTTTTCCAAGTTAAAAGGTTACTGTGTATGCACAAAGACTAGCTGGATAATGAATAATGAGGCAGAAATCCCAGGAGGAAGGCCAAGAAATGTGTCACTAACGTCCTGTTTGGTTTCAGAGCTGGAAATCACTTCTGGTGGATCCCTGTAGTGGGCCCTTTGATCGGTGCTGCCATTGGAGGTTTCATCTATATGCTTCTCATTGAAATCCACCATCCGGACCCTGACCACAACTTCAAGGCAGAGCAGTCAGAGGACAAACAAGAAAAATATGAGCTTAGTGTTAAAATGTAGTGACGTGCTCAGCTCTGAACTTGCAGCTGATTTGGAATTCATTTCAGGAGAGATGGCATCTATGTGTCTGCATTTTTGTATAACTAGGATGGAATCTACCCACTTCTCTCTGCTAGTTCTATGGTACATCCAGTTGCAAAGGCACCTGAGTGAAGGTTTGGAAAAACGGACCTCTTCTCTTCGAGTTGCTCCCTCCTCCGAATAGCACAGACCACCCCCTGAATAGCCTTCTTTCGTGACCTGTTTATTGCATCTTTGATGGAAGTCTTTAACTGGATGGTCTCAGCTGTGTAACTCATACAAAATAATTCACCAAAGGCCTCTTCTTCAATATCTACAAATATTACCTTCTGAGCGTCATCTAAAACCTAATCTGAAAGACAAGACAGTTGTTTCCGTTAACATCCATGAACTAGGGAGCTAAAGAGTTAATTCTCTAGTTATATTGTGCTGCTGCTGTCTTTGCATAAATACTAATACTCTCCAAACCTGTGGATGTAGAAAGCAGTAGAATACAGGAGAAAGCACAGGGGAAGGACACTGTGGCATTTAGAAACCTCAGGAGACAAGATAAATTTGGGAAACCAAATGGAATTTTTTAATGGAAACCATTTATCAGATTAATCTCTTGCTCTTCTGCATTTTAGAGGGCACCAATTAATTTCCTGGTCTTTAGTATATAATAACCTAAAATACAATTGTAACCTCGGTCATGAAAAATACATCATTCTGTCTTTTTCACTAAAATGTATTTTCCTAATTGCCCACATGAGGACAGACATTTGACAAGTGAAGTCAATGGCTGCATCATCCATTATTTTACAAGCACCCCAGAAGCCTGAAAACCACTGGAGCTTAGTCTAGTAGATTGTTTAAGGTAGGAAGTTTCTGGAAGGATACTCATCCCTCACTGGGTTTTACAACTCACAAAACCTTCGTATACATCATCTCATTTAATCCTCATAATGACTATGTGAGATAAATTCCATGATGCCCATTTTTCAGGTAAAGAAACAAAATCTCAGGGATATTAAGCGAGCTGTCCGAGATTTCTTGGGAAGTTGAACATTGTCTATTGCGAGCCTCCACCTTTCAGAAGACCACTGACTGGCTGAGGATCTCTGCCAACCCCTCCTGGTTGGCCGGAAGAAGTGGGATTCCCAGCTTCCGGGAGGTGTGTGCCTTGTGGACATAAGGCTCCTTGATGTTATGGTATAAGAGTTTAAGACCCTGCATTGTATTGTTTTATTCCTTCTGTTACTAACCCACAAGTGAAGGAAAGAGGTAGCAGTTTGATGGTAACTTTATCTTCTGAAAAACATTCCCAGAAGGCCTTCTTCCTAGGCTGCCCTCGGTCTTGCTGAGTCCTGACCTTCCTCCCTGGGCACCTCCGAACTTGGCCTTCAGGGAATTCATCCTCCCTCAGCCTCTCCCCCCATGAAGCTCTCTGATTCATGATCGTTCCAACCAGAGCATCTCCGTGATCGAGCTGCAGTCACCCTGAGAATTGCTCTGCAGCAAGAGACACATCTTTAGCCAAACTGTTCAAAGCCAGACATTCCTAAGGGGCATTCGATTTCCCACCAGGCTTGTGAGAACAGCGGAAAAACAAAAAGCAAATGGGAAATGTCTCTGATGGTGTATATTCTAAAACCAGTGGAGAAACAGAAATTTGTTCTTATTCTGAATCCAACTGAATTTTCCCTATTTAAAATAAAGTTGCTGGTTTGGTTTTTTAAATGGGGTTTCTCTCTTTTTTCATTTGTGTAAGTACTAAGACTGCTAAGCACACTTGTTTCGGAGGTTCTACATCCTGTCTGCAAACTGAATATCCTGGGGAGTGTCTTGAAAATACAAATTCCCCATTGGCCCGTTGGAGCTGAGCAAGGGATGAAAATATTGGCTTTGTTAAACCACATGGGTCTAAGGTTTCCATGAAGACCATGTTGACCATGCACTTACTAGTAACATTCTCAGAGGCTGGGGAGCCCGATGGATTGGAGCAGTGGTACTTAACAGGAAACAGTCTTGCTCCCTCCTCCCCCTGCTCCTCGGGAGAACATTTGGCAATGTTTTGGAGACATCACTGGGGAAGAAGAGCGATAATAGTATCCAGTGGCTGGCGACTAGGGGTATGACCAAGCATTTTACAATATAAGAACAGCCCTTCACAACAAAGAACTATTTGACCCCAAAATGGCCCAATAGTGCTGAGGCTCAGAGACTGGAGCTTTGGGAAGGTGGGAGAAGTAAGGGGAGACACAGAAACCCTGAGGAGCATTCAAGTTCTGCCAGGAACAAAGAAGCTGAACAAGTCAGGCACAGCATCTTGGGATGGACTGTAATTCTTATAGCAAGGCACAACCCCAAAGCTGAGCTTTCAAGATGGGTTGAAGAACATAACGATCCATGCAGGTGCTCATTAAACCCGATGACTGATGACTAGGATTATGAAGAGGAAATGTACTGTATTAGAAACCTACCCCAGGAAGCCTTTTTTTAATTGGAAAAAATTCCCTCTTGTTCCAGGTGCTCACACTCAAGTCCTCTCCCATCCCCCAGTTTACAAGTTCATTTGCCTTTATCAGGTTCTTCACCCAGAAAATGTTAATGAGGTTGAAATGCCTGTGTCAGAAGTCAGATAGAGCTAACATCCTATTTTTAAAATAGCTCCTTTAGGAGATGAAATTGTAGTGCTCCCTCCTCATCCTTGTCCAGTGAAAAACTTCATAGGAGTATTTATCTTAATGTCAGAAATAGAATTTCTCTATGATTTTCTAACCAGGTGAGTTCTCAGGGTGTGCATTGGAGTATAGACTTTTCCAACCAGTAAAAACTATAGACAATATTCAGCTTTTAGACAAGATAAGTGGAGCTTAAAATGTCATACTTAGAATGCCAATCCTTAAGAGATAAATTATGATTTCCACTGTTAGTTAACACACACACATCTTATTGTAAGATATGTCAGTGTTTCATAATATTATGGGAAAAGAATTACAACTTCCTGCTATACAGAATGGTTTATAAATCTTATTTAGCCATAGAATCTATTGTTCAAATAAAACCTTGTATGGGACCTATACATGAACTGGAGCTGCTACATATTGAAAGGAAGGGGAGAATCAGGGCTTCGTTCTGCTTGTGACATCATCTCCCAGGGTGGCGCCCAAGGTGTCTCTGAAGAGAAACTCGTGTGTGTGTGTGTGTGTGTGTGTGTGTGTGTGTGTGTTGGGATTGGCATGGAGTCTTCAGAACACAGCATCATAGTCTGAAAACCATTGATAAAGTCTTGGAATAAGTTGTTGAGGAACATTTTAATTTAAGTTTCAAGGATGGAATCTACCACAGGTCATTGTGTCAGGCAACTTCTCAATCTTGTGATAAAATAACTGAGATAAACAACTGAAAGGAGGTCGGGTTTATTTTGGCTCACAGTTTCAGTCCATAGTCACTTGGTCTTGTTACTTAGGGGCTAGTAGAGGCATGATGCCTCAGGATGGAAGCATGTGACAATACAGCTGGGCGTCTCATAGAGGCTGCAAAGCAAAAAGAGAGAAAAGAAGAACAGGGGTCCTAATATCATCTTCAAGGGCGTGCCTTCCACCAGGCCTGGCGCCTAATGGTTCCAACAATTCCTAAGAGCACCATAGACCAAGCCTTCTGCTTAAAGCCCTTTGGGGGACAATGTAGATTCAAACTATAGCAGTCATGTTAGTTTACTATCTGAAAATTTTCCAAAGATTTCTTAGTAAATGAATTATTATGAGAAGAATTACTCATCCCATCAAATGTCACCCACAAAGAGATGTTATGTATCAATTTTCAAACTGAGAATTGAAATTCTCCGAAATATCACATTTACTAATCACAGCCCATGGAGAAAAGCAGTGGCAGCCCCGGTAAGGCTTACTGTGTGGACTGTAAGTCTGTATGAAAACAAAAACACAGATGATGATGCTGATGGTGATGATGATGATAGCTAGATAACCAGCCAGGCCTCAATCTCTTTAATGTTGCTAAAAATAAGAATCCAAGAGAAAAAGTCTCTTGATTAACAGAAAGAGAGCCCCATATAACTAAACATAAATACATAAACTGAATTAGTGGAGAAAATCCATGGAACCCCTTGTGGATGGAGATGCCACCTAAGGCTGGTTGACTCTCTCCTTCCAGGGCTATATTTTGTTTTCCCTGGGCTTTAGGCCCTTTTGCTTTGGAGGGACTCTTCATCCACAAAAAAGCTAATCAATCAATTAAAATAAATTTTTGTGACTCTACTAGTGACAAAATGGATTATATTCTTTTTTTCCTCATATGATTTTAGGAAAGATGAACACATTTTTGTGTGCTCCTAAAGGTATTTCGGGTCCTAGGCACATCCTCCACTCCTCCCTTCCATCCCCCCACAATGTCCCAGAGCCCAGTGACACCTCACCCACGTCCTTTTCACAGAGCTCAACTCCCTGCTATGGAGTCTGCAGAGCTAGGGAGCTTGAGAAGAATACTCTAGAGCCACCGAGAGCTTCCATGGTATAGGTCTCCCTTCTCCTCCTTCTCTTCCTTTTCCTCCTCCAGCATCCAGAAAGCAGGAACCCCCAGGAGGCACCAGGGCCTGAGCACACTAAGTTCCAGAGTATATTGTCCCACAGCTTACAAAGCACATTCAGGTCCAGTTCCTCAAAAGACCAGCCCAGAGAGCTATTATTGCCATTTAGAGATGAGAGACTGAGGCTCTGAGCCCCTGAAAGAGTTGCCACAACTGGAGAGTGATGAGTGGGAGTAGTAGGATATAGGCCACAGGTCTGAGAAATCTTGAAATCTCTTGGGAAAAAAAAAAAAAGAAAGAAAGCTCTTGGTGTTAACAGCTCTTAGTGTTACCAGCTCAGCCTTGGATTCTTTTGTGTAACTTGAGATAGAAATCACAAAAGGGAATCAGTACATTTGAGTAAGGGTTTTTGATGCTTATGTTCAAGCACAAGCGAAATCGTACTTGGGTCAGGGTCCCTAGAGTGCTCCCCAAGGATGCAAGGAATAAAGCTTATACAGAAAAAAAAGTGGGCTCACATGGACACCCAGTCAGCTGTTGCACATGATCCCAGAATGGCTGCACACATCTCATTAGTTCTTTGCTCTTGGCACCAGGGTTTGCACTTGACAAGGCCATCTGCTCATGCGCTTTGGGTCCATCTGTGCAAAAGAACCCAAGACTGAGCTGGAGAAATGGTGGAGGTGCCTTGTGACCACCACCCCAGGTAGGTCAAACATCAGTCAAAGCTGCTACACACGCAGAGTTGCTAGAAAGCCTGAGGAAAGGTCAGCAGCCTCTGAGCCTCATCATGGCTGGAAACATCTGAAATAGCTTATGCCATGGGAGAAAATCTTGGAGGGAAATCAGGGCCCTTTCTATTCTGTCTCACTCGCAGTTTTCTCAAAACTCAGGGTTTTCTGGGATGTGGCATTCAGTGCTAAAACCTGGCCAAGCTGGTCACCCTGCTTCCTGAGTTAAGACCCAGGCCCATCCCACCACTGGGCCTCCTACCAAACTGATGTCTTCTTTGGACACATGGTCCTCGGGCAGATACAATGTGTCTTGATTCGTCTACCAGAAAGATGGACTGTCTTCATTTAAATTTCAGCACAAATGTGAGTGTTTTGTGTGATACAATAATTTAAAAGATAGGCTATTAATGAGCATTCTGTCAGCTCCAACTTCAGAATATATTCTGAGTCTGACCTCTTGGATCCAAAGGCCTGGTCTAAGCCACTGATGTCTCTCCCCAAGGTCTTAGAAGACCCTCTCAATAGGTCTGCTGCTTTCTGCATAAATGCCCATGGACTGTGATCAACAGAGCTGCCTGTATGATGTTTGAATAAATTCCCAAGTGACTTTCAAAGCATCACATTCTCTGACTACTGCTGTCCCTCTTGTCTGTCCTCCCTGCCCCAAACACACAGGGCTCTTTGCTAACCCTCACACCCACTAAGCAAGCCCCTGCCCCAAGGCCTCTGACTTGTTGTTTCTAGCACTTGAAATTCCCCATCTGGTCTCTGCTCAGATGTCACCATGTTAGTCAAGCCTTTCCAATGACACCTCACCCTTTTATTTTCTTCCCAGCACTTATTACTCTCCCTAAAATACAAATATTATCTATTAAACTTACTAGGTTTTGTCCCATTTGCTCCCATTGCAAAAGAAGGCCCACACTGGCAAGAATTTTCGCTTCTCACCATTCCTGCCCCAGTGCTTGGAACATGGTAGCCTCTCACTACATATTTGCTTAGTGAATGAGTGAAGAAAGGGGTTATACTACCTGGATTCAAAGCCTACCTTCTCTACTTTAAAGCCAAGTTAGTTAGCCTCAGATTATTCACATGGGGTTGATAACAGTGAGCTAACGTGAAGATCCTAGGACAGTTCTGGTCTTAGGTGTCTTTGATAAATGCAAACTTTACAGCTGCAGCAGCTCCTACTGTCATTATCACTAATGTCGTGGTAATAAGTTGTCATTTGAAAGCATAGAATAAGATCAGCAGAATTTAAGACTTTCTCTTACTTTGCATAATTTAATCATTCTCAGTTCATGTACGTTTCAGGAACTAAGTGCTCAGTTTCATTTCTCCATCTTTAACAGAAGTCAGCAGGATTACCTTAAAATTCTTTACTATGAAATATTTTTTAAATAGACAATAGTGAGAAAATAATAAACTGATATCCATGTCCTCTCCACCCAGCTGCAACAATTGCCAGAATATGCCCAATATGGCTTCGTTTCTTACCCTTTCTGCTTCTCACTGCAAAGCCCAGATATGATGTGATTTTGTCCTTGGATATTTAATGTCTATCTCTGAAAGATAAGGATTCTTTAAAAAAAAAAAACATAACCATAGCACCATTATCACATATAAATTCCATTACCAATATTTTCTTAATATCATTAAGTATCCAATCCTGGTACCCATTTCCAAGGAGACTGCTTTCTACTGCTAGTGTTTAATGAAGTGGATTCTGGAAAGGTTGAAAACAGGTAAAGTACTCTGATGTCTAACAGCCCTGGAGGATATCAACATTTTGCAATAGTTTGCATCAGTTTTTTGCCTTTATTTTAGAGTCTTTTGTAAGACTTTTGCAAAATATTTTCCCATTTATACTAAAGAGAAAATACACTTATCTGCTATTACTAAAAGTAGCTATCTTTCAGCAATGAAATTATGTTTAAGCAAGGAAGGAGTCCTGAATTTATTTGAAACTGTGGGAAGTATCTTTCATAACTGTTGTTACATCGAGAAATTCACACATTCTAAAATGCCTATGCTTCAGAAGCTGAAACGCATTGTAAAGAAAAAATGCAAATATTTAGCAAAGATTTAACCCTGTGCAAGACACTTAGGGTGAGAACCCAGGAACAATCTAGAAATCCCTAAGCTACTATAACATGTGGTGATAGTAGTTGTTTGATATTCATTCATTCATTCATTCTTTTTCTTTCATTAAGTTTATTGGTACATTTTAGGTATACAATACCGTTACATTCATCATTGGGAACTTGTACTTTTACATGATGTATTTTGGTTCTTATTTTTCCCCATTCCCCTGCCCTCCCTTCATTCATTCTTATTCAAAGACCTCAGACCTTTGGAAATAAACATGAATACAAAAGTGACACCATACTTCCAAGCCCCAGTATTTGCGTAAAGGAAATCGCAGCCATCAAGATTCAATTCTGATGGCCCTGAACTGGCTGATCTCTGCTGATATTCTGAGAATAAGATTCTGATAAATAGATGAAACAGTCATATCCAAAAATCACCCCTGTGGATCATGGAGAGCAGAGCCCCAGGCATTACCCATACCAGAGCTTGTCTTCAGCCAAGGACTGATGACTAACCAAGACCAAGAGGGAGTGGACTCCAAGTGCTCACACTTGAAGACTGTGTCATTAGTGCTCATGGGGCCTGGATCACCATGGGCAGCTATGTGGCCCTATAGAGTTTAAAAGCCTCAGTCTCTTCATCTATTAAATGGGAATAACACGTAGCACATGCACTCTATAGGCTGTTGAAAATGTTAAGAAAATGCCTATGAAACCCATACCATGGTTCTTGGAATTTGTTGCCATCTTAATAGGCATCTATGATTATTTCACATTTTCAAATTCAGCTGTATGTCTTGCTCTGTGGATGTAAAAGAATTTGAAACCCCCCCCCGCAAAAAAACTCCAGGAGTATAAATTTGCTGAGACTTAAATAATTTAATTCATATAAATGGCTTAGCTTTGACAGTTCTAATGTACTCAGGTGCGAAGAACCCGAACAGGACTGTGGTTAATTCATGAATTGCAGAATGTAGCATTGATAAAGAAATTAACCAAATTATTTAATTGCCTAAAGGAGCTGCCAAATTAATTTGAAAAATCTATTCAAGTAAACTGAAAATAATTTACAGAGTAAATGCAATGCCAACAAAGAATTCACCAGGCCCCTTTTTTTTGGCAGAAATTAAGCTGATTTAAAATTGTATATAGAATGCAAAGTAACTAGAAGAACTAAAACTTAAAAAAGAGGAACAAGGTTGCAGGATTTATACACACCAATTTTTAGCTGGTATATGAAGCTGTGATGATCAGGACAGTGTACTATTAGCATAAGGAGGGACAGATAGGTTAATAGAACATACCTAGAGAATTCCAGAAATTGATCCAAGCCTATGTAGTAACTGATTTTCCACAAAGAAGCTAATGAGATCCTATGGAGAAAGCAGTGTTTTCAACAAATGATACTAAACAACTAGAGAAAAAAGGAAACATTGGTTCCTGATTCACAGAAACGTAATATGCAAAAAGTGATTCAACATGGACATAGGCATAAGCAGGAAAGTTAAAACTACAAAGCTTCTAGAGCAAACTGCAGGAGAATATATTTGCAACCATGGGTTTGGCAAAGATGTTTTGTGTGAAAGCACAGTATTGTAAAAAATAGATCAGTTGGACCTCCTTAAAGTTTAAAGCTTATGCGCATTAAAAGACATCATTAAGAAAATAAACAGACAAAGCTACGGACTGGGGAAAAATATCTGTAATAGCTACAGCTAACAAAGGAGTTGTACCCTGAGTATATAAACGCAATAAAAAATGAACAAGCCAATTTTTAAATGGACTCAGAGTTAAGCTGAATCTTATTAAAGAATATATATATATATATATAAAAGTGTATCACAGAAATTCAAATTAAAATCACAATGATAGACCATGTTACAGTTTCTAAAGTAATTACCTCCTAGACAGACAGGCAGCACCCAACAGCAAGATATGGTTTTCCTAAGGTTCTCGATCCATCCCTACAGATGTGTAAAATAGCCCAGCTAGTCTGTGAAAATGTCTCCTAAAATTAAACAAATGCCTACACTATGACCTCTCAGTTCTACTTCTAGCTATTTACTCAAGAAAAACAAAATATTTACCCACATGCAACATTGTTATTAAGAATGTTCATAATATCTTTATTCACAATAACCTTGAACTGGAAAGAATCCAAATGTCTATCAACAGAAAAATGGTTAAACAACTTGTGATGTATTCTTGGAATGAAATGCTTCTCAGCTAAAAAAAAAAAAAAAAAAAAAAAGAGCCCATTATTAATACATGCTATAACATGAATAAGTCTTTAAACAGGCTGAGTAAAAGAAGTCAAGTATGACAGAATGCATAGAATGCAATTCCATTTTTATAGAGTTTGAGACTAGAGAAAGTATTTTGTAGTGATAGAAATCAGAGCAGTAGTTACCTCAGAGATGGGAGAAGTATTATTTATAAAATGACTTGAGTAGTTTTCTGGGGAAAAGGAAATTTTCTGTATTTTGATTGGGTTGGAGATTACAGGGATATACACATATCTTAAAACTCCCCAAACCTCACACTTAAAAATCCCAGCATGGTGCCAGGGATTTAGCTCAGTGGTGCCGCTGCTTGCCTCAAAAGCCTAAGGTCCCAAGTTCAATCCCGAGTACCAAAAAAAAAAAACAAAAACAAAAAAACCCAGCAGTACAAAAATTATCTGTGCAGTTCACTATTCGGACATTGCATAAAACACTTTCAAAAATATTTATAACTGGTTTCTTATAGAAGGTACAGGCAATGCAGTAGTGTACTAAAATAATAAATGAAAAAGATTTTGAACCAAGAATTCTATATCGAGCAATGCATCCTGCAAGAATGAAGGAGGAAGGAAGACATTCTCCAACAAAATAAATAAATCAATAAATAAATAAATAAAAAATACACACACAAACAAAGAACAAAAACCCTGAGAAAATTTGCCATTAGCAGACCTGCCCTATGGGGAACACCAATGGAAACTTTCGAGAAAAAATTATACTATATCATAATTCAAATCCATGTGAAGAAATAAAGAGACTGGTAGAGTTAACTTCAAAATGAAATATAAAAGGCAGTATATGTATATTTTTGTTTGTAATTCTTTTTTTCTCCGTAGTCTGATTTAAAAGCTAACTGTATACAGCAGTAATTAGAAGTCGCTATTAATGGGCCTATGTTGTACAACTATATATTTTGTATAACAAGAGTGCAAATGTAGGGGAGACAAAAGGGCTATGTAAGAGCAAAGTTTTGTATAATATTGAAGTTTAGTTGGTATCAATTTGAACCAAATTTTTATAAATTAAGAAATCAATTATAATCTCCAAAGCAACCACTAAGAAAATCAAACACATAGCATGCCGGGGATTTAGCTCAGTGGTTCTGCCACCTGCCTCACTAGCGCAAGATCCTGAGTTCTATCCCCGGTACAAAAACAAAAAATAAACAAAGCAAAAACCACATAGCAAAAGAATTAAATAGTCCATTAGGAAATATCTATTTTAAAAAGCAGAAGGCAGGAAGAGAGGAACAAAGGAACCAAATGACTTAAGATATGTAGGAAACAAATAGCAATGGAAGGTATTAATTCTACCTTATCAGTACTTAAATGAAATGTAAATAAATAGATTAAACACTCCCCTCAGAAAATAAATTTTGATGAAACTGAATATAAAAACATAAACCAATGCTCTTCTGTCTACAAGAGACACACTTCAGGTTGAAAGACACAGATAGGGTACAAAGTAAAAGGATGGGAAAGATGATACCGTACAAACATTGAGCAAAAGAGAGCTGGGGCGGCTATGCTTATATCAGACAAAGCAGGCCTTACGACTGGACTGTTACTAGAGACAAAGAAGAGCATTTTTAAATGATAGCACAACCAATCCATTCAGAAGACACAACAGATATCAACATATGCATACTTAACAACAGAGGCTCAATCACACAAATCAAAACCTGACAGAATTGGGCCAGGGATTTAGCTCAGTGACACCGCGCCTGCCTCGCAAGCACAAGGTCCTGAGTTCAATCCGCAGTACCAAAAAAAAGAAAACTGACAGAATTGGAGGAGAGATAAGTAATTCCACAGTAGGGAGTTGAAGATTTTGGTATTTCATGTTCAGTAATGGATTGAACAACTAAACAGAAGGTCAGCAAGGAAATGCAAGACTTGGAAAACACTGTAAGCCAGCCAGACATAACAAACTTCCATGGAACTATGAACCCAACAACAGCAGAATACACACCCTTCTCATAGGCACATGGACTGTTCTCCATGAGAGACCTTGCATTAGGCTACGAGATGAGACACAGTAAGTTTACAATGACTGAATCACATTTAGCATGTTCTCTGACCAGAGGCACTTGGTGATTAAGTAAACACATCGTATTACCTAGCAATTATTCTACTCTTAAGCTTACATCGAGAGAAACAAAAAGATATGTTGTTCACAAATGTTCAGTTTCGTAGCATAATACCCTAAATGTAGCAGTATTGTTTATAATTGCAAAAATGTGAACACAATCTAAAAAACCATCGATTGATGAATGGATGAATATAAAGTAGTATCTCCATTCGATGGAGTATTGTTTGTGTGTAAAAAGGAATGAAGCACTAACATCTACAATACAGGTAAACTTGGAAAACAGTCTGTTATATGGGTGGAAAAAGCCAGACACAAAAGCTTATAAATGGTATGACTTTACTTATATGAAATGTCCAGAATAGGCAAGTGTACAGAGACGAAAAGTAGATTGCCAGAGGCCAGGGACAGGGAAAAGTGGAGAGTGACTTTAAACAGTTGTGGAGTTTATTTGGGGAGTGATGCAAACATTTTGGAATTAGATAATGATGATGATTCTGCATCCTGTGAATCTACAAACCACTGACTTGTACACTTTAAAAGGGTGACATCTATGTATGTAAATCCTTTCTTAATGAAAAAGGAAGAATAATCTGGAGGCACTCAGTGACACTGAATGTATGAACTCCATGAGTTGGCAGTCACACTCCCATCTACACAGCTCTGATTATAGGGTCCATACGGGCCTGTGCATGGGGACATTTATGGTGTTGTTTTGGGTATCAGATTGTTAGGGGCAACCTCGAGTCTATTATTAGTGGGAAAAAAACCACAGTAGGGAGAATGCACTCTATCCAACACAGTGCAGCAATTAGCCACCACGAGTCAGTGGACATACTGCACCATAAAGAGATCACAGAAACTCCATCGGTCTGCTTTCCCGTGGCTGTGAACAAATACCCAACACCACGTCTTCAAAGAGGAAAGGGGTTTTTGGCTCATAGCTGCAGAAGTTTTAGTCCATGGCTGTGCTGACTCTAAGGCAGGGACATCATGGCAGAAAGAAGTGGCTCAGCAATGCTCCTCACTTCATGGCAGCTGGAAAGCAGAGCAGAATAACAGCACAAGAGAGGAAGAGACGAGCACAAGGTCATGCCTCCATGACTCACCCCAAAACACCCCAAAATGTGCTTTACTAATCCCCTAGGGGGCTCTCAAGCCAATCAGGTTGACAATCCAGCTTAATTGTCTCAAAAAGTGTTGAGATAAAAAATAGAGAGTAAGAAACAGAACAAAACCTATAGCAAGTATCACTTACGTACATCAGAAATATCTACATACAACCTATCCTTCAATGGCTCCTGCCGATGTAAGAACATAGCATCACAAGATGGCTCCCGGTAGTGGGACAGGAGTAGACTCAGGAGGGAGGGACAAAATAATAAAATGAAGAAACAGCAAACCAAGGGCCTGCAAATGCTAATATGTCATGACTAAAACGTATAAACAACTCCCTTCCCTGGAGGTCCAAAGCAATAAAGAGCAGGAAGAAAAAAAAGAAGAGAAGGAGGAAGGGGGTGAGAGGAGAAAGAAGCTAGCTAAGGTCCTCTCCAAAATTTTAGCAGACGTTGTCTCCAGGAAGTGGGATTGCAGTGAGGTTTATTTGTCCATCTCCTTCAGAAAATTACCTAAATTATTTTTCAGTTTTTTAAAAGGATAAGAAATAGCAAACGTCTTAAATGGCTTTTGATTGACATTTAAGGACAGCTTGATAGCACAGACAACCAGAGAGCTGTAACAGTAACAATCCCTCAGATCATTAAAGTGGACTGAAAATGATTGCCTGTGACGTGTGACCCACCCCTGTCTCTCTCCATTCTTACCAGGGATGTTCTAGCCTTAAACTGACATTTTAAGTACTCAGAGAGTCAGTAGTGACCTGGGTCACACTCACTGGAGCAAACATCATCAGCCTGTCTAAAGAAGAACACCTGACAGGCTTCCTGACCAGTCTTTCCATCAGGTCGCCTCTCAAAAGGCTCAGAAATCAGCCAGAGAAGGGCTTGCCAGGGCTTAACTCAGGACTAGTGGAAGAACAGAATGAGCTTAGCATGTTGCAGGAATCTTGGCCATTCTCTGGGAGAGCTTGGTGCCCCCACCTTGCTTCTGCGGGGCAGCATGGTGACTTCCTCTGCTGGGTGCCCATGTACTGTGTACAGACTCCAGGGTCTGACCTAGGTTTGAAGGAGGTAGAAGGAACACTGGGTTTCCCTAAGGCAGCCTTATGGCAGTTCCCAGGCTTGACTACTGTGACTCTGTCTCATTTCCTTCCTGGTGCCCTGGTTCTCCCAAGACTAGGGTGTTCTTTGGCTTCCCCAAGTCCATCTCCTAACCCAACATCCCAAGACTTCTACCCCATCTTGGCAGAGGCAAACAACCTCTTGTTCTGGCACATCCCTGTCCTGTTGATGAGAGATCTGGGCAGAATACGGCGTGTGGGATGTAGGAGGTGGGGAACACGAAGAGTAGCCACAGGAGGTCTGTGTGATACCAGCTGGAGCCCCAAATGCTCTGAGACATTTGAAACATCCTAGGGCCACCAAAGGTGTGTGTTAGGCAGGAGTGGGAGGTACATTTCAATTAATGTCTTGAGCAGAACAAAAAAAGGTGGGGTGGAGAATAGACACCAGTTTGGGCAGATAGTGTGAGCAGATGACAGGCAGAAAACAGCAGAAAAATAACTGCTGTTATTTTTGCCATTATCTTCGATACTGTGTCATAAGACTTGGGATAGACATGTGATACTCAATTTCCAGAGAAGGGAAAAGAAGGAGGTCAATTTTAGAAACTACACATTGAGGAACAATTTATCATAATAACAACAGTAACGATGCCAGACCTCCGCACGTATTGGGTGCCCAGTCCGTACATTGTCTTGTTTTAATCATCAACCCATAAAGAAAGTATCATTATTCTCATTTAACAAATAAGGAAACTGAGGGTCAGGAAAGTTGAGTGATTTGCTTTAGTTCACAAAGAAAAGATCCAGAATTTCAGCCCAAGTCTGTTTGACTTCAAATTGTGCTCTTCGAGTTCTTTAAATTATTCATGATCATGTAGGAGGTAAAGTGGCATTCATTAAGGACCAACATGAGTTGATTAGCAGCCTGTCGTGTCAGACTAAATTTAAACCACTTTATTGGAGAGCTTTACCCTGAAAATACAAGGGAAAGCTAGAGTCCAAACGTGCCTGACTTCAGCAAATTCTCCACAATATCATCAGGGACCAAAAGAGAAACAGCACCTCAGTGGAGGAGAAATCAGACAGACTTGTAGCTGGAATGACCATTTCCCAAGTGTTTTCCAAATCATGTGTCAAAAGCTATTGCAGAAGGAAGTCTCCAGTGCCCTGACAAAAGATGGAATTTGCCAGATTCTATTCAACAATTTTATCAGTGGCTTGAGTAAACTATTTATGACATGTTTGTCAAACTGCAAAGGAACACAAGAATGATTATTATATTAGATAACAAAACTATTGGATTTTATAGAAATGTTCAAATCTTATCAAACTAGAATAAGAAATCACAACAGACAAGATGAGTATTATCAAGGAAAAACATTAAATCATTTATTTATGCATATCACCATTTAGGAAGAAACTGAGGAGAGACAGCTAGACAGCAGTCCCAGACACATGCTAGAATTTATAGTTAACTACACATTGGATACAATGTTATGACTGCTAAATGTAAATTAAATCCAGGACTATGGTAGTTGTGTCAAGATAAACAGAGACACTGTTCCTTCCATCTTCAGAATTAGACAGATTCTTTTTGGTTCTGGGAATATTCTCCAGAGGGTTATTTAAAGTATCTATTCCTATACACAAATTATCCAAACACACTGTCTTTTTAAAAAAAAACCTATTTGTTATCATCTCTTGCAACGCTGTGCATTGATGGGGCTCAACTGGGTGGCTCTTCTGTTTACCTGCTGCGCATCGCTTGCCATCCCAGGGAGCTGGCAGCTAGGTCTGGAGCCATCTGGGGACCTGGGGACCTGAGCATCCAGAAGGCTTCCTAGCTCACACCTGTGATGCCTCAGTTCCTTTTCCTGTGGGTCTCACACCCAGGTGCTCTCTGTCCAGCAGATAGCCAGATTTCTTACTGGGTGGCTGGTTTCCATCAGCACAGAGACATTAACCAGACTTCTTTTTTTTTTTCAAAGTCATCTTTGCCATATTCTGTATAGATCAAAGAATGGCCAAAATTCAGTGAGGGGTGGGGCAGGCTATGCAGAGATGCAAATACCTGGAAGTGGCACCAATTTAAAACCATCTTTGAAGTTCATCCAAGGGGGCAAACGAATCCATAATGAGTCTTGTTCAAGACCATGTATGACATGAAAGATAGACAAATTCTTGGCTTTAGCCCAGATATGATAATTTATGGGTTCATAAGAGCTATTCTGAAATTCTTGGAGGGAGGAGAGTATACAGAAGACATAGATATATATATACTATTTAGCTCCAGGGAGCAAAATTAAGATTAGAAGTAGGTCTCAAATGCTAAGTACACAATTGCCAAGCATACAAAGAGCCTTCTTCTTGGGTGGGAAATTATACCAGAGAGTCTCTAAGGCCCTTTCAACTCTTAAAATGTATACTTTCTTCTGCTAATTATTTATTGGTATATTAATCCTGTCTCCTCAGTCAGATTTTAAATTGGAGAAACTAAATGGAAGGTTGAAGGAAAAGATTTCTGAGCCAGCTTCTAGTCTTAGCTCTGCCACTGGTCAGCTTCTGTGTGACTTTGGGCCCCAATTCATTTGGAAAATAAGAATTTGGGTTCTCACCTCCCTCCCAGTGTAATGTGAGGATAATAAACAACAACTTTCATGTGATTACCTTAAGGATCAAATGAAAATGAAGTAGATTACCTGCTTAAGATAGTGCCTGGTATATTGGCAGTTATTATCAATATTAGCTCTCATGATTTCCATGATTATTATCACATTTCTGGTTATATGATTTCTTTGTTTGCAATAGAATCTTGAGATCTTCACTTGTTTAATCTGCTCAATGGTGAGCATAAAAATGACTCATAATCATTGCCAGTCTGGGTCTCCTCCACAGGTCACCAGGAGCCACCATCATCTTATATAGGCCAAGCCCTCGATAAATAATTGAATGAAATCCAAAATAGTTTCCGAAGCAAAGATGTTGTCTTGCTCCATGCCCAGCAGGGGGAGCAAAAGAAAAGGAACAAGTCCTTTCTGGGATTAGGTAGCAAACATGGGAGACGGGGGCTTTCAGAGAACTCCTCTCTCTCCACTTTAGAGATTGCAAAACCAAAGCTGAGAAAGGGAAAAGCATTTCCCAAGCCTCAGAAACACAAGTCCTAGTTCGTGGATCTTGGGCCCAGCGTCCTTTTAATGCTATCACATCACTTTTTTTTTCTTCAAGGAAATCAGCTATTGCAGCTGCTGCTCTGCATTCTCTTTTGCCTCAGCTATCTGTTAGAATGGGCTTTAGGTTTGAATCCTGGCCCTGCTTCTAGCTGTGTGGCCTTGGGCAAGATCCATAGCCTCTTCAAGATTCAGAAACATAGCTTTAAAGTGATTACAATAATTATATTTTCCCAAATAGTTGTTGGGAAGATTAAATAAAATCATGTCATGTCCAAGGCCATGTAAGATGTCCTGAAGGCACATGGAGCTAGAGTAGAAGTAAATACTTGTCAATGTCAAGAGAAACCATGTTTTTTAAATGAATTGAAAGTGGATGACACAGCTTTCAAACTCATGCTGCCAGGAGCCAGCCATTTAAATAGGCTGTCTGGATATACCAATATCAGGAACTCTAGGGATTGTGGTAGCCCAGAGTTCACAGCCATGGGAAGCAATCAGCCTTTGCCAGGAGGAAATTCAAGCCCAGTGTTGCTGGGTCTTCCAAGAGAAGTTGGAATCAGCGTTTGTATGTGAAAATTTCATATTTTAAAAAATACTGTAAGGGCTAAATAATATCTAGGCCAGCAGCTTGCTATACTTGCTTTTAAAGCTAACTTTAAAACTTTATGTAAGAGACACACATCGTACTAGAATTAAAAGACTTAGTCCAATGAATTCAAGAGAAGAAATCTTACCTCTCATTTGGAAGGAATGAGCCAAAAATACAAACCCACAGGCTGGTTTTCCTAAGAGCTTGACTCAGCAAAGACACCAAACTTCTGAGAACTATCTTATTGCAAGCTCCAAAATATCCTCCACTTTCCTGGATGACTTTAGGCTTCGTGCCTACTCCCTGCCTGGCACCATTTAAGTGACTGTAGCCTTCCAGCTCGACTACAAATTATACATTCCACACTGATATGTTTTTCCCTTTACAAGGTAGAAAATAACATTTCACCATTTTATATATAACATTCATTTTTATTTAACAGCTACCTTCATTAGATATTCATTGAAAAAAGGTTCACTGTAAGCAGCAAATAGGTAGAGGAAAGGGGCTGAGTATCTGGGACTTCTTTTTAATACCAAACTCTCCAATATATGTGAAGAAGGAAAGTCATTTTGTTTTAGTCAAAGAAGAAAAATAAACGGTAGGCATATCAGAATAGGAAAGGAAAATGGAATGTTAAATGGAATGAAAATAAGGGAGAAGCATAGTTGGAGACTGCAGGTAAGACGGTGCGATCCACACTTCTGAAGGACCCTTGGCTTGTTGACTTGAGCCCCTTGGTTCGTGGTTGATTTCCGCTGATTATCTCCACGTCTGTCTCTTCTCACGTGGTACAAAAAAGACTGATGAGAAACAGGTTTGGTTGTTGCTCCTGTTGTTTCATCCCCTCACAAAATGCTCTTGCGCAAGCTCAGCAGGTGACTTAATTAATAGTTTGCTGTGTTTAAGGAGACCCTTCTACGTAGGGGGTCCACCCCTTGGGTGATTGGGGAAGCTACTGTCCTGAAAATAGCCTCTGGTTTAAAACCCAGGCTTCCAATGAACATGGCCAAGATAGTGTTGTGTTAACTTAGTTTGGTTATAATTTCTTCCTGTAATGCCAAGAAACCTTTTTAAAATCAGCTAGAGAATATTAAGGAACATGAATGACAATGACGTGGCAGGGCAGTGAGGGTGGCAGTGTTAATGAAGCAGGGACACACTGAAGCCCTGAGATTTGAGGTGGGGACCTAGCACAGGAGTGTGAGAGCCCAAGGATTCCTGCACCCAGAAGCTCAGGTCAAAGGAGCAGGGAAATCATGGTCTAGAGGAGACAAGCAGGGACATGACCGGGGCCCCCGTATGCCCGGCCTCTCCCAGGCCTCTTGATATGGAAAAGCCAGTGTGACACCAAAAGAGATGAAAAAGAATTTTACATGCCAAAAAGTACAATAACCATAGCAGCAGAGGCTGAACTCTATGACCTATTAACTCTGTGGCCTTGGGAAAACTCCTTAACCTTTTGGGTTTTAATTTTATAGTTTATAAAATGGAAGATTTAGAAGACAAAAATCCAAAGATTCTTCTGACTCTGTTATATGGTACAGCATTTTCTCCAATTTTTTTATTTTGAAAAAATGTTAAGTCTATAGAAAAATAAATGAATTTAACTAACAATAAACCCTTTACCTAGGTGCACCAATTGTTAATGTTTTACCCTATTTGCTTTATGTTTCTCTGTTGCTTTCTACTGAGGAAACACAGGAGGAAATATATATACATAATTTTGTATATCAAAATTTTGTTATTCAAAATTATTGTTGTTAAATCACTCAAAGTAAGTTGGTATCACATACGAAATTTCATCATTAAATACTTCATGCATCTCCTATCACTCAAAGTAAGTTGGTATCACATATGAAATTTCATCATTAAATACTTCATGCATTTCCTAAGATTAAGGACATTCTTCTACATAACCAGAATGTGGTAATTACATCCAAGAAAATGACAATTTTTCCATGTGATCTAATGTCCAATTTGTATTCATATTTCCACAATGGTCCCAAATTCTTGCACTTAATGAGTTGAATTATTTTGGCCTTTACTGTTTTAAAATAGTGAGCAGTGCTCCTTTTTCTTTTAAAAAATCTGTTGACATTGACTTCTCGAGGGGTCCAGTAATTCTGTAGAATAGTACACACATTCTAAAAAAGCTGATGGTTTCTTTGTGCTGTTGAACTTGTGCCTCTATCCTTTTGTTTTCTGTTCAATGAAAGTTAGATTTGGCCACTTGGCCACATTTAAATTAAACAACTCTCTTTTGACCTTCTTGTTGTGTCACATTAGCAGCCATGTACAATCAGGAGGTCCCAGTATATGTGATACCATGTTTAAGTCCAGGATTAAGGTGCCAATGATCAGATATCTCCAAAACAAAGAGACATTTCTTCTTCTTTGTCATCAGTGTTTGTGGAATAGTATTTTGACTTTATGTGAAAAAACTGTTCAAAACTTATCACTCAACTGTTTTAATATCTACGAAGATCCTTATTGAACCCTTCACCATGTTGAACAGTAAAGTGGCCTCATTCTTTTCTTCCTTCGGTCTTTATTGGCCAACTTTATTCTATAAAGAACTTTTTTCTTTTCTGTTTTCCACTGTATGTCTCTGTTCTCCCTGTCCTTTCTTCCTTCCCTCACCTTCTGCCTCATGTAACTGCAGCCCCATGAATTTCTTTGTTATTAATTAGTTAGAGTCAATTGATTTCCCTATTCTTTTTCATGTCCAAATGGTCCTAAATTTGGCTAGAGGGAGCCTCTTGGAGTCGGAGCCTATGTCTTCTTTATACAAATGTGTTGACTTCCAAGTTGCTACTGGTTTTCTGGCAATAGGAAATATTTCCTATTCATTTTATGTTTTCCTTCCCCAAGTCTTGGATTGTGACATTGTCTAGGAGTCCTTTTTATAATGGACAATGTTATTTACATCAAGATCTAACCAGCAAGTGTGCAACAAGATGTTGTCAGTTGTTAATTCTTTCAGGAGGCAAAGCTAGGAACTACATTTACTCTAGGCTTCTTGTATCCAAATTCCACATGAAAGGTGTTTTTTTTAACATTTTATTTTCTATTTTTATTTATATTAAAGTCCTGATTCTTAATAATGTTGGAATATCTACTTATTTATTTTACCCTACATATTAATATAACAGTTTCAAAATTATAAAATTAGCATTACTAAATCAATAAGTATTCAACATAAATATTTAGATGCCTTTGGAAGATTTTTGTTCTCCAAATATATATCCCATTAAGGGATGGTTAACCAGAGTCTTAGTAACACAATTTACTTGAATCAATTCTTTTCTCTGTGTGGTTATTTTATCAGTATGATACATAGTTATATTTTTAATATATGCTAATTTTTGAGGGTACTCCTTTGCATTATTTTTAATTTAATTTAAATTTACAAATATGTAGGACATTCTTCTGCTCCACATGATTTCACTCCACTCCCACCCCACCTCTTATAGGTTTTATAATCTTTCTAATGTTGCTTTTACACACACACACACACACACACACACACACAAACTCACACACACAGAGTTTTCCATTCTGTCTGGGCAAAGGATATTTATTATACTACACTTTTTTTGTGTGCTGCTTCTTTTACTTAACCACATTTGCTGAGAGTTACTCCAAACTCATTCAGAGATCTTCTTCACTCTTTTTCATGTCTCACCAGGCATTTTCAGTCATCGTTGCAAAATGTAGACAATTTACAGTTGGAAATAAATATAGGGATCATGTGGGCCAATGTCTTCACTTTACATTTGTACAAATGACTCAGTGAGTGAGAGGACCTAGCAGCATAGTGGATTTTAGACTGTGCTGCCAAGATTTTACTTAAGATGAAAAGCCCAATCCTGCTTGTGAGGCGTGCTGGAAAGAACTGCTTCGACTACAAGTCCCCACAACCCAGCCTGCACCCAAAGTCCAGCCCTCTTGTCCTAACTCAGGACTCCCTCTGGGGCTGGCTGGGCCTCATGGGGGCAGTATCATAGCCTGGCTTCTCAATGCCTGGTCCTGCTTCCTTCCTCCAGGTGCACAGCCCAAGGCCTTGACTTACTAAACCTCCTGCACCTTGGCCCCCATCTCAATGTCTGCTTCTTGGGAAGGGAAGGCCCCACCTAAGACACCCAGAGGTATTCAGTTTCTTATGAGTAGAATCAAAACTAGACACCAAGTCTTCTGACACTAAATCTACCATATCGCACTACATCAAATCATCTTGCAGTTCTTTGTCAATTTACTTAACTATTGAGAACACTGAAGTCCAACCTCCTTCTGGGGAAAAAGGTCTCTCTCTTCTGAGTCACTTGCCATCACAGACAGTATTTTAATTTGGTTTCTGTTCTATTTAAAGCACAATGTAACCAGGATGCCAGCTAAGATCGCTCAACCCTTTGTGATTGGAATAAGACTGATGTGAAACAATTTCGCACACTGTTGAATCTGATTTTTGGCAAGATTTCTGAAAATTCCCAAAGAGCTTCTAGTCTTAAAACAATTCTCACAGAGCCAAATATGCTATTTGGTAAATAGTAGGTGCTCAATAAATATTTATCTCTTCTGGGAGTAATGCCCTATTTTGGGGGGGAATGATTTCTTCCCCAATCTCTTCCCACACAAGAGTAAGTGATCCAAATCAGAATGCCTCTTTCCTAGGTGTGTATATTCTAGCTGCACTTATTGGCCCAGTAATGGACACGTGTTTCAATTCAAGCCAATCAGAATCTCTTCTGGGGACCCAATCAGTTCTAATAATTAAAGCTACAAGGAAGACATCTTCCTCTCTGGCAATGAGAGCAAGGCATCTCCTGGAAACCATATCCCCTGTCAAGTACTTCATCTGAACTATGAAAAAGAAGAATCAGGACACAGTGGTTATGGGAAAGAGCTGGTTGCATGTGAGTCCCCAGACCAGCTCCACCTTTACCTTTCCCAGGGGGAGCTGGAGAATGGAGTCATCATCAATGCATGAGCTAACTCACCTTCCTTGAAGATGGGGATGATGTGGCCTCTCCATGTTCCAGGGCTCCTTTGTGCGTGGTTAAAAATGAAGCCTGGGGCTGGAGATTTAGCTCAGTGGTTCCACTGCCTGCCTCACAATGGAAGGACCTGAGTTTGATCCCCAGTACCAAAAAAAGAAAAAGAAAATGCAGCCTGAATCTGAGAATGTGTCCTTCTCCTACCCCCCCCACCACCTTGCACCTACCAGCGACAGCTGGGACTCCAAACGAGGCTTCAGTCTCCTCTGCAGTGGGCACTTCCTTGTTTCCCTTGTCTACCTTCCCAACCCCCCCCAAATATCTACAAATATGATGCGGAATACGGGGAGGGGCACTTCTTGTGCTTATCAAGAGGCTTAGAAAGCTAAGAGGGGTTCCATCCACTGTCACCAGGAGCAGCGGCCCTGGGGTTGGCAGGGTGGCCTCGACTTGGATGCCTGCATGAGTGTGTTTGGTCAGTCACTGACTCCCATATGGAGCTGGGGAGTGGAGATTTTGTCTTGGACCAACTGTTGATACCGTTTTCTCTTTCTCTTCCTGGGAAGGAAAGAAAGGTTTCTGTTATAAACAGCACACTTGAAACCACTTGGTAGGAGACAGGCTTTTTAAAGAAAAAGATTTATTCCAGTGAACAGAGACTGAAATCGGGGATAGATTTCAGCAGTCAGCTGGGAATAACCAAGTTTATTACATCCATATGTGGATGGGCTGACATTGGGAGAGAGAAATAGCAGCAGCTAGCTGGGAAAGATTTCATCGTGTGTGGATGGGCTGACATCAAGAGATAAATATCAGCAGCAGCAAGGAAAGGAAACTACATTTATATAGGTATTGAAGGGGCTAAGAAATCTGGGGTGAAGTGTTTATGACTGAGTGTCCAAGGACTGTCCATGTAGGTGTGCAGATAATCACTGGACTTCTCGGTGCCAGGAAGATTGTCTTGCGACTCTCTGTTCTCTTTACTGCAAATTACCCAGTTGTTTGCTGAGAGCAGCCTATTTGCTTTGTGAAGGTCTCATTAAGGCCTGGCATGACAGTTCACCTTGGCAATAAGTACCAAAAGAAGAAAACCTGTGTTTCAGTGGACGTGATTTGTAAAATCACCCTTTCTTCAGGGTTTAGGTAGAGTCATTTGCTCAAGATGGGCATTGCATATGACTGATAGTAGTGAAACTTCTACCTTTGTCTCACGAACCAAGTCATCCACTGGGGCTGGTCAGAAAGGCCCACAGAGCTCATCATGCTTGGACCTATGCTGTTCCCACGGGTTAAAGGCTGTTGGGTCCCCACCAGGTTCTTCCCAGGCAGACAAACGCCCAATTCCAGCTGGGTAGGTCACTGCAGAGATGATCTTTTTCCCAGTTATCAGGTCTCCAAACCTTGGAGTGTTTGGGATGAAATAATTGACTCCACTGCTTACAAGGGGATCATAATCATAAAATACCACTTCAAATACCAAACACTAAATTATAATATTATAGACAGCTAATTTAGTTTAAAATGTTACCGGCAGTCAGATAGGGCTGGGCCCTTGAAGAAGTCAATGCAGAAGATAAGAACACATCACAACTGTGGCTGGAGGCACATTCATTAAAGGTCAGGCTTCCAGACAAAGGAAATTGACTACACCTACATACTTCCCATAGGGATGCACAGTAATTGATATTCTAAATACGCATCAGTCACCTTGGGTGAAGGACGGAAACTTCTGAGCCCATTCCTTCCAGGGAAAATCTTAATTCGGTCCATGTATGCTTGCTATGGGACTTGCTTCCCCACTTGATCCCCATTTAATCAGCATTACTTAAGCGACATTACCTGTAATCTTACTGATTGACCATAGTTTTGTCCCACCTTATACTCACCTTGTGATTTTTCCATTGGATCGGTAATATCTAAGTGACTGCACTTATAATCTTATTAGTTGACCATGGTTTTGTCCCACCTTATACCTGCTTCACCTCATGGCTTTGTTCTATAAAACTCCCTTGAAAAGCAGAGTCCCCAGGCAACCCACTTCCCGGGCCCCCTTCTGTCTCTCTTACACTGAAGCTATCTTTCTCTCAATAAATTTTTCCTACTCTTAACCTCTGTGGTTCCTAGAATTCATTCAACTTTGGAAAACATGAACTCAGCATGTCAGACATCTAGTAGGTTGAGAGTTATATTTCTCTTATATTATTTGAAGGTTCCTGTATTACATGCCCTATATCAATAATATTTATTTTCAAAACATACTTTCCCCCCTCACAGGATGTTTGCACAGGAAATGTTGGTTGAGTGAGTGAATCACTGGCTAATTAATTTGCTGAGTAGATGAGTCAGAGTTCTCGGGTGCAAGCCCTAGAAACTCAATCTGATGAACTGAGGCAGAAAGAGACTGTGGACAAAGTACCAGAGAACTCACAGAACTGGCCAAAAGGCAGAAGAGCCAGCCCAGGAATGTGACTGGACACAGGCAGAGGGAGACTGGCAAGGCCCTGCCCCAGGGAAGGGTCAGGACAGCTTCCCTGATCCTAGTCACTCCCACTGCTGCAGGGCTCCACACTCATCTAAAGCCCTGTGCTACTAAAGAGGAAGGAAATGAGTCCTGCTCTGTGTGCCTGGAACCTCTGGCTCTACTACTTAATGTCTGAAATGTGTGAATGTAACAATCTGAAAAGGCTACTGCCATTTTGAAAGGACCATTTCTTCTACAACCTGAGGAATTGGTTTTAAGTTTATACCTGCTTCTGTCAAGAACTTGGGCCCTAATACAGATTAAAAACTCAGCACCATCCCTAAAAATGCATGGATGGATGGAGGTGTGGATGCATGGGTAGAAATACAGACAGATGGTTAGACAGACAGCCTGGTTTTAAAGGGGGAAGGGGAGAAAAATGGTTAAAGAAAAATAGATCCCAGGCCCCTCATTTGAGCAGATGAGAACATTTGAACAATGAATTTAACCTTAAGCTGTCTGTCATCCAAGACTTAGTGGAAAATGTGATGAATTAGTTTAATTTTCCTTTTCACACCAGAGTTTTATCTGTAGAAACAAAATGTTTTCTGGCAACAATTGCATTTAAAAAAAAAAACACTTCAACTGGTTTTATATGCAAGGTGTGTCATGAGATAGTAGATAATATCAGAGTAAACCTCATGTGAAATATTCCCCCCAGGCAAACTGTAGCTCAGAAAAATTTCTGTTGCATACTCTTGCTCCTCAGTTGCTACTGTACCCAGGTCCACCTGGAGAGCATGAATGCCCAGCGGATCCTCCAGTGGGCCCCTCTCCAGCACCAAGTGTGTGACAGCAAGGTTTGGGCCCAGGCTGTGCCACGAGAATGTCTGACAACCCTCGGCACTGTCAGGTCCTGTGAGCGGCCACAACAGTGGGTTGAATTCCAGACAGGTGGGCCACACGGCACTTTGTCCTGGAAGGTTAAGCCCGTGTGAGTTCTTGCCAGGCAGCAGCAGCCCTCAGAAGCAGGAGCGGTAACTACAGAAGGGAAGGGTTTGCCTTTTCCTTTTTCGGGAAGAAATTCAGAAGCTTCCCAAGCACAGCACAGAGGCACAGGCTCCTCAACATGGAGGCTGCTCTCGCAGGCCTGGATTCCTGTCAGAGTGGCATTGCCAGGGACAGGAAAAGCATTAGCAGCAAGGAAACAAGTTCTATGCTTCTTTTCTTTTTACATACAGAAGAGAGTTGGCAGCGACACTTAGAGCACTGAATTTGAGTGCTTTTAAAGACAGCCAAAATTCTGGAAAGCTCGACTTCCTTCCAAAAGAGATGTGAAACAGTTTTTGGTGTGTGTGTGTGCGTGCGTGTGTGTGTGTGTGTGTGTGTGTGTGTGTGTGCTTTTCCATTTTAGCAAGAAATCCAGATGAAGATCAGAATACAATTAGATTGGTAAGATGAAATGTGGCAGCAGAGCGGCTCTTGCAGAAATGCAAGCACATGGCCCTGTTTGCAGTAGACAAGAAGAGCTGCGGTCTATCCCAGCACAGGAGAAGGATCAGTGACGTGGTGGCCTTTGCCATACCGGGAGAGGACCATGTCTTCTCCGGCTCCTCACGGCCCCTGTGCATCCCAGAGCCCTGCTCACACCTTTAATTCAGTTGACTGAAAGGCTCAGCTTTTTCTGAAAAAGCATCAGTCAGGCAGGCGGAAGAGATGATGATAAGATGTGTATCCCCCGTGCTCCCCCTGCCTTTCTAAAAAGATGAAGACAGGGCAAGGGAGAGGGAGAAAGAAAGAGGGTCCCTCCTTGCCCCAGAGTTGGCCTGTTCCTAAGCCTGGGCTTGAGGTGGACTTGCTTTGCCCACAGTAGAGGCCCAGGGGGAGGGGAAGGGGCCACTCCTCTTGCCCTTCCTCCTATTTCTCCCCTCTCCTTTAGCCTCCCTGTTCTCTCCCAGAGAAGGTTCCTGGGTGACATGTCCCATAGAGCCCACCCCCAGTCTGGGCATAGTGTCTTCTTTTTTTTCTTTCTTTAATTTTTATTAGCACATGTTTGCAGTACATAATGATTACATTCATTGTAGGGAATTGGTACATCTTAGTTCCTTTTTTCCCCTTCCCCCCCACCTCCCTTTTATTTTGCCAGCACCAGGTTTATTTATTTATCTTACAAGTCATTATAAAGTCAGTCATCATATATACAGATTAATAAACAGATGAATAAGTGCCCCAAAACACATAAGACAATTACACTAGGTCAAGGTAGACTCTTAGATACATGCTGTTCCCTCTCTCTCTCTCTCTCTCTCTCTCCCTCCTATTATCTGTCTTTTATTTCACACTTTATCTATTTATATGTTGAGTTTTTTTGATTGTCCTCTATGCCCCTGCAGTGTCTTCCCTCCAGGGTGGGAAGAGCAGAAGCTGGAGCTTGGAGCGCAAGGACGAGTGACCCAGGAGAGGTCCAGGCAAGGCTGAGGACTGATACACTGAGAGAGAATCCAAAGTTCTGGGCTTATTCCAGGGCAACATCCTGGGCTCTGAAGAGAGGGTGGGGGGTGAGGGGTAGGAGAAGATCTGGAGTCTTTGTCCTTAGTTTCCATGTGATAACAAAGCCCCTGAGACAGAAGGCAGAGTGCTCTCGACGGGACGGGTGGCTCTTTATCTGACCCTCACCCCAACCAGATGACAAGAACTCAACTTCCTGGAAGCAGAATGACTTTCCCGAAAGATGTGTGAAATGGACTGTGGCATTCTGCTCCCAATCTGGGCATGCTGAGGATAAAGCAACACATACTTCAGCTATTACATCAGATGCTGGACCATTAATGAGGTAAGAAAAAAATTAACAAATATAGAAGAGGAACCAACATTTATCTGTGTCAAACAATCCCAATTCAGTCCCTTGAGATGAACTTCAAATCTTTGTGCCTACTAACTAGGGAACTCAGTGTGATCATGGATAGGTGACGAACTGTGACTGATTAATAGATTTCTTACAAATTTTATGTGATTATTATAATCTAATAAAATCTATACACATCATATTTTCACAAATCATGTTCTTCATGGTGTCTGCTTACAATATTCTTATCTTCTCTAAGAGATTAAGGCAGTCAATTAGTTTATAAAGCCCCATAGGCTCATAGTATTTCATATGATGAGTAGAAACCAACATAAAGACATTATTTTTGTCTTCAAATCAAATAATGGCAATAATATCATATGGGTCAAATTGGTGTCTTTAGAATTTGGTTTCTAAGATTCAGTTCCCTGAAAGAAGACTCTGATCGCACGCACGCACACACGCACACGGGAGAGGCAGAATTTAATTACGGTACACCACCACCAGGGGGAGGCAGAGTGCCATCAACTGAATTCTGAGACACTAGTTGAAAGATCTGTGAAAACTGCAGACTGTGGGTCTGGATTCAAACCCCACAGATTTGTAATGACAAGCTTTTTTATTCCTTACATATTAGAAACATTTACTGAAATAGCAAAATACAAGCAAGCTATGTACAAACGTTTTCAGTAGCCCATGAGAAGGGTTGGATGAAGGAAGAGTATACAGTGGTTACGTCTCTCCTTTCAATCTCTTAAATGTTTCATGTCCTACAAATACCTCCAAGAAAAATTACTGGCTTTGTATGTGGCTTTAGGGTGATGCCTCCAAGATGTCTGGGTTGTGTTTGGCAAAAATATCCAGAGCTTATTTCCGGCAATGGCCTCTCCTAGTCTTCCCTTCTCCGGGGCAGTATAAGAAAGGCTGGTGAAGGGAATCTGACGGGGGACAGTCCCAGGGAGTATGTGGAGGGTGACAAGCTGCCCCGCCCTACTGTGTGCCCAGCTGCCGGGTGAGGTGTGCTTCATGTTTGACCGGGACACCCTGTGTGAACCTTGCGTAAGTGCATGTGGTCGGCCGACCCAGAGGAGCAGTGCCCAGCCACGGCAGGGAACACACGGGGACCTTTGGAAGTCTCAGCTTTATCCAGCCAACCCTTGGGTAGCTGACACTTGAGGCCACAGAAGAGGCTGCCTGGTGACAGAGACCCAGGGAGAAATGAGCCTGGGTAACAGAGTAGGGACCCGGAGTGGAGGCTGGGGCTCCTGGACAGGTTTGCTTCGCCCATTCGGGTAGCAGCTTACCCCTGGCCCCCTCTTGAGTTACACAGGGAGTGAGACAATCATACAGCCTTATGACCTGAAAAACATCTTTAAGGAAGTGACCTAAAAAGGATAAGGATCACTCCACAGGGACCTGATGAAAATGTTCATGCTATTTTGTGAATTGCTTTCTCCAGCAGTTTATATTCATTCTGTGCATTCCCTGTGCTCTCCTGTGTAATTGGTTCCCTCGCGGTTTGGCTGTGCTTTAGGAGGAGTATTCTTTCCCGAGTTTGTGTTCTCAGGCACACAGTGCTAATACACCCTGCTGGGCACACCTGCCACCTGCCAGTACCTCCCATGAAGAAAGCAAGGGGCCATGGCGACATTCTCAGGAGCTGAGGTCCACACAGAAGTGTGGACCTAGGGGCCTGTCAAATAGGCTGGCCAAGCTGTCTCGGGGGGAGCACCCAAGGGCACTGGTTCTGAACCAGAGTCCCAGAGATGGGACAATAAACAGAGGCAATACAGTGGCACAACACATTTGTTCATTGAACCCGAGGCAGGGGAACAGAAGGCAGCTGAGAAATATGATCCAGTTCCTGACTTGACCACACAGAATGTAATTCATAGTGGCAGGGTGCCTGGGGTCACGTGAAGAGCTGTGGCCCCTTTAAGAACAGAGATCCTGGAAGACAAAGCCCTTTTGTGCTTCACTGACCCTCCCAGCTGCAACCCACCTAGCTTGACAGGGAATAAAAGGCCACCTGGATAGTTGCCAGACAAAATATAGGACATCCAGTTAAATTTAAACCTCAAACAATAAAAATGCTTTTAATATAAGTATCTTCCAAATATGGCATGGGACATACTTAAGACTAAAACTACTATGTAGTTTATCTGAAATTCAAATGTAACTGGGCATCCTGTGTCCTTATTTGCTAACTCTGGCAACTCTATACCTGGAAACAAGAAGGAAAGCATCAGACAGGGGCAAGAGGAGTACTGCTGTGGGCAGAGATACAGCCCCTTGGACCAACCCCAGAACCCAGGAGAAATAAAAATGGGGCCCCATGCCCCAGACAGGCTCCTAAGGAACCCTGGAAAGTTCACCACGATCACACTCTGCTGGTGTGAATGACTAGGCACTAGACATCATCTTGTGTGTCCTGGACGAGGCCCATGGTGCTCCGTTCTAAGGAGAAAGGCTGCCCTTCCAAACTCCACTAGACACCTTGGCTGGGCTCTTCTGATTCCAGACCTTTTCAAATGCCTAGGAAGGAAACAGAAAGGGTAGAGCCGGAGGATGGAAGGAGCAGGGAGTGGAAGGAGACAGGACATGACCACGGGAATTTCTGGAAGTGACAGCATAGCTCAGGGAAGTAACCACTGTCCTGCCATGCAGACCACAGAGTTTGTAGGACTCAGGCTCAGGGACTGTGGGACCCCTGGTGTCCTGGCAGACCTGGACGTAAAGAGTAGGAGCTTCAGGCCTGCGTGACCTCCAGCAGCGGGCAGCTGGTGTCCATGGAAGACTAGAGAACTGCTCTCTGCAGGGGAAAGGAAAAGGGAAGGTTCATTCTGAGGGCTCTGGTGTAAGAGAGAGCAGGAGCAAGACCTCTGGGCTGAAAGCAGTAGGAGTGACAGAGGACCTGCAGAGGGAGCAACAGGAGCCAGCCTGCCCACCCCAGGAGGTCAGAGGAAGGCCTGCCCACCCCAAGCACCAAGAACTCAGGCCCAGGCCATTTACCATGCAAACTACCAACTGAAATGCAGATGGCCTAGCACAATCAGCCACTGATTTCCCACCCTCCCCTAAAAATCCACCTCCCAAAAAGACCAAAGGAAAACAAAACTGAAAAAGAAGACTAGATCAATAGGCCACAACTTCAGATATAGCAGAAAAAAACTTGAAAACTTTTCATTGGTATCCTGAAATATACGAGATGATACTACATATTCTTCCTCCCCTGTCCCCAAAAAGAGTAAGGATAAAAATACAACTACCAGAAAGCTGAACAATCCTGGACAATTTAAGCATGATACAAAATACAAATTTAATAAAATCTTTAAATATGAAGAAGAAGAGGTCTCTCATAAAATACTACAACAACAACAAAATAAAGATAGAAAATATTTTTTTAAAAAACACAGAGAAGCAATTCATGAAGACCAATATCACATAACAGGCATTTCAGAAAACAGAATGAAGAAAATAGAAGAGCGCTATCCAAAAAATGGCATTAAAGAATTAACAAAACTGATAGCAGGTAACATTTATTGGGTATTTACTATATTTTTATAAATCACTTAATCTTTCCAATAAGCCTGTGAAGTAGTGCCTACTACCACACTCATATTCCATAAGAGGAAATGGAAGCACAGAAAAGGTTAAGTAACTTGTCTAATGACCAGTATGACCAGAACCAAGACTCTAACCCAGGGTCTAGACCCAGAGCTCAAGCTCATGGACTCAGTGTGTCTCCATCTAGGCTCCCTACAAAACAGATCCAAAGGCAAAGATTCTCTTGCTAACCCTTGACTGGAGGATGCAATCCAGAAAAGCAGGAATGGCAGGGTGGGGTGAGAGAGAGGAAGTAGATATTGCACAGGTGTGTAGCAAGTGCAGGAAATTGCTTTTTCAGTCCCCTTGCCTCTGAGTCCAACTAGGAGAAAAGGAAAAACCAATCTCCTTGCTCTTGTTTCCGTTTGCCAGGGTTGCCCTATAGAACTTTACCTTCCTTCTCTTGTACCTCTTGTTGTTCCATCTGGTTCTTTCAGAGGCTTCCAAGTAAACCTGATCCCATGGTGGCAGCAGCACTCCGCCTAAGTGGGCATGGACCAGTGGCACCTGCTCTACTCGGTGTTTGGAGAGCCAGTGTAAATGTATGTATGCAGGGGTGGCTCACAGAGTCTCATGCCCCAGTAGGAACTGGGAACCCATGCAGTAGGAGCTGAATGACGGGTGTGTGAGATACAAGACAAGGTCCTGTTGAATCACACCTAGGACTGACAGAAAGGATCAGAGCAGCCACCACCAGGGCTAGCGCCCCTGGCTAACCAAGATGGCAGAGCTCCACAATGGTGATGAGACAGCAGAGCTGAGCAAGATGGAACCCTGGCATCTTGCACCCCCGTAGTCTTCAGGAATGTGGCTGCAGTCCTGGTGCCATGTGGTCTCCCAGGGGGTCACACGTAAATGGCAGCCAAGCCAGTAGGCAGACACATCACAGGCTGTCACACACTCTGCCATGCCAAGTCCTCAGAACTGAGGACAGATGATGACTATGCCGATGGCGAAGCCCAACCGACCTCCATTGCTGCTTGACAAAGTTCCAGCTGGGGAAAGAAAAGGTGGAACACGTCGTACCCTCATGTTTTAGTTTTTCTTGCCATAATGTTTATAATTGTTCCTCTGATCACAGGAGTCATTGTGTTTATGACTAACAACAAACTCTCCATGAGGCAAATTGGTAATGATACATTGAAATCTGATCTGGCTCACAAGTCCCAAATTCCAGCTTCTCTTAGTTCTATTGCCACATCCACTCCTAAAGAAACCTCTCCTAAAACCCCCTCTGTTTTCCCACTACTATAACTCCCTCTCTTGTTGCTGACATTCTTTTTACTAAAGGGGTCTTATAAAGAGATTGGAAGGATAGACTTTAGATGTAAGAAATAGTGGGGAATGGGAAATAGAAAGAACGTTAAGACAGGTAAATGCATTAAGGGGGCAAGTTACTCAATATTTCTCAAAGTGCTGTAAATATCTCCTGCTCATGGACTATGAACCTAAATGACATTTAGTTAAGATGAATAGAGGTATAGAAAAATAGAGAGCTAATAGCAAACTATATTAACCATTGTGCAGTTTCTCAAGGGCCAGGTGGCGACCACAAGTTTGACATTTAATTAATTAAATCTTGCTTATACCCCCACTGATATAGAGATTTTGATTAAGTTACCTTCTGTTCTGCTTAGGTATGGGAAAATAAGGGGACAATTGTAATTTTTAAAAATGTATTCATGATGTTCAATGAAATGAATCAGCTTAGAAAAAATATACTCTGTTTAGCAGAAAATAACCTTTACTTCAATAGATATTGCTAAGGCAACCTAAAATGTAAACATGTTCCGCCCAATGCCTCCTAGCTATTGCTTAAAGATATAAAAATAAGTCAGACCCTGAGACTTCTCAGAGGGAGCCTGAACATTGCTTGTGAAGGTTCTTTTCTCATCGCCGGCCCAGGACATCTCCCCTTCCTACCCTACATCGACATCGACTGCAGCTGGTCTGCGGCATATGCCAATATAGCAAGAACTTATACTGAGTAGCCACCACATGCCAGACACTATTCTAAATGCTATGTTTGTATTGTTTGAATCCTCATAGAAATGTCAGATTTTACAGAGATATAGCACAGAGAGGTTAGTAATTTAACCAGTGTCCCAGCTGGTAAATGGGATTCAGCCGCTGGAATCTGGGCCATCTGAGGCTGCTGTCAGTACACTTAACTCTCAAAAGCCCATTGAATGATCAACAAGCAATGAAAAAGTCCTTCTAAGACATACAATTTTGTAACACCAGAAATAAAAAGATGATTCCAAAAGCTTCTGGGGCAGTAAGTCAACAGAAAGAGAATCAGAATGGTGTTCACCTTCTCAACAACAATACCAAAAGCCAGGAGCAAGATCTTCAAATTTTTAAAGGAAATATTTTTTCAACCCGTTTTACCCCCAAGAGTCTTGTGTTCAGAGTGGGGCATTTGGAAGATGATTGGACCATAGAGATACTCTATACTCATCCATGGATTTGTCCATGGATGAGTTCATGGCTGACTGTGCTGTTCCAACATGGAACTTGATTGAAAGAGGTGGGCCACAGAAAGCGTGACCGAGAAGAGATCCCTGGCTCCTCCCTTCTCTCTGCCTCCTGACTGTCATGATGTGAGCAACTTTTTGCTGCCCAGCCCTTCCACCTTGGAGCCAGATGACCAGGGACTGAACCCACTGAAACTGCGAGCCGAAATAAAACTTTTCTCCTTTAGTTATGAGAGTCGGGTTTTTTGTTCCAGTGACAGGATAGTTGACTAATACAGATAATATGATGGAGCACTTGGAAAGGAGATATATAATCAAGTAATTATTAACTCAAGGGGTAACTAAAAGCTATATAAGAAAGAACAAGTAATCACAATAGTATAGTAGATTTCATACTGGATAGTATTTACGTTGTCATAATGATGTAAACTTTACTTAATAATATACTTTAAAATGTGGTAAGATTTTAGGGAAAAGGATGAGGAAAGATATTAAATCTCTATCTCTAATTACACTTGGACATTTAAAAATTGCTATATATGCCTATTATTTAAACATGTAACAGTAACTTTTAGAAAAAAAACAGATAAAAGCTCAATGTGCTTCTTTTTGGCCAAGGATTGGTGGCTAGTGTGGGGTTGTTCAGGGAACTACTATTTATATTAAATCATAAAACAGTTCTGTTTTTTTTGTTTTGTTTTGTTTTGGTACCGGGGATCAAACTTGGGTCCTTGCACCTTAACAGTCCTGTTTGTAAAAGAGGCAACCCTGTGACAGGAGCCCTGTGGGTTCCTCAAGTTTCATGAATCCCCACCCCTGGCTTCTGTGAATGTTTCATCTTTGCCTTTGACTATCTGGTAACCTCTGACATCTACTTTCCATCCCAAGTCTACATTCACTTTCTGCCATTGATTTCAATATATCGAACTGTCTCTCCTTCTCCGCCATTTCCTCCAAGTTGTAATTCAAATAGCTCAGAAAAGTAGCTATAAATAAGCAATTATACAAATAAAGTATGTTGTCACTAACTTACCACTGTGACTTTGGCCAAATCATCCGATTTCCCATAGTTACCTTATTTTTTGTAAAGTGAGAGATTAAATCTAGATGATCTTTAATCTCCTCCCATCTCTAATGTTCTGTTGTTTACATTCTTTTTTTTTTTTTTTTTTGGTAGCAGGGATTGAACCCAGGACCTTGTGCTTGCAAAGCAGGGGGAAGAACCACTGAGCTAAATCCCCAGCCCTGTTGTTTACATTCCTAAGGCTAAATTGGCAGAGGTATATAGAAATAATCATAAATGAAGGGATGTCATCTATTCTATGATTAAAGAGAATAATTCACTGAAGATTTATATTGGGTTCCATTCACTTTTAAAATAAATATAGAACTCTGCATCTGAAACCTGAAGAATCAATGGTCCAGATCTGAATTAAGCTAGTAGAAAGCTTAAATGAAGAACCGGGAGTTCCAAAGTCATTGAATTAGTCAGTCTTGATCAAACTGCTTTTATGAACCCTTTTATGTGAGAGATATTCAAATCCAGATAACAATAATGGCTTGGGTGACCTCTTAACACAAAGAAGAAAGTTTGGTTTTAAATCTCCTAAACTCTAGGAGAAATAAAATGTAGCTGGAAACAAAATAAAGGCAGAAACTTCCATTAAGAAAGATGGTCCCAAATGATTAAAAAATAAAATGAGAGCCCAGGATACACAGAAGTCCCTAGTGAGGGGAGCTTTCGTGGTTATAGGCAAAAGGTTTTTCTCTTCCGCTGAAGTATCAGGTATCAAATTGTATGAAGTAATTGTGAAGTGGGTCTTAGAACCCAAAACACAATGCTGTGCATTTATATCCACTCTCAGGTAAGATATAAATGGCAGGTTTAATATACCTAGACTTGGGGAGAAAAATCTTATTAGATATATAAGATCCCAGAGTCTGTCACTAAATAGATTGGAATTGATGCAACTTTCCGCTCATGTTCCAGAAAGATACATTGGGATCTAGGAGTGAGTTCTTTGAAATATTAATAACACAAGTTATTCACAAATACAAGCTAGACAAATATGATCTATCTCAAAATAATACAGAGAGAGAGAGAGAGAGAGAGAGAGGGAAAGAGAGATTTTTTTCTGAGAAGTGGAAGGTGAAGAATCCCAAAGGAGAAGGAAAACTCATAAAGAACTCTCAGTCCTTTGCTAAAAGTGAA